>NC_090295.1:47843535-48168535 GCF_037392515.1 Haliotis asinina | reverse complement strand
TCTCACGAGATATTTCGGAAGAAAAGCGATTTATGACTCTTTAATATCTCTTCTGCTACCATGCTAACAGTAAGAACAGAGATCGTCTAATTTAGGACACTGGATGTCCGATACAGTTTAATTATCTACGGTCAAGATCAAAGACTTATGGTACTTACTCGAGTGACGTTGGATGATAAACTCAATAATCCAAATATGATGAAATATATCTGACTGATACAAACTACAGTGGGAAAACTATTAATTTAGACAGACAAATATTTTATACATCGAAAAAAGTAAGAAGCTAATTATAATGACACCAAGACTTAAAACACAAAAATCAATTTTGTGACAAAAGATTCTATGCCATTCGTCATTATGTAATATTTGGGCATTCAAACTGACAAAAATCTCATCACAATCACACAAATATATATCCAACTAAAGCAACGCCGCCATGTAGCTGGAATATAGCGGCGTAAAAGTAAACACACTCAACCAACTAAAGTCCCTTATCCTTTCTGGTATACTGTTGTTGAGTCTGTTAGTGATTATCATGTAAGCATATTTTTCCGGCTACCTGATTGGTCTAGAGGCGGGCATGTGACCGTCGACAGAAAAGCATATTGACTCCAACCCTGGTCCGACCAAAAGTCATATTGACTTGAAGTACTTTGACGTCAAGCTGTGTCATAGTAAAGCTGATATAACGTTATTGGTTTGTAGTGAAAATAGAATTTCTTATCTTGAATGGACACGTTTTGGTTTTAAGCAGCTTTTTTCGGTAATTACATAATAAAACAATGATAGACTGGTGAATTCGGTCAATACCTGCTTTTATGGACCCGCGAAAAGCAATAACCGAGTCCGAGGTTAATATTGCTCTTCCCGGGACGTTAAAATCAGGTATTGACCTCATCACCAGTCTATGATTGTAAAGTATCGAAGCACTTTCCTACCCAGAGTTTCATGCGGCAAGCCAGCATAGCATCTCTGCCACAGGCCAGAAAGATGTGACGATTCCTCACACCTTACACAGTCCATTTAATACTATGTATACAATTTCTTAACTTCTTTATTTTTGATGAGTCTGCATATCAAATTAAACATCGTTGTTGAAATGGTTTAGTTTCACTGAGAAACTATCCTAAAACGTGTAACACTATTTCGATTTGCGCAGCGATCCTTTGTTTACATGGGTTATACGGCTCCACGTGCTGTCATCGAAGCTTAATGGGGAGCAAAGGATGAAACCGTTTTGAAAAATAAATATGTATTGTCATAAACCCTACTGACGCAGTTGCAGAAGAACATTTTCGTAACAGTGTAAAACAATATAAAAACCTCGTCGTATCAATTCCGTTATGCCAGTCTCAGCTTATTTATGAATATGTGCACTTGTTTACAAACATGAGAAAAGTCCGGTCACGTGATATACAAATTAGCCTGTGGCAGTGATGTTATGCTAAGTCATCGCTGCGCCTGAGTGTGGTATCGTAGTGCTTATACGAGGTGTTCACAAAAGGTCAATGTAGTCAATGTCACACACAGCACAACGTCATCGGCACACGGCATAACGTCAATGGCATACGTCACACACGCATAACGTCAGTGGCATACGTCACAAGCGGCATAACGTCATCAGTAAGGCTGTGTATTGGCAACTACATTACATTGCAATATATAGACCATTCTTAATTTTTATGCATGTGACCTTTGACCGATATCAAAACGAGGTTATACCCGCGAAATCTGCGAATTGTGATGGCGACGAAATCTGGAAGCGATCTGACAGCTGTACCGTCTCTCACTTTTTCCTTCGTGGAGACTTATATTCAGATGAACAGCAGAAGTGCCGGTACTTCCCAACTGAACAAAGGCTTCAAATATTACAGTGAAGGTTTCATTTTCAATTTGCGAAGTAAGTTTCATTCATCAATTTCCATCTGTAAATGGTAACTATCGCACTGGCTGTCAATGTCATTATGTCATTGCCGATTTATGACTGAAGATGTTTTTATTTTCACATAACATGTTATCGTATAAATACGGAACACACGTTAATTATTATGATGTGCAACGCAGAAGCTCTTTTGGGACTTCTTTTAGTTAGATTAATGACATTTACAATGTTTACATGTTACTGTGACCTACATTCAAGCATGTCAATAATCAAGGTCGTAATTCTCAGATCATATTACGTTAAATTCATATAAAATTATTCCAAGTAATTTCTATTTTCTTGTCTTGTATCTTTTTTCACTTGTAATCGTTTTCTTGCAGCAACATGTGATGACACATCTTGTGTAATAACAGCTGGCTGTCACCGTTCCATGAAGAAAAATGAATCGCCACATAAAGTAACTGTAAGTTGGGTACATGATATTGTCTGGAAACAATGTGTGTGTGTGTGTGTGTGTGTGTGTGTGTGTGTGTGTGTGTGTGTGTGTGTGTGTGTGTGTGTGTGTGAGTGAGAGAATGCATATTTTGTTAAATGTCTCACTTGTGCTTATTAATTGTGATAGCCTAGTTGATTCATTTCATAAAAGTACATGTACTATTAAATGCAGGTCACCTTAGAGATCAGTCCAGTGGTCAGAGTGGTCAGTGCCAGCTGCAACTGTGCTATAGGTCAGAGCCAGTGCTGTGGTCATGTGACAGGTATGTCATGAGCCTATTTCTATCAGGGATGGCAATTTTCCACGGAAATCAGGTCCTCCTGTTTCCTTTCGTGTTCCATGTATAATATTAATATATGTCTGGGTATTTTTAACTCAGGATCTGATTCTGTCATTCCTATTGTTTGAAAATATGTTTTTTCTTCCACAGGTGTTTTATACCTGATGGCCCACTATAAGCAGCGAGGATTGAAGTCCATCCCACGGGATGTTGCCAAGACCTCCATGCCACAGACATGGCACATCCCTCGGCTGGATAAAATTGCCGGTATGTCTGTACCAGAGATAAAGGTGTCTGGTTACAAGAATGATGGAGAGGACCGGCCTGTGAAATCAACCCTCTACAACCCCATTAGGTCTGCCCTTGCACCGTTGGAACCGTTTTTGTCATCTCTCAAGTTAAATTATCCTGATTTGTCATTATTAACAACAGTTCCACAGACTGATGAGCCTGAACCACCTCTTGTAAGAACCAATTTTGGACTGTTTCTTAAGGGCAGTACCATCAGCCATCAACAGAAGTTATCTGGGAATTGTCTGATAAACATTGTAGATGGATTTTATCCTGACTTACCCCTTAGTGTTGGGCAGATTGGGGACAACAACTACAGCAATGTGCTGACAGCCAGCCAGACAACCCTGCTAGACTCCCTCAGTGTCAGTCAGGAGGATGCTGTGGAGATAGAGAGAGCCACCAGACTACAGGCACAGGACAAGAAGTGGGTGCGTCTCAGACATCACAGGGTCACAGCTTCCAAAGTTGGAGAAATTTCAAAGCGTAGGAAAGGTAAACACAGAAAAACCTTACTTACATCAGGTTTTCTGTCTTTAGTTTCATTAACAGAAAAGTTTTGACCCAAATCCCCAATGTGTGTAATATTTCAGAACCTGAGAAGTTTGCAGAGAGGCTGAGATCTTCTTCAAGGACCGTCCTCACAGAGGCAATGAGAGAGGGTGTTGCTAATGAACCTGTAGCAGTAGAGACATATGGGAAGGTAAACATTTCCAACTGATTAACTCATATGTGTTAATGGATCAACTAAAGTAATGTGCATGTGTACATGTACTTCAAATTGTATGTTAATATTTCAGATAAGGAGGCTAATATCAACATACATAATAATGAGGTGTACACGTATAGTGGTATTTAAAAATAGTGTGTTGATGTTTCAGGTAAAGGAGGGCAATGTGAATATATATCCCTGTGGGATTGTGATAAGTCCCAGAGCAGCATGGATGGCTGCTTCTCCAGACCGAAAGGTGCTAGACCCCAGGTCCAACCCTCCTTTTGGCCTACTGGAGGTGAAGTGTCCAGACCTGCGGAACAAGGACCTCCATGATCTGCCCTACCTCAGCCGGAAAGACAATGGCCAGCTTGCTCTTAAGATAACATCAAACTACTATCATCAGATCCAGATGCAGCTGGCAGTGACTGGTTTGAAGTGGTGTGATTTGTTTGTATGGTCTGAAAGGCAACACCATCTTGACAGAATCGACTTTTGTCCTGAGAGTTGGCAAAGTGTGAAAGACAAGGCAGATAAATTCTACTTTGATTACATTCTCTCTTAGGGTCTGTATCACTCTGTTACCAGTCATTTCTCTGTCTATTTTAATTACCTATATAATCAGCATTATTCTCAACATCAAGACAGATGAAATTAGATCATGTTTAATGCATTCAGAAAAATACAATAAAGGTAAACCTCTTTCATTGTTTAATTGTGAGGTAAGCATGTCACATATACATAAGACATATTACCTTTTCATTTTGATATTGTAATTTATCCTTTTTGAAACAAAACCTTACAATAGTATGGTATGGGCTAAGGGGAGATAATCACAGTTCCAGGAAATAATTTTGTGCATTTGTACTGAAGCTGTTATGATACATTCGCATATTCGGCGAATTGAACCATAGCCTTTCATGAATTCAGTTCATTATTCAGTCCCCAGTACCAAATATGAATGATTTACATTTGTTTTAATGGAGCATGTTTTACTTGAGCCCTTATGTCTATTTTCAAAGTGAAATATGCAAAAATGTAATATGTACTAGCCTTGCAGAAGTGCAAGTTATGTTGGTTTGCAATTGTTGCACTTAGTACTGTGGATTATGTCAGATCACTGGTTATTACTACAACAGTTAGTATTGGGGTTCCGTATTATTCATTAATCACTTAATCAGGGCTACAGATAAGGAGCGTACAGGCGTAATGTACGCCTAAAACTCAATGACATACGACATAATATAAGATTTCAAGCGTATCATGTATGCACATAAATACCTTTCTATGTCAAACATAAATGAAGTTTAATGAAGTTTAAGATGAAAAGTTGTTTAATATTATAAATAACAAACTATTTCTCCGGCTTGGTGACTCAAAAATATACCAATACTCTTTCAAACGTCTCAGTACACTTCCACTTGCAGCATGAGGGGTAATTACACACACACACCGAAAAGTTTTCTAGAGCCCAGCTTAACTAAATTATTGCATTCATGAATAATAATTTGTTACCAAATAGTTGTGATACATGTCATATTCAGCACTTAGAGTATCCATTGCAATCCTTACTTTTACCATCTTCTGTTTCCATTACAATATACTGACACCTATAAGCCTATAAAATTTAATAGATCTGTATATTCAGAAATTTTACATTTTATGAATATTACATATTTCACCATTTGTCAAAAAAGTTTTCTTATATTACTGCAGCACTGATTCAACGAAATGTAATTATGACATATTTTTAAGGTTTGAAAAAAGATATGTAAAACCACAGCATATCATCTGTAAGTACAAATTTCCGCTGTCACTATAGTTTCATTATGTGCACTGAATCTATTACAGACTGATGAAAACTAACACTGTACATAAATACTCTCTTATAGCATTAATGTAAATATGATGTATATTTTTTTATCTCATAAAAATAAATTGCACATTTCTATTAATGAACATGAACACTCAATCAGTTTTTATTCATTTCTTTTTTATCAATGGTCCTTGAAAACTTGAAGTAATGCAAGCTACAGTCCACAGCTGATTGATGCTGCCCAGCTCTGCAAGAGATATTGTAGAATCAAACAGGTGATTCTCTTTAACTCTTCTGATCAATCTTTCCACATGAATCCTAAGTGATGCAATGGACTGGGTCTCCTCTACTTCACTAGGTGTGAACTGCCCAGAGGAATACAGAAATGGAGGAATGTTAAGACCAACACCTCTCTCACTCAGTATACTGGCAATAGTAAAACCTTTGTCAGTCATAACACTGTCCCCTGGCTCCAGCAAATCTAGAATGCCAGACAATTTTGTTATTTCAACATCTGACATGACACCTGTGTATAGATTAGATACAAAGGTAATAGCACCATTTGGAGCAATGCCAATCAAGCCTTTCAGAGTGCAGGAGCTTTTGTAATGGGAATAAAACATGGAATTTAACACCAAAGCTGAGGGAATTTGGATCCTGAGCTCCGTACAGTCTAAAATGACTCTAGTAGATGGGTATGTTATCTGAAACTCAGGAGGCATGTATCTGTCTACTGTCACTCTGGAGGGCCAGATAGGAATTGATCCTAGAACAAAATACAGAAAATTTGACCAGGTGATAATTTTTCGACTAACAGTCGAAATGTGGCAATTAAAACGAACAGCAAGATCCTGCTCTGGTAAGCCAAGCCTCAGACGTACAAAAAACATGAACATTTCATCAATAAGGGCCATGTTTCTTGGCCTACCTGCAAGAGAAATGGCATTTGCACATGCGTAATACATACTGCACATATTGGAGGCACTTGGCTTTACAAATTCAAAAAACTGTCTGAACAATTTATAAGAACGAAATGATGTGTAGTACTGGATGAGATCATCATTTCCAGCGAATCTTTCTAATCCAAATCTCTCAATGGTGAGCTGTTGTTTTAACAAATCGTTCTCCTTCTCCAGTTCCAGAATTCTTTTTAGAAGAAGCTGTGTATCTGGCAGGCTGACATCTGTCTGGGTCTGAGCTGACAAACTGTCCTCCTCTTCTTCATGGGGGTCACAGTCTAACAGGGAGCTTGTAGGACTGGAAAAATAAAGAATTTTACATACAGTGGAAATCAAGAAATGTGTGTGTGCATGTTAATGTGTTTGCTCATTTCTGAATATCATGAAACACAGACGTCCAATTAATGTTTCTTTCAAAGGAATCAATGATTATGATTATCAATGAGGTGTTGCAGATACTAATCAGATTTAATGCTTTAAAATTAAACAATGCTACTCCAAAAAACAGACTTTGGTTTGAAGAGCATTTGAACTGAAGTAGAGCTTAAAATAAGAATGCTTTCTTATCTACAAACATGTTTCTAACTTTAAACCGACCTTTCTGATGAATTTGGATTTTTCGGCATAAGTGGATGACGGATGGCTGGTGCTTTCCTCAACTTCATATTTTCCAAGTTCCAAGGAAATATGGATGGCACAGATCCTTGCTTGAGGGTCCTCCTTACTGGTGTGTACTTGTAGTCCTCGGGCCGGAAATGCTTCGAGCATACAACACTCTTCCTTGTTATCTAAATACAAGTGAATTTAAAATAAGCCCATTGCCATTATAAAAATTTATCAAAGCTATAAAAAGAAGCAAGTCTTTTTTCCGAATGGTTACAATAAATAGTTGTAACCTCGCGCACGCAACACACTTGCTTCTTTGAGTATATAATCATTGTTCTTGCGGTCTATCTGCCACTTTTTGAACTTTTTCAATTACAGCACCACACTGAGCAATCGTTACCATGTGTTGTTAATTAACTTAATTTATCGTTTAGGCACCATGACATGTTGTTAAGGAATAAATATTATTTTTCTGTTGTATGCGCTGCTTGACAGCTGCAGCTCCGATAGAATGATTGCAGTTTGAATTTGGCGCCTCAAATAACTCGAGATTTAATTCAGAAAATTCTGAATGAAAATTATAGCCTACCGTAAAGAAGGGTCCTTCGTCTCGTCGAATAGCAACTTTCCACCTCTTTCGAAGAGCTTCGGGCTTTGGAAACGTGTGAAATGACAGTGAACCGTCGTTTCGTGCAACGGATGTACACAGGTACACAACAATGGTCAGCAGCCATCGTTGCGGGTATAACCTCGTTTTGGAATCAGTCAAAGGTCACATGCATAAATATTAAGAATCGGCTATTGCGATTCTGGGGCCCGTTTCATGAAACTCTCGTAAGCCTAAGATCTCGTAACTTTTCTCGTAGTACTATAAAATAGGAAGTAGGAATGCTATGAGAAAAGTTACGAGACCTTAGGCTTACGAGAGTTTTGTGAAAGGGGCCACTGGTGGGGTATATACGCATAAGCAATGATTGACAGTACGTCACACGTATTGTACATGCAGATCACACAGTTGTACAAACTAAGGCAGTCAAAATAAATGCTAAGGTGCTGATAACATTAATCTCAAAATAGGGTTGAAAGGTTACGAATTCTAACTTTCCTTCTTTTTAAACATTTCATGTCAAGGTAAGCCTGTATGTGCCGTTTTGTCAGCAATTTGCGAAGTGAAATATCATTTGTGAATGAAGATATGCTTAGTTTTTACACTTAAACCATAATTATACTCACAAAACATACATATTTTTAACTGAAAAAATACCGGTACTGATAATGAATTATTGTAATAAGTATCGTCTGTAAAGCGTATATTGTGATAAACATGAAGCCAGAAAAACTGTACCGTGCTTGTCATCATTCATAATCCTTAGCAGTCAGTGGAGCTATGACATTACTAGCAATACACCTTTAACGATTCGTGCCCTGATGTCAAGGAGTATATTCATCCCAACATCAAGTCACGAGGTCAACACGTTTCAGACAAAACCACCTATGGATGAGTGATCACTCTTCACGCGCAGAGAACTTGGAAAACACTAATTATGCATCATCCAGGGTCAAGTATGCGGTAATTAAGCCCATCCCATGATGCAATTCACCAGAGAACACGTGTAAGGTGAAATTAGACTGCACTTTGCACCCATATCACTGATAAGCTAAAAGACATTATAAACACACATTCAGAAATGATAATATAGCGCATTCAAGTGAAACCAAATATGAAAGTAGGAGAGCAACCTACCTTTGTTGCAGAATTCGTCGCAGCCGGTCTTATGTAACTCCTCACAGCGCCTTTACCTCGCACACTGATACTGAGCTTGACCGAATTCCCGATTAAAACTTCACAGATAACTCAGTAATACGTTCAAGAATCCACGCACCTGCAAATCAATATGGCTTTTATTATGGTTGAATCAAATGTGACAATACTTTGGTCATGAAAAATGTTCGGGTGATCTTTGCAGACTCATTTCAAGCAGGGATGATTTGTGAGTATACTTATAGCTCTTGGTCAGAAATTTAAAAGTCTTAATTAAGCGCATGAAAAGTGACTTAACTGAATTTTGAAAAATTTGTGTCCGATATCATATAGAAAGATGGTGTACACGTTAGATCACTTCGCACAGTAAGTTGCGCGAAAGCATGCTATGTAACTCTGCTGTAGTTTCACAGACCACATATGATCATAAACACTTATAATTAAATAGCCAGAAAATCGAACCTCGCATTCAAGTATAATCACCAAAACAATAATGATTAGACACATCCAGTTCTATAATATTCAGGCTCTGTATGCGAGTAACGACACATTACTGCAGGAATCTTCAGTATTTCGTTGTTACCGGACGAAAAACTGCTGACTGGACACAAATGATTTTTCTATAAAAATTCGGTCGGTAGAAATGTGTGTCAAGTAATGACAGGTCTCTGACCCATCAGCTCCGTGTCACCCTGACAGCTACTGTAAGTCTTAACGTCAAGCACAAGTGAGGATTCGGCAGTGATCGTGACAAGCGCGTGAAGAGCTCGAGCTGACCTTGTGACGTCACCAGACGTTGGTACCCGGCATATACGTTACAAGTGCACTGTGTGGGGTTCATATGGACTTGGATACGGACTTAGGGGCGTCCCGCATCAGATATAGCGTCACACCTGCAGGTTAGTCATCTACGGGCCACCCAGATCGTATCACCTATTTCAGCACGGCTCCCTTGGGGGCTGCTTTCGCCGCCTTACACGCGCATGCTGCATGTCGTTTGATAGCTGGACCCTGGAGCCTCACCAAGAATTTTTCGTATACCCAATGCTCATCTTATCATTAAGTAGGGCAAGGCTCGGTGAAACTGGGGCTTGTTCTATTGGACTTGTGGAAACGTCACGTCAAAGTTAATGATGAATATTGATCTGCCATTTAATGATCAACCTCCTCATATATTTAGAGGTAGTAGTAACAGCGGTAGATGTCATTACTGTAGCAGTCTCGGTAGTTGAGGTAGTAGTAGTGGTGGTGGTAGTAGTAGTCGTAGTAGTGGTGGTGGTGGTAGTAGTGGTGGTGATAGTAGTAATGGTAGTAGTAGTGGTGGTGGTAGTAGTAGTAGTAGTAGCAGCATCCTCGGTAGTAGTAGTAGTAGTAGTAGTAGTAGTAGTAGTAGTAGTAGTAGTTGTTGTGAGCGAGCGTAGTTTTAAGCCACTTGTAGCAATAATTCAATAATTCAGCAATATCACTACGGGGGCACCAGAAATGGACTTTACACATTGTACCTATGTGAGGAATCGAAATTATTGCTGCCCTGAGAAATTGATTTTGCATTGATAAGGTCATTGAACGGATGATTGAAAGGAAGATGTGTGAATCAGTTTAAAGACGAAGCTCTCCCATCATCTGTGTGAGGAAAAGTGGGTTTTGAACTGCAAAGACTGCCTAATTACCCAGGTTGTTTTTCAGACACACAAGTCTATAAGGGAATAATTATTAGTTTTACTCACGGGTTTTTTTTTATAATTATGTACAAAAATAAGAACATGTTGTCCCTTGTCCCATGTTTACAGCGATATAATTACTAGGGTGTCTTATCATTCAGTACAGCCTAAGAGGTAGGCAAGCTCACACCTTGAAACCACTCAAACCGCACACCGCGTACAGAAATATGCATTGGCAAGTCTAGAGGTTGCGGCATTTGAGAGTAATGGGTCACGGGAAAAGATGCTGGGACGCCATGACGGTGTGTGACGTTGAGTTTGCTATTTCTAGAGGAAGGGAACGAATGAGTGAGTTTAGTTTTACGTCGCACTCAGCATCATTCCCACTATATGGCGACGGTCTGTAAATAATCGAGTTTGGACCAGACAATCAAGTGATCAACAGCCTGAGCATTGATCTGCGGAATGGATGATATGTGCCAACCAAGTCAGCGAGTCTGACACCACCCGATCCCGTTAGTCGCCTCTTACGACAAGCATAGTCGTGGCAAGCAATGTGCTGAAGGCCTATTCTACCGAGAACCTTCACGGAGGGAAAGGGAACGAAGTGATGGCGTGAGTGGGTCGGTGGGCAAGTTGGAGAATATTGCTAAAGCGGCGCAAAACTAAACTCTCTCGTTCACGCGTTAGGTAGGTAAAGGCGAGGCGTCACAGTATCTTATCCCGACCAAAGTAGCTTCAAAAGAATTCATGTTGGACATCAGATCCACATTTGCGTAATGTTAAACACGTCATGTTCACAATGTACATATACTTACACAGTATATATGCGTGCACCTCCAGACCTCCGTAGACTTTCACCCTAACATCAAACGTACAAGCATCACGTGACTTTGTCGTTATCACCAGTTTGTCACATTATCAGCTGTCACAAAAGGTCTCTTAGTATATATACATTTGTACTGTTTTATTTGCGTGTTTGTTTGCACAGTCGGCCAGTTTCCGGCTATATGACGTCGGTCTGCAAATGATCGAGTCTGGAGCAGACAGTCTAGTGATTGCCTTCACGATCATCGATCTATGCTGTTGCTTTATGATACATGAATCAACGAAACCAGTGCGCCTGACCAGCTGATCCCTAATCGCTTTAAAGGACCTCACGTATATTCAAATTCGCAGCCGGTATCCCAGAAGCTCTGACACATGTCACGTCAACTAGCGCAATCTAGCAGCATAACCTGAACACGGAACTGGTGGCTGTTTCACCTAGTTATTCCCTTTGACCTGGCCTGTTATCACGTGTCCGAATTGTTACCTTGCCAAGAAATGGCGAGGTCGCACTCAAGGAGCAAACAGCATAAGCACATTATCATACTATTCTCTAGTCTGACCCAGTTATACCGAGCCAAGATAAACCACTGTGCCAATGACAGGTGGACGATAGGAGGAAGTGAAACAGGCAAGAAGTGGTTACTCGATGGTGATATCATTATAGGTAGTCTAGTACTCGCACAAGTTGACGTACACGCCACCAGGAATCCAGGCTTGCAGATTGAAAGTACGGTAGTGAACAAAGTGAAGCCGTTATTTTCCTCATCAATGTGTGTTGATTAACAGATGTCACACATCCTACATGACCACAACTAGAGATAGTGCTCGCCCAGTTCACATCAACGATGTCGTAGGCCGCCTGTCAACGTCAGTGGGAGTACTTTTCGTGTGGACCTTGCTATACGTTTGCAATGTTTGGGTAATAACTTACAGTTTGTTTGTTATCGTCACACTTAGCAATAATCCAACTATATGGCGGCGGTCCGTAAATAATCGAATCAGGACCAGACAATCCAGTGATCAGCAGCATAAGCATCGCTCTACGCAGCTGGGATACGATGACGTGTCAACCAAGTCAGCCAGTTAGACAGGTAACTTGTTGTTAGCGTTTGTAGTTTGCTGACAAATCAAGCGGAAGAGACAGGTAAGGTGTTTTAAGAAAGCTTATATCATGATTACTACCGCTGAAGATGAGTAGGGACCTTTTACACAAAGACATCTTAGCGTGAAGGAGATTGCAATTCCCATGCCTTATGATTAGCTTACAGCAGTGATGGGTCACTTTGTGAAATGGGGCCCTAGTGGTCCTAGTCACAGTCCCTGAACCACATTACTTTCCCTACTGCCAAGCCTTCTCTGTAGCGCTTGAGCTTACTGCCAAGCCTTCTCTGTAGCGCTTGAGCTTACTGTCAAGCCTTCTCTGTAGCGCTTGAGCTTACTGTCAAGCCTTCTCTGTAGCGCTTGAGCTTACTGTCAAGCCTTCTCTGTAGCGCTTGAGCTTACTGCCAAGCCTTCTCTGTAGCGCTTGAGCTTACTGCCAAGCCTTCTCTGTAGCGCTTGAGCTACTGCCAAGCCTTCTCTGTAGCACTTGAGCTACTGCCAAGCCTTCTCCGTAACGCTTGAGCTACTGACAAGCCTTATCTTTAGCACTTGAGCTACTGACAAGCCTTCTCCGTAACGCTTGAGCTACTGCCAAGCCTTCTCCGTAACGCTTGAGCTACTGCCAAGCCTTCCCCGTAACGCTTGAGCTACTGCCAAGCCTTCTCTGTAATGCTTGAGCTTCAAATGAAGCAAGGCTACATTTCCTCAGGTTCTGAATCCCAGGTCTAGTTGGGGCACCTTTTCAATTTATGTGGGTTAGTTTGTAACTATCAAAATTACATATATTCAGAGACTAAGCATTAGTCTGTGTTAGCCTAGGGCATGTGTGTACACGTTTTACCGTTGAAGGACGTATCTCCAAGTACTCATTACACAATGATGCTGTGTGCCTTTAGAGTTCTTCCTTTTGCAGAAGCGTTCTTCAGAAGGGATGTCTTGGGTGTTGGCAATTCCGTCGAGATGGACCATTTTATGTCTTACATAGAGAGTGCTGGCATTGCAACAGCACACACTGACATGACAAGTCAGTTAATCAGTCAATAAGTGTATTATTTAAGGGGAGACTAAGCGCAATACCCAGTCTCAACTGTAGCCTTGTAACCAAAGTCTTTTGAACATTGCTGCTGTGTAGTTATAACAGTTCGATAAGCATTATTAAATGCAGCCCACTTGCAAAGCGGTGTTAGACTGAGTGTTTTGTGCTGGGACTTACAACTTTGTTCCAGTCAAGTCTTCCTTGAAGCCCACTCGTCTCCAGCAAACCCTCTATACACACACTCATAAGAAACCAGAAACCAAGACTCGATAAAAAGCTTTTATCGTTTCTTGACCTTGTGGAGATTACAGGACGTATTGGCTTCCTCGGACCCGTGCTTGCATGAGGTAACTAGGGTTTGCTGCCATTCATAGCCTGTGGTCTGGGACGTCATGTGAAACCTGATCACCAATTACCCACCACACACTGACATCTTCAACTGACCTTGTAACAGTAACCTGTATTATCACCTGATAACGTCACGCCTCCCTGCGATAAAAGCAAGCCGCGATGCTCGGTAATTGTACACAGTTGCTTTGATCGTATGTACTAACCACACCGCCGCCAGTGTACGTGCTATACAATACGTTTCACAACACAGGTAAGTAAGAGGTAACTCGGGAACTATGATCACCAAATCTGGACCGTTATGCTGTTTTACGCCGTACTCAGCAATATTCCAGCTTTATCGCGGCGGTCTGTACATAATGGAGTCTGGACCAGACAATCCGGTGACATATATGAGCATCGATGTACACAACTAGAATACGATGACCTGTGTCAGCCAAGTCAGCGAGCCTGACCACCCGCTGCCTTTACTCGCCTCTTACGACAAGCATGGGTTACAGAAGATAATTTTAATCCGGATCTTCACGGGTCACACGAACTGGAGAAAGTAAGCTGCTTGTACATGGATTATTATATAATAACTAATATTAGTTATGTATATATTTCAAGTGTTTAAGTGTTGTTGCACATTTATTTTGAACAGAATGGACACCAGATAATCATTTATTCAATGTTAGTATATTGCACTTAAGACTATCACGCTAAGAGAGCTTCAAAAATGTAGGCCCAGGGTTCTGTTCCCAAACAAAGGTACTATGTGTGAAGCAAATCCCTGGTGTCTCAACCGTTACATTGCTGAAAGCGGCGTAAACCCACACTCACTCACAATGGTGGCAGTAATCAGGTGTCAGGTAACTGTCGTCACGCGTTGTGGCCTAATGCACTAGGAGCTTAGCAGACAAGGGTGATATTACATTCGAACGCGTTTGAATAATTTTGACACTACCTGCATACTAACATGCTCATGCACACCAGACAGATTCATGTATCCACCGATAGGTGTTGAATTTGGTGAGCAATCTGTTTGAATGGCAAATGTTTAGTTTGTTTTTTTCTTCTTTTTTTCTTTTTTGTTTGTATAGTAAATGTATATGATACAATTGCGCTCATCAATACGACTCTGCAATCAGTTTGAGCTATTAATATTGTTCACATAGTCAGTTTTACAAATATATATACCACTAACAAGGGGAATGTGGAGACGTGGAGAATATATTACTTTTATAAGACGCCTTTCAGAACAAACAGCTGTCTCAGTAACATGACATTGTCCAGATTTTATAAATACATGCCCACCTCAGCTATAAGAGTAGGCCGAGTTAAACTGAACCCACGTGGTGTGTATTCCTCATCCACACTCGTAGTTATTGCAAACACAATGACAGTATATTGGCGCACTTGTGGTATTTGCAGACTGTAAACTAGAGCCTACATAGAGTGACATTAGTCATGCTATTTTGCATCTTTGTGATATTGAATGGGAGATATGCTTTGTGATTACGTGGACCAGAGAATGCTGTAATGGAATAAATGATGCATTAATAACATATGTAATGTAGAGAAATATATATTTACCACGTTAATTAATTCCTGATCGGGAACGTCAACTCGGCACATATATCACTTATCTAACATATATCACTTATCAACAGACGACGGTACTGCCTCAGTTCGAGGCGGCTGGGTAGCCTACTGGTCAAGGCGTTCGCTCGCCAGGCCGAAAACCCGCTTTGATTCCCCATATGGTTACAATGTGTAAGGCCCATTTAACTGGTGCCCCCTGCTATGATGTTGTTAGAATATTTCTAAAGGCGGCGTAAAACTACACACATTCACTCACTGTGTCAGTTAATTTGACAGGCATCTCCAGTGTTTGCGGTCCCTAACTAATCGACTTACAATCCGGTGTACTTGAACATTGATTTACAACTCGGAATCGATGATATGCGTCAACAAGTCAGCGAGTCTGACCACCCGATCCCGTTAGTTGCTTCTTACGGCAAACATAGTCGCCTTTAGTGGCAAGCATGGGTTGCTGAAGACCTATTCTACCCCGGATCTTCAAGGGTCACTTTTTGGTTTTGTGTTAAGTAAATCTTGGACAACAATCATGTGGTCGGACTTTTCCCGGCTTTACATCAATGTCATAATGCATTTTAGACGGAAGAGACGCTCTACGTCACCAAAATATGTGCTTGCTATCAATCAACTGTTCTTGATACTGTTAATCTGTTCATAACAGTGTGCGAATCAACATGACCATGCCCTTCTGTGCAGTAGACAAAAGACTGGTGATAATGTCATGCTTCAAGAATCAAGGAGCATCCTGTTACGACTGGCAGTCGTGGTCTTCACATTTATCTTGGTACACAAAGTCCTTTGTGTAGACTACCAGTTTCTGGCTTCTATTTCTGTGGTGGCTGAGTAGGTTAGATGGCTGTTTTGTGTGCTGGCGATTAGGGGCCTTCCTTTAGTGGCATTATTTAGAAGTTAGAGAGTAATATATGGACAAGCTTTAAGAATGAACAGCTTCTCGCTTGCTAGTTTGACAACGATACAAGAATCTGTATCGAAACGTCGCATCATCAGAATAAAGAAGTTGTTCGTCCATAATGCTTGTCCATGAATTAGGAGCCTCACTGAGGGTGATGGAATCTCGAATTGGACTCAACCCCCAAAAAGAATGACAATGGTTTTACGTAGGTTTTAGCAAAATTCCAGCTATATCACAAAAGAAATGAGATTCTCTCATTGTACCCATGTGGGAGGCCGGGGATTCGGGGGGGATGAGCGAACGCTACCCCATCGACCTTCTACACAAAAGCAAATATAAAGAAGAACTAGGCTCGACTAAATGACAGTCCTAGCATTTTTATATTTCCTTGTATATAGTGGCAGTGTCTTAGTCTACCAGTCCATGTGACACTGCGCACATACATACTGCTGTTAAAGATGGGCGACATTTGACAACCGACGATGTCTGAATGTCACCCATGGTATGAGTTCCTGCATACAGACCAGACAGATCATGGCCATCACACCATGAGTCTCTCTCTTCAAATGCACTTTTATAATCCACTCACCTGACAACCACTACTGTAACACAACAAGTACTTCTTTTCCCCTACTCGATAAGAAGTCGTGTCTGATAAGTATGTAAGTATCCAGTATCCCATAACTGATTGCTTGAAAGATTGTTTGAGTGATTGATGTTTAACGCCGCACTCAGCAATATTTCAGTTGTATGGCAGCGGTCTGTAAATAATGGAGTCTGGACAAGACAATCCAATGATCTACAGCATGAGCACCGATGACATGTATCAACCAAGTCAGACAGCCTGGCAATCCGATCACGTCAGTCGCCTCTTACAAGCACATTCAAGAGGTCTCCTCAGTGACGATTGGATGGCTATACAGCGTTTGGCCTGGGTCATGTATTCATGCTATCACCCACTCGGTACTCATCTCGGAACTCCCTGATTTACAGCAAACAGTGGATTAGTGATGACCATCAGAAAGTAGATTCGAACCTAATTTAATGATAACAACTTGCTACATCTTCCTACCTGAAACAATATATCAACCAATTTTAGACCTCCCCATTGTAAACCACTTGTATGAGTGCTGTAGGTTCCACATGGACAAACCTATTTCATGAACAAACCTATTTTTCAAATTTTATAAAGCACATTAGATCATACAAGACTAAAGTTCTGTTGTACAATAAATATAGTAAAACATAGCAAATCACCAACCATTAGTTTAGGAGACGCTGATGTACACGTGAAAATGAAAACATGAAATGGCAGATTTAATTTGAACGGCGTGCCTGGTTGACGTATTAGCCAATGGCAGACCATGCAGGCACAAATCGATGCAGCATCGGTTGTATGGCTTGTAGAGCATCGTAATATGAAGTAAAAGGGACCCACGACGTAATGCAGCAGGCGGTGATCCAGGGTGTTGTGTGGGAGGCTTGTCTCGTGCTGGGTGTAGGAGGGATGGAGGAGTTGGTTAGCATTGTTGTTGGTGATTGTTGTAAGATCGATCAATGAATGTAAGGATATGTCATGTAAATACAAAAATATTGATTACCCTCAAGTGCACTACTCCCCGAATCACCCTCGCCCACACTTCTCCCGGAATCACCCACTCCTGCACTACACCCCAAATCACGCTTTCCAGGACTACCCCCGAATCACCCTCTCCTGCACTACTCCCCGAATCAGCCTCTCCTGCACTACACCCCAAATCACCCTTTCCAGCACTACCCCCGAATCACCCTCTCCTGCACTACTCCCCGAATCAGCCTCTCCAGCACTACACCCCAAATCACCCTTTCCAGCACTGCACCCCAAATCACCCTTTCCTGAACTACTCCCCGAATCATCCTCGTCTAGCGTGAGAACCTTCCTGTACATCGGAGCGTAGTGTAGGAGTGCATAGTTCAGGGTGTAGCTGGGGGTGCTAATCCAGGGTGTAGTGTGCGTGTGCCGGCGGTGTTAATCCAGGATAGTGTAGCAGTGATCATGATCCAGGGTGTAGTGTGCGTGTGCCGGGGGTGTTAATCCAGGATAGGGTGTAGCAGTGATCCAGGGTGTAGTGTGCGTGTGACGGGGGTGTTAATCCAGGATAGGGTGTAGCAGTGATCCAGGTTGTAGTGTGCGTGTGCCGGCGGTGTTAATCCAGGATAGGGTGTAGCAGTGGTCCAGGGGTGATACGGATGGGTGGGATACACCAGGTGTAGTGTAGGTTGGGATACGCCAGGCGTAGTGTAGGTTGGGATACAACAGGCGTAGTGTAGGTTGGGATACAACAGGCGTAGTGTAGGTTGGGATACAACAGGCGTAGTGTAGGTTGGGATACAACAGGCGTAGTGTAGGTTGGGATATTCCAGGCGTAGTATAGGTTGGGATACTCCAGGCGTAGTGTAGGTTGGAATATTCTAGGGAGCAGTGAAGGGTAGGACACTCCAGGGTATAGTGTAGGGTGGGATATTCCAGGCGTAGTGTAGGTTGGGATACTCCAGGCGTAGTGTAGGTTGGGATACTCCAGGCGTAGTGTAGGTTGGGATACACCAGGCGTAGTGTAGGTTGGGATACATCAGGCGTAGTGTAGGTTGGGATACACCAGGCGTAGTGTAGGTTGAGATACAACAGGCGTAGTGTAGGTTGAGATACAACAGGCGTAGTGTAGGTTGAGATATTCCAGGCGTAGTGTAGGTTGGGATACAACAGGCGTAGTGTAGGTTGGGATATTCCAGGCGTAGTGTAGGTTGAGATATTCCAGGCGTACTGTAGGTTGAGATATTCCAGGCGTAGTGAAGGTTGAGACATTCCAGGCGTAGTGTAGCTTGAGATATTCCAGGCGTAGTGTAGGTTGGGATATTCCAGGCGTAGTGAAGGTTGAGACATTCCAGGCGTAGTGTAGCTTGAGATATTCCAGGCGTAGTGTAGGTTGAGATATTCCAGGCGTAGTGAAGGTTGAGACATTCCAGGCGTAGTGTAGCTTGAGATATTCCAGGCGTAGTGTAGGTTGGGATATTCCAGGCGTAGTGTAGGTTGGGATATTCCAGGCGTAGTGTAGGTTGAGATATTCCAGGCGTAGTGTAGGTTGAGACATTCCAGGCGTAGTGTAGGTTGGGATACAACAGGCGTAGTGTAGGTTGAGATATTCCAGGCGTAGTGTAGGTTGGGATACAACAGGCGTTGTGTAGGTTGGGATACACCAGGCGTAGTGTAGGTTGAGATATTCCAGGCGTAGTGTAGGTTGTGATATTCCAGGCGTAGTGTAGGTTGGGATATTCCAGGCGTAGTGTAGGTTGGGATATTCCAGGCGTAGTGTAGGTTGAGATATTCCAGGCGTAGTGTAGGTTGGGATACAACAGGCGTAGTGTAGGTTGGGATACACCAGGCGTAGTGTAGGTTGAGATACAACAGGCGTAGTGTAGGTTGGGATATTCCAGGCGTAGTGTAGGTTGAGATATTCCAGGTGTAGTGTAGGTTGGGATACAACAGGCGTAGTGTAGGTTGGGATATTCCAGGTGTAGTGTAGGTTGGGATACAACAGGCGTAGTGTAGGTTGAGATATTCCAGGTGTAGTGTAGGTTGGGATACAACAGGCGTAGTGTAGGTTGAGATATTCCAGGTGTAGTGTAGGTTGGGATACACCAGGCGTAGTGTAGGTTGAGATACAACAGGCGTAGTGTAGGTTGAGATATTCCAGGCGTAGTGTAGGTTGAGATATTCCAGGCGTAGTGTAGGTTGGGATACAACAGGCGTAGTGTAGGTTGGGATATTCCAGGTGTAGTGTAGGTTGAGATATTCCAGGCGTAGTGTAGGTTGAGATATTCCAGGCGTAGTGTAGGTTGGGATACAACAGGCGTAGTGTAGGTTGGGATACACCAGGCGTAGTGTAGGTTGAGATACAACAGGCGTAGTGTAGGTTGAGATATTCCAGGCGTAGTGTAGGTTGAGATATTCCAGGTGTAGTGTAGGTTGAGATATTCCAGGCGTAGTGTAGGTTGGGATACAACAGGCGTAGTGTAGGTTGAGATATTCCAGGCGTAGTGTAGGTTGGGATACAACAGGCGTAGTGTAGGTTGGGATATTCCAGGCGTAGTATAGGTTGAGATATTCCAGGCGTAGTGTAGGTTGGGATACTCCAGGCATAGTGTAGGTTGGGATATTCCAGGCGTAGTGTAGGTTGAGATATCCCAGGCGTTGTGTAGGTTGGGATACAACAGGTGTAGTGTAGGTTGAGATATTCCAGGCGTAGTGTAGGTTGGGATACCCTAGGCGTAGTGTAGGTTGGGATATTCCAGGCGTAGTCTAGGTTGGGATATTCCAGGCGTAGTGTAGGTTGGGATACAACAGGCGTAGTGTAGGTTGAGATATTCCAGGCGTAGTGTAGGTTGGGATATTCCAGGCGTAGTGTAGGTTGGGATATTCCAGACGTAGTGTAGGTTAGGATATTCCAGGCGTAGTGTAGGTTGGGATATTCCAGGCGTAGTGTAGGTTGAGATATTCCAGGTGTAGTGTAGGTTGGGATACTCCAGACGTAGTGTAGGTTGGGATATTCCAGGCGTAGTGTAGGTTGGGATACAACAGGCGTAGTGTAGGTTGAGACATTCCAGGCGTAGTGTAGGTTGATATATTCCAGGCGTAGTGTAGGTTGGGATACAACAGGCGTAGTGTAGCTTGAGATATTCCAGGCGTAGCGTAGGTTGAGATATTCCAGGCGTAGTGTAGGTTGGGATACACCAGGCGTAGTGTAGGTTGGGATACACCAGGCGTAGTGTAGGTTGGGATACACCAGGCGTAGTGTAGGTTAGGTTACTCCAGGCGTTGTGTAGGTTGGGATACCCCAGGCGTACTGTAGGTTGGGATATTCCAGGCGTAGTGTAGGTTGAGATACACCAGGCGTAGTGTAGGTTGGGATAATCCAGGCGTAGTGTAGGTTGGGATACAACAGGCGTAGTGTAGGTTGGGATACACCAGGCGTAGTGTAGGTTGGGATACACCAGGCGTAGTGTAGGTTGGGATACACCAGGCGTAGTGTAGGTTGGGTTACTCCAGGCTTTGTGTAGGTTGGGATACACCAGGCGTACTGTAGGTTGGGATACACCAGGTGTAGTGTAGGTTGGGATACACCAGGCGTAGTGTAGGTTGGGATACAACAGGCGTAGTGTAGGTTGGGATACAACAGGCGTAGTGTAGGTTGGGATACACCAGGCGTAGTGTAGATTGGGTTACTCCAGGCGTAGTGTAGGTTAGGATACACCAGGCGTAGTGTAAGTTGGGATACACCAGGCGTAGTGTAGGCCGGGATACACCAGGCGTAGTGTAGGTTGGGTTACTCCAGGCGTAGTGTAGGTTGGGATACACCAGGCATAGTGTAGGTTGGGATGCAACAGGCGTAGTGTAGGTTGGAATATTCTAGGGAGCAGTGAAGGGTAGGATACTCCAGGGTATAGTGTAGGGTGGGATGCTCCAGAGCGCTGTGTATAAGTGGGTGCATGGGAGTTCGACGTGCAGGAGGGGGTAATCCAGGGCGTAGCATGGAAGGGCGTAGTGCAGGAGAGGGTGATGCGGGGCGTCATGTAGAAGAACTGATGAAGGCAGCAGTGTGGGAGGAGTTGAACCATTGTGTTGAGTGAGAAGTTACGTCAACGGTTGCTGGTTTGACGAAGCCAAGATATGGTTCTAATTCACAACTCTTCTCACCGCCTAAACAAAGCCGGACAGCCACATCGCTATAGGTTAACCTTGTTGATGTTTTATTCTTCCATTTTAGATTTATGCCCGAGTGGTACTTTTCATGGCATAATAAAGATGTGGATGACCCAGGATAAGGACAGTTTGGTCAATGAGAATGTTTAAATTGTGTCCTCCAGCGGGACAAGTCGAACCCTGTCAGCCCCTTATTCAGCATATCAGAGTCTTGTATTACAATGACCCAGAGTTGACTTGTGACCTAACCACATGCGGTTATACTTACCCAACCAGTAAACTCATCATGTAAGGAACACATTTCCTGCAATTGTTTAAGAACACATGGTAACCATATGCCAAGGTGAAGGTCACGGACGGTGTCCCGTGAGACCTCGCACGGAAGGCAGGAACACTAGAAAGGTCAAGGCCTGATATTGCTTTGTTTCGTGGTGCAACATGCATGTCAGCGACAGTTAACTAGACATTGGACCAAATACTACAGTTGGAAACAACCCAGGCATGTTAGACAGACAGATAACTGATCTTGTCGCGACGTAATTGCGTGTAACCATTCAACGTTAAAGGACGTGACATTTGTCCTTTGGAGTTTTATGTTCTCCGACAGGTCATGTTTTCAAATTGGTTTATTTTGCAAGGTTGTTTTGTTAATTTCCTGTTCAAATTAGAGTGTAACTGCTTCTCAAGGTCGTAATTCTATTATAAAAAAATATTTTTACAATGACGCTGACGTAGTTGGTGTTCTAAAGCAGTACACATCTATATGCCACACTTGCAGCGATCACAAACACATTCTGAAACCTTCATACATATACGTTTCCATAAAATTAGCATTTCAGCAAACTTTATTACAACATCTCCTCTCTTCTCCTTTCCCGTCCACCTTTTTCAACACATAAAAATCATATTTCGCTGTTCTCGGTTCACTCGCGCATGTGTGCTTTCTCATTAAATTTCAAAGCTGCATATCATCCCCTCAGGCGGCCTGCACTGAGAGAGTTGGGGACTGTTTCACACCGACCCGACCAGCTACCTTACAGTCTGTGTTAACTATACTAGAAGAATTGCAATTTATACAATTTGAGTATTTAGCCATTATTTCGAACTGCATGTTAACAGTGCAACAAGTTCAAAACAATTTGTTTGTTAAGAACAATTAATGTGTTGTGCAGAGTTGCTCCCCTTACATAACCTGTCTTAACACCACGTGTAGGTCGGTTTCCCTGGTAAACGTCAGTGACGACTTCGGTTCATCTTACTGTTTTGTTTGTTTGTTTGTCTGTTTAACGCAGCACTAAGCAATAATCCAGCTGCAAATAATGGCGTCTGGACCAGACTATGCAGTGATTAACATATGAGCATCAATCGAACCACCAGCCTTCCACTATCCGCTGCCCTTATCTGTATCAACGGCCTGTTTCACAAAGTATCTACTGTACATTAACACTGACTTACGACGGTGCGGGGTGCAAGGCCGTTTCACAAGCTGACTCGCTTGACATGCGAACTGCATGCCATCGTAACCCTTCAGTCGTTATTCCTAATATCAATCACCCGACATCTAAGGCTTGTGTGTGGCAGCACACTCAAGATGCGATAGGTTTCCAGTGCAATATCACATTCTGCATCCCAGTGCACATGCAACACGTGGGACTTGATTTGTGCATTAACCCTATCGCAAGGGTGCACTAATTCAAAGGGACATCACTGGAGGGGAACAAATCATTGCTTTGTTCTGGGAAAAGGCTTACTCAACAACAAAGGGTCTGTAATGTCTCAGTTTTCAAACAGCATTGTCTGGACTTCGACAACCTTCGTGATGCTGGAGTTGACGATGTTTGACATTCGTGCAGTCGTTTAGAACTGACAGATCGTGGTGTCCAGGACACGCTACCACAGTGACGGTAATTCATATTTTGAAGTTGCCAAACATGAAGGTAATTAATCTGACCCCCAAGGGATTATTTCGAGTTGAGGGTATCGATACACGTCAGATATGACAAAAGGTCATGCTCACTGCCAATATCAAAGCCAAGCGAAGAGCAAAGACCTCAAACAAACCGTACTGTAGTTTACCAACTAGTCTCTCCGCCTGTCTGTCTCACGGTTCCTGAACAGCATTACATTCCCTCCTGTTCACCCCCACCTGTCCACCCCCTTCTGTCTGTAATGCCAAAACATACAATGAACCCAGTCTAGATTTCCTCCGGTTCTCAATCTCCTGTCTCACCGAGGCTGTTTTCTGTCTACATGGTATTCTTGGTTTCGATCAAACATTTATTATTCAGAAACTAAGCGTAAGTTTAGTACTGATACTTCTAGTGACAAATTTGACATTAGGTTTCAGTTGTTTCACTACCCTCAAATATATAATTATCCGTTCAGAAACTAAGCTTTAGTCTATGAAAGTCATTGAATCATATTACGTGTCTTTCCATCGAACTTTTGTAATGCGAAATGCCTACATGAAGCAGGCCCGAATATGCCTCACGTTTGGCCTCGTCACCTCTCATATCACTTTGACTCTTGTTCAGTATGTGCCATTGTGATGTCGTAGTTCAAATCAAGTACTGCCAGGAATCAATTTGCCTCAACTGATCCCATAAAGCACTAAAGTATCCCTTCATCACGCACGCTAGATATCGATCGGCATCCGGCATGGTTGTAAATATGAGAAGCTTATCTCTGTCTGTTCATGGAACAGAACATAAATGATACAATTATCTGTTTCAGCAAGTGCGTGATCAAACTCTGGGACCAGTTGACACTGTCTGATAGCCGCATTATACACACTAGATCATGGCCTCGTCTGGCATGGTCTGGCGCTCACCATCAGAATAGTATGGCGGCGATGATCTGAGCTCGGATCTATGCATACAGAACATATGTGCGTCTCCTATCGTATAATTCTTGAACCATATTATTTTCCTTCTGCCAATCCCTCCCTCCATTGCTAAAGCTCTAGACTAGATTTGTGTCAGGTTCAGGATCTCACTGGGGCTCCGCTTTATTTTGAATGGGTATATTTCTTACTACAATGAATAATATAATCAGAATAATAAGAGAGACAACACGTCAGTATTGCATGTAGAGTCTAATTTACTGACGGCAACCACGATCATGACATGGCGATACTGGTCCACTCCTCAGAGAAATGTTTGTTGTCGAAGAAGGTGGGGTATGCGCGCACGTACACACACCACCACTTCACGCACACACATACCACAGCACTCGCACGCATGCACCTGCACGCACGTACACACACAGGGGGGTTCGTATCACCCATCACACAGGGTCCTTTTCAAATTACATGGAACTGTTTGAGGTGGTGCTTTTATGGATTTAAGGCAAGTTACGGACATAAGGAGATAAGGGAGGCAATCGCCACAGTTAGACGTGCAGAGCTGCGTCCCTTGGGCTCGTTAGAAACCTGTGATGATTCGATGGAATCCCGGTTCGATTTACCCCGATTATGTTTCTAGGTTAGACGTCGACAGACCCGTGGTAAACAAAGACGTATATCACTCACACAGAGAGGTGGCTGGAACACTGTTAGAAGAGGCGAGAAACTGAATCCGCTCACTATTCAGATTAATATGCCCTCCCCACTTTCCCAACACACACACACAGACACTCACTCATTCTCTCTCTCTCTGACACACACACACACACACACACTCACACTCACACTCACACTCACTCAAACACACATTCACTCACTTCGACCCGAGCGTTTATTTAGTAAAACACGGTAACGCTAGTGTCTGTTACAAATGCGCATACTTTATACTCCCTCCGCTACACTGATTGTCGAGTCAATGACATTACTGGAATCTTTCTCCACGTCAATGTTAACTGTCGACTGTTTCCACTGAGTTGCAGTTTGTTTACATTCTTCAGAACAAGTAATGGAACACTAAATTTAGGGCTGGGACGACTAACCCGGATACCAGAGAAGGATGGGTAATTAATGAGTTGAATCCGGGTACACATCTCAATACCCGGACCCGTTATGATCATGTCACTAATACATTAACCAGTGTAATGTGTTATTCTTTCATGATTAAAAAGTCGTATTGTCTTTGAAGCATTACCGATTTTTAACATTGTCAAGATACTGAAAAGTTCGAATGTTTAGCCTCCGAGCTGTAGAATATATTTCCGTTTGATGTAAGGAATAAACACAATGTTTACCCGGATAAGGTAGGATAATACATAGTGGATTAACCGGGAAGAAAATTTGACCCGTACCCACCCTGTTTAATTTCATACCTCTTCACGCAGAGCGTTGTAGACAGAGTATCAGGGATCGGAATGCATAGCGAAAACAGTGGGGGTAAATCGTACAACCTACGGGCGTACAGAGTACAACAAGTGTTATTATAGCTAGTAAGGGTTTACGGAACTACCCTGCCATGGCAACATGTATCGTCGCCAGTGTTGTTCTGTGACATGTAGGTCTGCATTCTAGACTACCGCTTATAAGTATATATATACAGTCAATTAGCCAGAGGTACTTGAATGCACAAACAGGCCCACGCAGCTTCACCCACGTGGAGCTTTATGACGCAATAACTGGGAACCGTCTAGATTTGGTTACGCATAGTCACAAACACACCATATTTATCGAATAATCAGAATGAGCTGTGCTTATAAACACGCCCCCCGTCTGTAACGTGATAAATACATAGAGCCAAGTGGCAGACATGGATTTAGACAGAGTAGCAAGTAGTACAGCTTCATTCCATCACAGCTGACCTAGTTCCTGTCAAAATAAACCCTGGAGAAGCGAGCAAACGACACTTACCTTACGGTAGAGAAACAGGCGACAGTTCGACCTTGAAGCAAAGTCACAGCAAGTACATTGTCCGTAACATGGTTGACCTTCACAGCGGACACGGGTTCCGAAATACTCTGTATTCTTCAGGTACAGCTATAAATACACCACTTCTAACGAGCAGCCATGGTGGTTCTGTTGAGTAGTTACGAGTGACGATCAATGGAGGGTAGATCAGACTCTCACAGACAATCCTGCAGAAATGACCTGGCAGATTGAAAAAGGACAATTTATGTAGCATCGGGTTTATCACTGACAGCAACTCTTTCAGGAAGGATAACCTGAGCTTTGAACACGTAAGAGATCATATGACCTCTGTATGTAATAAATAAGAGGGATTGTTTAAGGTATTACATATCACGTGAGTGAGGTCAGTTTTACGCCGCTTTTTAGCAATATTCCAGCAATACCACGGCGGGGGCCACCAGAAAATGGGCTTCACACATTGTACCCATGTGGGGAATCGAACTCGGGTCTTCGGCGTGACGAGCGAACGCTTTAATCACTAGGCTACCCCCACCGCCCCCTGTTATATATTACGATGCATTCAGATTCACAGTTCCAGTATTGCCAGGTTTTTCATTCAAGGTGGTTCAGGTCCATTCAGTTTCTTACTACAGATGAGGCACGACTACGACAGTAGACGAGCACGACCACTCTACAACACAGATTCGCACTACTTGTCCAGGATCCGCTGAATGTGGATTCGAATCCAAGTGTCTTAGAGCTTACGATTCATGGATTGTCAACCCCGTACCTGCTGTTATGCGTGTGTTTCATTGTGCTATACGTCATGCATTGTGATGGTTTTCACACTCACTCACTCACTCACTCACTCACTCATATAGTCACTCACTCACACAATGGAATCAGAGACGCTGTACAACATCTTGAATATAGAAATATTGTACAAATCGGTGAAATGAGTCATTGAGAGAGACGGGTTAAAAGAACCAGAATATTACATATTAGCATTTAAGGCATCTGAACCCCAGATTAGATTAATATGTCGTGGGCATATCTTCTATCCCAAAAAAAAGAAACGCATAGGTGAATTTTTAGGATTTTTACAAATCTATTAATTACCTATTGTTTTCTAACAATCGTCAAAATATGTAACAAAAGTGTTGATACCATGGTTTTATACAACTGCACAAGTTTAAAAATCGATTTCACCTGAAAATATTGATTTTGATGAGGTTTCTTACAACGATTAGAAAGGCATCGCTACAACACACCAGAGATCACCTCTCAGTTGAAATTGTGCTTTGCCAGCAAAGAGCATTTACTGTCTGTCAATAAAAAAATCCAGATTACTTTCAGAAAAAGGCATGTGTTGTGAATGAGTTTCAAGGTCAAATCATGACATCAGGTCTTGACTCAGGGAACATCGCCATTAAAAGAATGCATACTGGAAATCGTCTGAATGTTAGTCTGAGCAGGGAGCCTATATTATAGAGTATCCCTGGTCTGAGCAAGACATCATGGCTTGCAGTTCGCTGCAACCAAACAGGTATGTACGTCCACGTACAGGCAGACCTCGAGGTATCACTGCAGCCCAAGACTGGTACATCCGGGTACTACAGTTGCGGCATCGTACTGCCACGGGTGAGAGCACTGCATCCAGGGTGCCCAGACTTTCGAGGATATCCGGTCAAACTGTACGGAACAGGCTGAAAGAGATTGATCTGAGAACCAGGAAACCCGACGTCGGAGTCGTACTTCATCGTCACCATCGCGCTCAGCGTCTCCGTTATCTAAAAGCATCCACTTGGTTGTATAGACATTATCTTCTTCTAAACTGGCGTGAAATGTCATGCACTAGAGTCCATTTGTGGACGGGTTATACATGTGTCATAGACTTTCTTTAAAACTTCATTCATTTAAACGACCTATTAGTTTCAATATATGTGCATCGAAATTGTATCCCCTTTGTCTATGTAATGTATTCAGCAAATGTATTCGGTGTATCTCCTCTTATCATAAATCCCCTCAGGGCAGGATCCTTAATTCTCAAACGCTGTCAATATATGTCAATTAACACCTCCCTACGTCGGCGAATCTTACGTATGTACATGTGCATGGACCAGTGACCTTGCACAATGTGGCGTAATAGCCCTGTGTATAAAAACCTGACTGATATGGTCAGAACGGGAGACCAACCAGCAAGACCATCCAGCAAGACCAAGCAGGGATACCATCCAGCAAGACCAAGCAGGGAGACCATCCAGCGAACCTAATCAAGGAGACCAGTTACGGCAATCAGACAGGCCGTCGCCCCACCTACAACTCCGTCGACGATGAAGAATCGCCGTCGGACTTCTGAATGTGTGTAAGTGACAGAGCGGCTCTCCACATCAGGATCATTAACCACTCAGTCCCGATGTGCGTTCTGTCACAAGTTTCCAACTGTATAGTTACCATTTCGACCATCTTTCGATCAAACACTCATAAAACATGGCTGCTACTGTCTTCAAGTCTACCACTGACTCTTGTCTTCCCTGTTTCTTGCCCACCATCCTGAACCATCACCCTAGAGCAACCACTACGGACGCTCTTGGACGCATGTTTGAAAATACAACATTTTCGCACAAGATTTCGCGTCTATACTTTTCTTTTTGGTGGGGGTGGGGGATAGTATACATTGATATGTCGGCGGCAATTTGGAATGGACAACAGTACATCACTGGCATCCTAGACAGGGTGGTTGTATGTAATTTCGATCCCTGTATTTTGTACATAACACCAGTCTTCATGGACGACAAGGCTAGACGACGTCATGAAGGTGCCGCTGAAGACGTTTACGTCAAGAGACGCTGGCAACGCTGCTATGGACCGCCAGGAATCCAGATCAAAGATTGGTTTGATGGTTTGATGTTTATGGCAACCATACTCCTGCTATATGTCGAGTCTTAACTACTTCTTTACCTTACTTCGATACCGTTTTCGTGACATTTGATCAAAATCTTATCAACCACACATCTTGTATTTTGCAAATGGTTATATTTCAATGCAATTTCACTAAACAATAGTCATTTCGATGTAGAATGCTAAAAAGAACTTGAATTTATTAAAGAGATTTTTTCTGGGGTGATAGATGAACTGTTGTTACTATTCAAAATATGGACGCTGCGTATGCCTTTCCATATGTATTCATGATGCAGTTTTTTAACTTCTCCAAATTGGCAGAACTCAGTCCTTCACAATCGTAGGTAGTGAAAATCCATGATTAATGACCTTAGTATGGTTGCATAAAGCCATAGGAAATGCAACGGCTATTGCAAATTTGCATAATGAATTTCAGCCTTGCAACAGAATAACATTGTTCATTATATGATTATACATTAACATGTACTGCTGATGTTTGGATAAATTTATTTATTGGTGTTTGTAAGGTTCTCTTCCAAATTACCCAATACCTAATTCAAATTTGATTTGACAGTTTCCAAAACATCGCATATATGTTATATACGTTCAAATTCAACACTTTCAAATGCCCACAATTCACATTTGTAAAGTGATACTGGGACCAACAGTTTGCCAAAAGTAACAAGGCAATTACAGGTTAGTTCAAATTTCGTGCACGCTTTAGTTTAAGTCGTTGATGCCTTTCATCCAAATATCTGCTCCATATTTAAGACTGTCTCCAGCCTACAATTTCTGTGGAATGAAACCCCGAATCACTTCCGGTTTCCGGTGATTATAGAATAGACATGTTTTGTTTCTTTCGCCTTAACCAGATCCAAATATACCATCCTTATGTTATTTTGATTATCCTACAATATCTATTTGTTATCAGGCGTCAGATAGGGACCACGAGACACCATGGCACCGAACAAATTACAAACAATGATGATCACAAGAAAACACAAGGTCAAATGTTTTCCCATAGTGTTCCATAGTATACTTCGTTATATTTGCTTTAACAAATAACCAGGCCTTTAACCGACAGCTCTTGATGTTCATATATGCATAGTATAGCCGAAAACCTGCAATATAATAAACACGCATTATAGCCATCTTAACCAGTTTCTGTTCCGAGCACCGGAAGCTGAACACACCAACACCAATTTCACACCAAATGTCATCTTCTTAAAAACATATGTGCTCACAGTCAGGCATAAATCATCGTGTTAAAAAAAGATAGCACTAGATATCAGAAATGAAGTCAGTTTTAATTATTGACAGATGTACATTTACTAAACAAATATCTTACATAATATCATCCAATCACAGGTGTCACATATCTCAATCATTGCCCAGGTAGCAGCATCTTCTTATGGAGTGTAGCGCAGAACCGGAAATGGTGACAGGTAAGCATACCTCTTCTGAATGACCCAGTTCTTGGCTGACGAGCAAACAATAAACTGAAGATGTTCAGTACAGTGCTGCTCAGAGGTTCCCACTCAACAAAATACCAAGACCTTTCCAGATTACTTGACACCTTGACTCATCCATGCCTGAGGTTTCCTACAATGTGAAAGATATTTACGACCTGGGTGCCGTTGTACAAAACGATCTCAGCGCCAAAGTGACCTGAACTCCCATACGTTAACATAGACGTATAGACTATAAGAGAGTCTTAGAGAAGAAGTACAACAGCACCTTGCGATCATTCTACCTGCAATCGTGACAGAGTACTGACGAGTTTGTACACTCACCCACTCACTCACCAACTCAATCACCAACTCTCTCGCTCATTCGATCACTTCGTGTTCCAATTAGCTGTTAATAAGAAATCGTTCATTTTGTACAAAGGTATGACTAACACACAAACGGGATGAAATTCCTGTTAATAATGAAGTTAACAATGAAATGCAACCAACACTGCACAGTTCTGACGTACTGTCATACGTACCGATGACACTGACACATGACAGTGCCTTCATTCACCCTGTGTGTTATCAAGCCAAACAAAACAAACGGGCCTTGTGCGTCTTTAGTGACGTCGATCAACGACCTTGACCTGAATCATAATATGTTTACAAGGAATCAAATTATAGTAATGGTGGATTTTTTATCATGGTGGTGTTGTTGCTTTCGTAATTTGACGTTGCACATAATCAACATTACCCTTTAAGCTTACAAAACGGACGCGCTATGGCGTGTCGAAATATTCGTTGCTACATGACGTCCAATATTTAGGGAGGAACAAAGGGAAAGGCGCTGAGTTATATAATCATCCACCGCGACACGAAATACCAAGGTATAACTCTCCATATTCATCCGATGTCGTCCACATTTCAAAAGAATTACATTAAAAGAAGACAAAGAACAAAAACAATTTCACGAAGGATCATATTTCTCTCCGTCATGAGACTGATGGTAATTAAATATACACCACTGACGTAAGTTTAAACTCATATACAGTTGCGAACATGAGTTTCTTTCCACGCGGCCCTAGTATTATCATGAATGAATATCGCTGTTGAAAGGGGAGTAACTGTTCACCTACATTCCAGTTGTATTGTCATGTGAAGAGTTAGTGTACTGGATATGGCATAAAACCACAACGACATCAGGAGAGTTGGAGACTGTTTCCAGAGGCTTTTAAAGCAGTTGGAGACATAAACTTCAGAGTAAAGGGAACTTGTCACCGTTCATCCTGTAAGGAACACTCTATTGTAAAATAAACTGGAACATACCCTATGGAACATGTCTGGAACATGTCTCCCACTACAGAGCCAGGTCAACTGCAAGCTGCTTTACGCGAGGAATGGTGTAGAGAGGACCAGGAAGCTGACAGGGGGTATGGGGAGGCGAGTGCTACCTGTCATACACCCATACATTATAAGCGTTATTGAAATTGAATCTGAATATATCACACACACACACACACACACACACACACACACACACACACACACACACACACACACACACACACACACACACACACACACACACACACACACACACACACACACACACACACACACACATTCTCGCTATATATATATATATCTCTCTCTCTCTGGATCCGACTATGCATGTTTTGTATGAAAAGCGGTGGGTTATTTATAAAATGAGCAGTTATCATCATAAATTCGACATGGCATCCAATCATTTTGTCGTATGAGTCAAAGGATCATACGGATATGCCAACGTGGTCACCACGAGAGGTTATATGTAAGTAAAACCTATCATTGCATACCTATCATTGCAAAAATAGAGGGGTGCTTAACGAAGTTACTTGCGCACATGGATACACGCGCACGCGCACGCGCACGCGCACGCACGTGCACACACACACACAAACATACATACATACATACATACATACATACATACATACATACATACATACATACATACATACATACATACATACATACATACATACATACATACATACCCATGGGCCGTGTTCATCTCATAATTAGGCCTGATTAACCATAATACCACAGTAAGGAAATTATATCATAGCGTATGCGCGACAGATGAATTATTGTTTCATTGATATATGCTCAAACGGGGCCGCGCTATTTCGATCACAGGCCCTTCACATTTGTAGTTAAAGCACTGTCGTAGACAGCAATATAGAAAATGTCATGGTTGTCACATTTACATTCGCCCCGAGTGATATAGGTTTCGTTACTAAGGAAACACTGATGTCCACATGGGAATATTAATAATAGCTCTTTACATGTATCATTCAATTACATATATCAGTGTTGCATTTCTTAGCCATACAAGGCCATGTTCTGCGGTGCACATAGTATATATAATGAACGAGTTTCTATATGAACCTAACAGGAATAATTATCATTTAACATATAGGAAGTAGTCGACCTACATCAATATGCATATTATTTTGGGGGGCCCCGTATTGAGTGTGTTTGAAGCCCCGATCGAGAATAACATGGTCAGTTGCAAGATAGAGACGCAGAAGCAAGACACCATGGGAAATATTGATCCGTGAGACAAGACTCAGCTGGAGATGATGAAATTCATCCACTAATCAATAGAGATCGATAGCTAGAACCGCTTCGGGTGCCATCTTTGATCTTCATTTCGGGACTCCAGTCATGTCTGCCCAGTACGTTCGTTGAAACATGCAGTGATTGTTTTGGTGTAAGGTCACTGTGACATGACCTCCCTGTTTGTAACATGAGATGAATGAACGTTACATACCAGCAGTTTACAGTAGATCTCGGTTATCCAGGTTTCAGCATGAATAATTTTAAAAGGGGGGCGGCGGGGTAGGCCAGTGGTAAAAGCGTTCGGTCGTCACGCAGTAGTTCGATTCAGTAGTGCGCACGGTGAGTGTACCCCATTCTAGGTGTCTCCTGTCCTAATAAAAATGCTAAAGGCAACGTAAAACTATACTCACTCACTCAAGATAAAACAATCAAGAACATCTTGCTCGATAATGAAACAAAATCATCTAAACATTTCGCATGTTGTTTTTATCACTGACTTTTGAGGTGTTAGCTTGGTTATGGTTCAGTACAACAGATGAGTTGACCAATACCCGTTTCTGCATGAGACTTCTGGATCTCCTTTCGTCGTTACATGATTGATTGCTGATCATAAACCTTTTTCTGACAAAAAAACATTCAGAAATGTTTTGCTTATATATGTAATATCTGCATGATCTTGTCCCATCTTTTAAAACAACAAGCATGTTTCTTTAAATAATTCGCATCCGATAAGTAGCGACAAAAATCAGATTTGGGAACATCAGACACTTTCTGCGAATAGTATTAAAACTGTTGATAGTTTGCAAGTTAAAATGAAAGAGAAAATATCAAAATCTTAAGAAAGTATCACGGTTTTGATGTGTGAAGCCCATCTCTGGCGTCCCCCACAGTGATACCGCTGAGATTCATTAATTCATTAACTCACTCATGTACATAGACGATACATGCATGCATATACACACATACAGGTAGGTAGGTGTATGTGTGTGTGTGTGTGTGTGTGTGTGTGTGTGTGTGTGTGTGTCTGTGTGTGTGTGTCTGTGTGTGTCTGTGTGTGAACGTTTACAATTGCAATTGAACGATAAACCCATTAAGATGTCAGTTTGTGGTGAATGATAGCGTCTCGGCACAAAAGCACACTTGAGTAAGTAGATACCTTGGGTTGATGGTAGACTTCTTTCCTAGGATCTCAACATCTCCTTCAGGTATTCTCTATTCCAATGATTAATGTCAGTATAGGTAGTTTTCTAAATTGCCAGGCAATACTGATGCAAGTTGTCCTTTCTTCCTTGTTCCTTCCCCCGATTAGGTAAGACAGAGACGAAGAGAAAGTAACTGACTTGACTGAATGGGAACTGTTCAACGCTCCTATGAAAAGTATTTATCATGTGTCCAGTTTTTATTGTTGTAGATATTGCCACAGTGGAACACAACTATCCACAGAAGCCCATGAACACAAGTAGTCGAACTTAATTCTGGTCGAATCTGGATTCGAACCCTTGATTATAGGAGCCAGAATCGCAAAGGGACGTAACTCTGTATGGCGATATGGCATCGGTAATGTTACAGATATCGCTTTGAGACAAAGTCCTGAGTTTCGCGCTCAAAATGCCATGTTTAATAAACCTACATGTATTCACAAATAATAAACCAGATAGCATAGCCAAAATCTGTTATCATATATAGAACGTCAAACAAATCTAGACGATTTCAAGATCATCCTAGATCATTCTTTATATTTCAATTAGTATACGTTCTGTTACTCCGACTTATTGTTGTATATCTCGTTTGTGTTGTCTATAGAATATTGTCACTGTTTCTACTTGTTTCTACTTTGCGCAAGAAAAGTATCTTGTCCCTTGTATCTTAAATGGTAAGGGGTAAACATAATTCCTCTACCTTTCGAACTGGCGGTGCGTGAGGCGGATTATTTGAAGGGCAAATGAAAGGCCAGAGACGTAAGGGATCTCCCAGTACCAACAGCATTGTTTAGAAATATAAATATACGTTTCCACGACAACGAAACGCCAACGAGATTTTTGGATAGCCATTTCAGATATCGTGGTATTCATTTTCACCTCTAGATAACCCACGAAACCAACCGAAGTCAGGGTCACAAACATTGCGTACAGCTGCACGGGTTGATCAGGTACACGCGCGTAACACGATCTGGAATTCCACGCGCGATGGTTTCATGGCTGGTGTCAAACGTAAAGTGTTTATTAACGTTTTCCATAAGACATTCTTTCGGCATAAACTGCCATGTAAGTGCATTACGATTATCATGACATAAATGTGAACGTTTTATTAAACAGTTACCAAAATAGTTACTTTTATTGATGATATCGAATTGACAAGAGAGGTACAACGGAAATTTTGACAAGTGCCCTCGTTTTTGTTGTGGTTCAATGTGAATCTGTATGTGATGGAAGCCAGTAAAACGCCAAGTCTCGTTGACTTCATTGGACGAAGCAATTAGATGACTGTTTTGCCTTCTGGTGGTTTGCTGATCGATAACAGGGCAATATCGATTTCATTATTTGGTATGCCAGACTCATTTTGTGTCGACCAGCGAAGGTCCGGGATAGAATAGGTCTTCAGCAACCCATGCTTGCCGTAGCAAGTGACTTTGTTTGTCGTAAGAGACGACTAACGGGATCGGGTGGTCAGGCTCGCTGACTTGGTTGACACATGCCATCGGTTCCCAATTGCGCAAATCGATGCCCATGTTGTTGGTCACTGGTTTGTCTGGTCCAGGCTCGATTATTTACAGACCGCCGCCATATAGCTGGAATATTGCTGAGTGCGGCGTAAACCTAAACTCACTCACGCACTCATTTTGTGTAATTTCTTTCAAAAATCTTTCTTTACAATGTTTACAATCTCCCTGTTTAGAACAAATATACACATTAACGGAGATTAACAGATCTAAAACCATGAAATCGCTGGTGTGGCTCTTCATGGCGTTGACAGAAGTTCGATTCCCATCACGGGGTTGGCCAAACTCACAAATATGCAAATTAATTAGCTGCTAAAAATGTAAACCAACAATTTTCAAGTTGGCCTATTTTCTGCTATTAGGATATGCTTTGAGCATTGTAAAATTATCTCCCTGTTTCCATAATGCCTCCCTCCCAGATGTATTACCAGTATGGTATGACAAGTCCAATTCCAATATATTTATTGTATTTCAGGTCTCCGGCCCATACAAATTGGAGTTACATACATTATACAATCACATACTGCTTGAACACACAGATGATGTTAACAGAAATATTACGCTTAGACATTGCATAAGGAATGTATTGTGATGTTTTCAAGTTGATACAGTTATCTCAAGCCCTGCTTTGAATACAAAGGTTGAGCCAATGTTGTTTTAAGCAACAACCCATTGGTGCCAACCCATTGCTGAGACAACGTATATATATATAACTGAGCCGTGACCTGGCAGATGGTGACAGGGAGGAAGAGCTGTAATCCTCATTATCTGACTGGATACTGAGGTCCTACGGGTCAGGGTAATAACTGGTCATCACCAACCCATGATTGTCGTAAGAGGCGACTAACGGGATTGAGAGGTCCTTCTTGCTGACTGCTGACTTGGTTGACCCCAAATGTAGTCGTATCCCCATTGCGTAGATTGATGTCCATGCTGGTGATCACTGGATTGTCTGCCCTAGACTCGAATATTTACAGACACTGCCATATAGGCGGAATATTTTGCTGAGTTCGGCGCAAGACAACAAACAGAGGTGATGTCCTTCTACCGAATCTCAACAGGGACTCCACCTATAGACAAACGTTTCGACGCATGTTTTGTGTACATCAGTCCTAAGAGAGTATATGAAACTTCATGAGTTAAATATGTATTGACTTCGTCTGTAATGCGGTTTCACACTAGTTGTCTTAATACTTTCTAAGTTGGCAAACATCGCTGAGTTTATGCCGAGATTTTAGAGGAGGCGAATTGCAATAGTCCCAGAAGAGTTATCTCCCACAATCACGAATTGTGTTGTTCGCAACCGCTCAGGCACTGGGAACACAAATAGAACACCTACGACAGACAAGTGAGTATGATTGCCGATGGTTTTTGACAAAATGCCTGCTTACTGTCGGGGAAATGATGTGTACATGTTGCAATAAGTTTTCATACTCGTGGAATGCTTCTGCCGATCGAATCTAGCCCTACACAGGTGCTGTCAACGTGACTGAAATTAACAAAGGAATATAAGAAGTGAGTGTTTGCTGTCTTGGGTGATCCATGAATTTGGCCTGGAATCGCTGTTTTCGACGAGTCGTGGCGTATAACCTTTGAAATAATGATCTGATTGTGACCATTTAAAGATCATCTCGAGTGGCTTTCAATCCACTTGCATGGGTCGTAGTGGACGAAATCTAACGTTGACAGAGGAGGGGGTGGTTTTGTCGTCACACCCCTTTCCTTTCATATAGTACTAGGGTGGGGTCTGTACACCTCTCTCTCTTTCTAACACCGTTTCTAAGAGATACAAGGCCCTCTAAAGATTGCTATAAGTAGAAATTGAAAATATGTTTCATTTTACCATTAAGAGTTGAAGATATATTATCTGTACTGCCGCCGTTGTTGTTGTTGTTGTTGTTGCTAGAATTTTCGTTGCAGTTATTCTGTTTTAAAATTAAAAAATAAAATACATAAAATAAAAAATGAAAGCTTTGAAGGGTGGCCAAATGTTTACTCATAGACTTCCATGTGATTCAACATGTACATTTAGAGTTAACTCCCCTGTTCCGTCATTCGTTTCAGGCAGTGGCGCTAAGGTACATGGTACACGACACCACGTTTTCCCATAGGTGTCTATATCAGTGTTTAAAACTCCCAAATTTTCAAGCCAGACTGTCGGACTGGTAACATTAAAATATTACCAGTCCGGATACAAACTTGCTTGTCCCGTTTTCAACAATACAAAAAGCCTAAAATAATCAGGTTTCTGAATACTGCCTTTACTGCATGAAAGCCACATGGCGTGGTTTATAAATCTGATCATTTTCTACCTCACAGTCACAATCATGATCAGACAAATCTGAGTCAGTCTGAGTCGGCAGTGCATTTTATTTCAGCAGCAGGAACCTCGTCATCATCTGCAGCTAAAATTAACCTAAATGCTGTTGAAACACAATAGCACTCTTCGAAGTTTTTTGGACCTGGGTAAGAAGTCAGGTCTTCTGTGGTGATTTTGATTCCATCTGAATCTGTCTGCGGATACTATGAAAAGTATACTCTTAGCCACTTAGGCAAATTAAGGGTAAAAATATCTACCAGACCACCGGACTGGCAACTTTTGAAATTAGACCGTCCGAGATGAAAACAGACCGTCCCGGACGGTCGAGTAGGCGGGAATTTTAAACACGTTCGCTAGTAACCCTATATTTTTTTAAAAAATATCCAGGCTATCAACAACCATTCCATGTATATAGGGGTACAGTCTGGTCTTTAAGCGACAATAAACCACAAATTCTTTCCAACCTGTCCTGTGATTTTTCCCGCACAGGAAGCGGCACACATCAACCCTCCATTCCGCACCAAATGTCACCTACTTGAAAATATCGGTCCACACATAAGCATAAGTCATGGTGATATAAATGACAGCACTAAATACTTCAAATTGTGGTCAGTTTTAATTACAGGATGGGTGTGCTTTTAACACATAAACATCTAACACTATTTCATCCAATCACAGCTGTCATGGGCCTCTGCTGAAGACCGATTCTAACCTGGATCATTGGAGATGCCTAGATCTTGTAATCCTGTTTCATAGGTGATCTTGAGACCTATGTTTGGAAAAATATCAAGCCCAGATATTGAGTTTAACTGAGTGAGTTTAGTTTTAGGCCGCACTCAGCAGTATTCCAGCTACATGGAGGCGGTCAGTACATAATCGTAAATAATCGACCAGACAACATGAACATCGATCATCAATTGGGAGCTGATGACATGTGTAAACCATGTAAGTGAACCTGACCACCCGATTCTGTTAGTCGACTCTTACGACAAGCATAGTCGCCTTTTGTGGCAAGCAAGGGCTGCTGAAGACTAATTCTAACCCGGATCTTCGCTGGTACCTAGATCTTGTTATACTGTTTCAAAGACGATCTTGAAACGTATGTTGGAAAAAAAATACCAAGCCACACATAAGTGTGTGAATGCGAAGTGCAAGGTTAGACTAAATCTAGAGTTAATGTAAATCTCATAGTTTAGGTGACTGGCTGCACAGATCCCTCGCTACGCCCGATGTTTGAGAGTGAACATAGAAACCCATAGACTATACTCTGAATGCCGTTTTAATAGTCTTTCCTACTGTTCCCGAACCACATATCTATACCTGTCTGTATAGCCTTATCTGAAGCAAGTTCCCATCTCACTAATTATGTGTTTCCATTTCAGACAGTCATCATCAGTCCAGCGCTGAGGAAACGAGGACCAGTTCGGGTTTGCCGATAAGTCACACTGAGCTGCGACAGATCTCGTCGGAAGTGTCGGGAGTCGAGATTTCAGCCGCTTGTTTCAAAATGCTCAGCAATTGTCAGCAGTACACAAATGTATCTGCTTTGCATGAAAAGTACCTCATGTCTGAAGGTGGTTAAAACTGAAACAAACCAGAATTCCTCAGATGACTTTGCTGTGTATGCTAAGGGTATGAGTGAGTGAGTGAGTGAGTGAGGAGTGAGTGAGTGAGTGAGCAATATTCCAGCAACAGGGACACCAGAAATAGACTTCCCACAATGCACTCATGCAGGGAATCGAATCCGAACCTTCGGCCTGACGAGCGAATGGACCTAAGTATGCTGTGTTTCCCTCGACTGTTATCAGCATAGAACCACTTTGATAACGTTTGTAATTATCTTTCGTCAACGGAAATCATCAAGTTTATATTTCTTTTCCAGTTAATGTATAGTGGTTAATGGGGTCGCTTGGAAGCTCATGAAAACTATCAAACGTCATGACCAAGATCACGTGCTATAGTGACGTTACGTTTCTTAGTAAGATAGCATCGCTAGGACTGTGGGTTACTGAAATTCTACTTGTCAAACTTCGATAAAAATTTAGCACTGACCGTGTTCATTACACACCGAAATGAAGCTGACACCTTTTGAGTGAGTATTGTTTTATGGCGCCGTTAGCAACACGTCAGCAATATCACGACAGGGGACACCATAAAACTGGGAATGGAACCCGGGCTTTCGATGATTACATAATTCACATTCTACATGTATCTCCATATATTATCATCATGATGAAATCACGGATCCTTATTACCCCAAACAGCGTCCCCATATGGACACAACTATAGTTAACTCTGGCCAGTCAGGTTAACAGCTCAAAACAACCGTGGAACGACATTCATTGGTTTTCTTCCGAGACCAAACACGCCACAGACTGTTTACCGAGACATTGGCATTCGGTCAGTGCTCATGTACTAAAGGTCCGGGGCGGTGGTTAAAGCGGATGTCACGCTGAAGACACGAGGTCGACTCCCCACACTGGAGCTGGTGTCCCAGTTGTGCTGTTCCTGGAATATTGTTAAATGAACTCACTTACTCACTCACTCACACAATAGGATGTTCACCACAGGTTATTCTGTTGTCAGATTATAATATCTCTCATCGTCTCCAAAATAGAAGCGGCCATAAAATCTTGCAACTAGTCCATCTCGTGTCACGGTTAACAACAATAAGAGTATACAGATTTGTTTATAAACACTTTACAGCTGGAGAGGATGCATCGTCGATTATCAAGTGTGCTGCATCTCCATGGTGACAAATACACTGGACCATCCACTACGGCCTTGCCATTCTGAGCCTTGTTGGAATAATTCTCTCTCTCTCTCTCTCTCTCTCTCTCTCTCTCTCTCTCCCACCTCTCTCTCTCTCTCTCTCTCTCTCTCTCTCTCTCTCCACACCCCCACCCCACACCTTACACACATCACCCCTCCAGTCATTCATTATGAACGCCTCCGTGCGGTTCTTTTCCATTTACGGGTGGAGTGGCGGGGTAGCCTTGTGGTTAAAGCCTCGTTCGGTCGAAGACACGGGTTCGATTCCCCACATAGGTACAAGATGTGAAGTCCATTTCTGATGGCCACCGGCGAGATATTGTTGGAATATTGCTAAAAGTGGCATAAAACTAAACTCACTCACTCCACTCATGAGAACTATAAAAATTCCACGAAACGCTCTGCAGAAATACACCTTTATCACTGTGAACCATGTTTATACAGTAAAACCTCACGATCGTTGATACGTGATATGCTCGGTTATTGCTAATGTTACTATTGACCTAAAATTTCAGCAAAACATAGCACACGCATTTCAATGTTTTTATCGTACCCGCGACACCAGTAGGCAGCTGTGTCTCGTCGCCATGGCAACGCTGTTTGACACCGCGCACGGTGCAGGTAAACGAAGTCTACACATACCTTGGAGAGAGGACATGTTTGTTTTTCATTTGAGACCTCTATTTACATACCGCCTTTACCCGATATATACAGGTGAAGAAGAAGGAAGTATTGAGGCCAGGCCAGATACGGGTTGCTAGGATATTGTCACATTTCCTAGTCACTGCTCAAAAGCATGTTTTTCACTGCATTTTTTTCTACAAATATACCTTCAGGACGATTGTAAGTATATTTTTCATTTTGCTCCCAACCCGTTAAATTAAATAGTGAACCCTTAAGTAATTCATTTTCCTTTTTTAGACAATTTCACAAACATGTTCCAGTGTACACGTGGAAAAAGTATCGCAACACTTATGATTTAGATAGACATTTATCTTATCTTCTTGGACCCGTGAAGGTCCCGGGGTAGAATAGGCCTTCGACAACCCATGCTTGCCGGGAGACCCGTGAAGGTCCCGGGGTAGAATAGGCCTTCCACAACCCATGCTTGCCATAAAAGGCGGCTATGTTTGTCGTAAGAGGCGACTAACATCACGTGTGGTCAGTCTCGCTGACTTGGTTGACACATGTTATCGGTTCCCAATTGCGCAGATCGATGCTCATGTTGTTGGTCACTGGAATGTCTGGTCCAGGCTCGATTATTTACAGACAGCCGCCATATAGCTGGAATATTGCTGAGTGTGACGTAAAACTAACCTCACTCACTCACGCACTCTTATATTCATGTAATATGCTTTGATTTCACTGGCCAGTGACACTACCGGCTTCGGTAGCGTTGCTACAGGGGCGTACATAATACCGTATTACCCTCGAAAGAAGCAAACAACTTGTAATGTTCATATCATGATTCATATCATATTTCTAAGATTACTTTTGTGTGCACCGTATATTTAGATATGCACATGCTACGATCAGTTGTACCCGTTATTAAGCAAAATATCAAGTTTCGGTAAACTGTTCTTACTGATCGATAGCACGAAAAATCAGTTGATTTCGATGTTGATTAGTGAACGCTGGACGTCTTCGTCTGAACTGCTGAAATATGGCAAGTCATTGGTATGTCAAACACCCACCCTCCCTTAAAATCATCATCACCCCTCCTGCCATAAATTATGAACAGTCCCGTGGCCATTACATCGGTATACTCTGACAGACTCGATTATAGATTTTGGTGATGGAACAACCCAACAGTAGTGACCGTTCATGGTGTATGGCAAGGGGGTAAGAGAGATTATTTACAGACGCCGTCATATTGCTGGATTATTGGTGAGTGCGGCGTAAAACTAACCTCAATCACTCGCCTTAGCAGACGGGATCAACTAAGATGTATGCTACTATACTGACTTATAACAGGGGCCAAACAATGATTACGTACGTGAAAGGGAGGCATTAAATTACTAGGATCAGGGAAGGTAGTATCATCACAAATAAACAGCTGACTAAGATCACCGGGTATGTGGAGGGTTCAGGAAGCCAGGGTCGAGAAGACTCTTCGTCTGTCGATCAGGTTCGACTTTCCCTTCGGGGCTTCTCCAACAGCACGGCAAATGAACGGGAAGTGAGCCAGGCATCGTGTCCTTGTGAGTAGAGGTTTGTAACACTAAGGTTTGGCAGCCTTCATCACATCCCTGTTGGCGTTAAGACGTCCTGATGAACCAGATGTATGAGTATCTCTCTAAAGGTTTGAAGGCTTACCTGGATATGTAGGAGTGGATCTGCCCCCCATGGGCCATGGCCCTGTCAGCTACCATGACAATGATGGAGGTCAAGGGTATAGGGGGTATAATCTATGACAGCTTCATTTAGAATAAGGAAATGAAGTAACTGAATGTTGTACTGATTTGAGACACTGATAAGATATTACGGTAGCTCGTCAAGGATGACAGAATTGATGGTGAGTTCGGGGCTCGGCTGGAGCTGGGTCCTGCATCCGGCGTTTTAAGTTGCGGGTTGGCGTATAGCTGTGTAGGCCGATATCGAATTGTCCGCCATTTATTAATACGCCAGTATATTGCGGAATTAGTTCGCCTGGCTAGGGGTTACAGCTACACACACGACACAAGACCGGAGTGAAGAAACGATGAATATCATTGAACAGCCACCGAATCATCACTTAAACTGTTTTCTCAAGAATATATACAATCACATTTTATGACAGGTTCTTGTCGTTTTTAGGAGTAATTGTATACTAAGAACAGCAATGCTGAAAAAGGATTAAAACAGATACTTTAGCGGTACTTTAGTAGATACTGTAAAGCGGTTTACGTATTGTTACGTTTACGTATTGTTTGAGTGAGTTTAGTTTTACGCCACACGCGGCAATATTCCAGCTGTGGTCTGTAAATAATCCACTCTGGACCAGGCAGTCCAGTGATCAACAGCATGAGCACCCATCTGCGCCAATGGGAACCGATGACATGTGTGAACCAAGTCAGCGAGTCTGACCACCCAGTCCCGTTAGTCGCCTCTTACGACAAGCACAGTCGCCTTTCGCGGCAAGCATGGGTTGCTGACAGCCTATTCTACCCCGGACGTTCGCGGGTCTACGTTTACACAGACTAGAACACACTCGACACACTCGACACACTCTAGTACATAGTCCGACTCATAGGCAGTTACTCAATATACACGATACAGTATGGTTCAAAATTATTGAGAATAGCTAAAGCATTTCATATTATTAAACGAGAACAAATCAGATAAAATTGAATGTATTGTGAAAGTGAACTGACCTTTTCATGTTGTGTAGGTAGCAATTTAATATTTTATCAAGTCTCCTTGAGCTTCACGGCAGAGTCTAAGACGGGTAGGCATACTTCCTATCAGAGAGGTTAGTGTCTCGTGAGTTATGCTGTCCCAGTATCGGACCACTTCTCTCTTCATGTCTTCAATTTTTGTCAACCCCTTTTGATTCACACATTCCTTCATCATCCCCCAAATGTTCTCAGTGGGATTTAAGTCAGGACTATATGCAGGAAATGGTAATGCAGTCACATTTTTCTCCTGAAACCACTGCTTGGAATGTTTTGCGTGTGTTTAGGATCATTATCTTGCTGCAAAATCCAATCATTTCCATAAAACACATGTGCCCTTGGAAGGAGAAAATTATCTAATATGTTAGTGTAGCGTTGACTTGTCAGATTTCCCTCAAACACACACAGCGGGGTCGTTCCTAATAAGGATATCCCTCCCCATACATGAAACTTTGGGCTGTATTTAGGTCGTCGATACAACGGTGCTGACGCAGACTTTGTCCATAGTTTCACATTATTGGGATATACCCATATTGAGCTTTCATCTGTAAAAATCACATTTTCCCAGTCAACGTTTTCATGTGCCAAACACCACTCAACACGCCTGTTCTTGTTTCATGAGAGGAGAAGGAATTCCAGTCTTTTTCTCCCATCCAAGATCAATCAAATTTCTTCTAACTGTAGATTTTGATACAACTGTTGATCCCCTTTCTATCATTTCATACCTGATGTTGGAGATGCTTGCCCTTTGCTTTTTAGACGCTAAAATTCCCAGCCGGACGCGATCTGAAAAGTCCAATTTTCTGGGTCTCCCTGCTCCTTTCTGGTGCCCAAAATCCTTTCCCTCTTTAAAATTCTTCCTAATCCTATACACAGTAGAAAGAGGAGTTCCTGTTCTCTCTGCCAATGTATTTACATCATCAATTCCTTGATTACACAACTCATAAATCAACCTTCTTTTATCTTCAGCAGACATTGTTGACAGTGCTGAGGAAAATGACGTCTGCTACAAATTCAGGGGAGGTAACTCTAATTGTACTATACTCAGTAGGCCAAGATGAGTTACCTCCCTTATACCATTACTTAGTTTTAAGTATCAGTGAATCAGTTGAGGTGTTAGAATAGCTCAAAGTAAGAAGAAAAATTCTCAATAATTATGAACCAGACTATATATACAGAGTACAATTTTGGACATCGTCATGCAAGACGATTTTAGAAGTTAGTGGTCTACTGTAATATACCGACCGTTTTGAAAAACAAAAATCAAAATCAAGAATGACATATAATGCACGTGTATGTGGCTACAGCGTTGTGCACGTGCAGCTCATGCGTTGTGTCTAGCGGTGGGCATAAAGTGAAATGGTGGTGCGTTTATAAGATTTGCTTTTGCTTTTGGAAAGTGTGCTCCCGCATATACTTCCTGTCCAAATTGAAAGTTCAGGTTCACCTAATTTTTAAGAGCATATTTTCACATCATATGTTATTAGAAACTGGAAACAGTACTACCCAAGTGACCTTTGTGATTTAACCCGCCATGGGTCACACTGACATAGGATGACACCGCCTGAGACCAGAAGTGAGCTGTCAGCTAAGATAAAATTATTCATCATGGGTTGTGGGTTACGATCCGGGTTAGAACTGATCTCCGTAACCCATGCTTTTCATAAGAGCGAGAAGCGGGGCCGGATGGTCATACCCTTTGTCCAGGTTGACAGATGTCATCGAAGCCAATTGTGAAGATCGATGCTCATGCTGTTGATCACTGGATTGTCTGGTCCAGACTTGATTACTTACAAACTATTGATATATTGCTGAGTGCGCGTAAAACTAAACTTGCTCACTCATACCAGTACTGTTGTCATCAATATCATTGTAAAACGTTATCATAAAATTCTGTCAAGACAGAGTGACGTAAGTTAAAGATAACAACCTTATCGCCAGTTTGGCAATAAGACCGTGATAAAGCAACTGAACCGCACGATAACACCGTTGTCGTCAGTTTAATCAGTCAGCGCGATTACATATGATAGTTGGAGGAGGTATAAAACATATGACGCTAGATAGGTCACTTCTGATTCAGCCTTACTATAGTCCGTTTGACTTACATACAGTCATGCTTCTGTCGGTATCTGTTGCTACCATAACATAAGACAGGGTAGACCCATATTGGAAACGCCGATTGGTTTCCGTCGCTTACAGCTGACCACAAGCGCACCTTTTAAAATGATCGAACCTGAACATGTTCCAAACTATCGATTTTATTCATTTTAATTTGACCTTGAACTTATATGTCATAACTGGAACGATATCTTTACTCACCCCTTTGTCTTTCCTGACGATTGTTATCTCTTTGTCACTCGGGAAATTCTGTCACCACTGTCCTCCCATCTTTAAAGCACTCGTGAGAATAATAGAAACTCTAAACAAGGAAATTGATGTCATTTTCTAACGGTTTCGGGATGCATTTTTCCTTTTGTGAAATTATTTCTCAGTTTTCTCAGTTGAAATTAAGCAACGATGGTCGCGGACGTCGACGGATGGCTGAACGAGTTTGGCAGCTTGACTCGTGAAAATTTCTGTGACTTTAGTCCTGCCCTTTCAGGAAGCACGTGACACACATGCTCTTACCTAAGCAAGTGAGTTTGTTCATAGATTACATCTGTTCATCCAGCAGTGAATGGGTACCCGGGCGGATACATCATATGGCTGTTTACCTTCTAGGACCTCACAGGCAGCTGGGGTTATCCGGGGTAATAATGCGTTAGTGCCTTGAGCATACACAAGTGCGTGGAAACAGGCGCTTTATAAATAGTCATTATTACTGATTAAGCAGCCATTATTATTATGACAATACCACGATCTAAGTTAAGTGTCCTGCGCCCAAATATTTAACCCGTTTGTGATACACAATGACACATTCGATCGCAGAGGCCGAAACTATTGTTCGGAATACCTCGTTGCTAGATAAATCAACACATTCCGGTTGCCTTACTTGTTCTGGTGCGTTCTGAATGTTCTTATGAAAACTCGTAAGTGCCTAATTATACGACTGGCACTTGCACAGTAATGTACATCGGTGTACCTTAAGGTGGTTGCCTTGACTACAAGGTCTATATATTACCACTTTTACGTTAACGTGATGTATGGAATATCATATTCAATCAATCAATCAATCAATCAATCGGGACGGTCTTTTTCTACCTCGCAGCAATACTTTGGACCGGATGCGCTGAATTTAATCCAAGGATAACTGATTAAGTCCGAGCTACCTGCTGTTGCCAGAGGTGAAGGTCACTTATCCACCTGAATCAATACGTGCACCACACCTTACTCATGGAGCGTATCCTGTTCCGACTGACGGCGGTATTGTTCGCCTCAAAGAAATAACATGTCACCAACATGCCGAGGGAGTATTCAATGAACAACTCAACGTAGACACTGTCAAGTGGACAATACATAGTGGATATCGCATAGAACGCCCCATACTAGGAAGACGAAGAGCCTGACGGCGGTGGCATGAGGTTGTGTGAGGTAAGGCATGAACTAGTGGCCGAGTAAACACGGTGTATACACCTGGAAAATCTTGTTGAACCGTTGAAACGTTCTCACGCGGTAACAGTCACTGTGGATGAATGTTTAGGAGCTGGATTGAATTTAAAGATACATGTTTTGGTAAAACATTGTTGAAATATTGATGTAAAAGATGTCTGAAAGTTAACATATAATCCGGAATTGTTCCGTACAAAGCTGAACGAATGTTGGATTGGCCGTTCCAGGCTTCCGTAGCTTTGCCATTGCATAACAATAAATAACGGAATTCTCCTCGATTCGCTTTAGTGGGCAACGTTGTATTGAGAAACCTAGTGTTATCATGTACCCGGGGGGTCGGACCTGCAGTGACATCACAGTTATGTGCGGCTCCGTGTTCACTGTCCCACATCCACTGGTCGCATTGACTGACTTTATGTAGGGCAGTCTGAGAGAGTTGGCGAGTTTTAAACCTTGGTCGACTATAGATGTGCAAGGAGAGTTTTGTCCTGACATGATCCACCCTTCCGGGTGACGGTGGTGCAAACATACCTATCTCACATGTTGTATCCACATTACCGTCATATGTCGGCTCGCATGACAGGCGTTGGGTAGCAGGGCAGCAGCATACACTGACCCACATCCTATCGACAGGAGAGTTCACTCCGGTAAACATTCACGTACGCACTCCTTAGAGTAGGGTGGCTTTAGTTTTACCCCACTTTTAGAAATACTCTAGCAATATCGTGGCGGGGGACACCAGAAATGGGCTTCACACATTGTATCCTTGTGGGAAATCGAACCCGGGTCTTCGGCGTGACGAGCGAACGCTGTAACAAATTGGCTACCCCTACTCTAAACAACAAAACAAAAACGAAAGGGGTCCTTGTTACAGCCCCCCACCCCCCACCCCCCACCCCCATCTTAATATATCCGATAGCAGAATTCGTTACAGGAACCATATGAAAAATGGAGAATTAAATTCAGAATTACACTTTGTAAATATTTTGACAAGGCCCTCAATTGCAAACTAATTCAACCATTCATGTTGAGTTGACAAGCATTGAAATAGCTCATATATTGACCTACCCCTGGATACCATTGCCACCCAGTGAATAATCCTGAACACATTGTGTGGTAACAAAGCGATGTGGCGATCAGGCAGGTCGGTTGAAGCGAGTACGCCACACTTGAGTGAACGCAACCCTCGACCGAGGCGTTGTTTAACTGGTTCGGCACGAAACACAACGAGCAGTACAGTGTACATTGCAGTTTACAACACCGTGTCCATCTCTTAAGGTGTTCATGAGTTAGGAACATCGTGAAACACGACAACAACCAGCGATTCATCTCGTACCTGCCGATACATCTGCAGGTAAATATGTCAGTACTACTCAGTTTACTTGGTCGTCTTTGACATTTTCTAATAATGTGCGTTGTACATTCTCGTTCTAAGAGGCGTCATAATATTGGTCGTTGCATTCGCTGTCTCGTTTGTGTTGTGCTGTTGCTGATGTTGCCATGTATCTATGTTAGTGTTGTTGTAGATGTAGACACTGTAGAGCCAAGTGTGTCAAAATGTGGTTCAGGAGTGAAATCACTTTTAGACTTTTTTAAAGGTTTACCGAGACCCAAACAGCGTACTTTGATCCTCTACTTACTTTTTCATAATATCTGAAGGATAAAACCAACACAGTCACACGCTCAGTGCAGGGGTCTCAAAGTGGCACCAGGAAAGGCCGATGAGTTTAAATGCATAGGACAGGTTTATATCCTCTGGAGTATAACTTCAGTGCTCCATAGCTTGTGGTGATTAGCAAATATGTTGCCCAAGGTGAAGTCATTGTCTCAGTTCTCCCACCGTAATTTGTATGGGATGTGCTCCAGCCTCATCGATGTTTCATGATATGTATTTAAATCTGTTAAATGGTATTATAGGTACCAAAACCAAAAATCAGTCCGTCGCAAATGCTCTGCTCTAAGTTAAGCCATGTGCCTGTACAATCTGATCATAGTCCAAATCAGAGTGTTTGATCTGTGTTCGATCCAGAATGGCAGTCGAACTGAACCCAATTATCACTGATGTGCCTTGAAATGTATATTCACCTGTCGAAGTGCATGTCTATTTATAGGACCCGACCCATCTCAAAAGGCTTTCGTCAGCACTCGGCCCTTTTCGTAAATGACTACATGTATTACCCTCACCACGGATACTGTCAGCGGTAATGGCAGCACGATGCATTCACAAAAACTCAATAGTTTAAGATCGATAAATCAGTTTTGATGACAGCAGTCATTCATGCTGCCTGCACAAAATATATAGCAATGCAGGCCTTATAAATAAAGTACAATGCTTGGCCATGGTTAATTCATTCATTTTGTTTAAACAATCATAGTCAGATCCAGGAATTTCCAGGCTGGGGTGGGGTGGGGTTTAGGAGTTCCACCTCCTTTGAGAGCTGAAGCGATCCATCCAGCTGTTCAATACGTGCAGAAAGAATCGGAGTGCAGTGTGTGGAGCTTGAATGTAACCATGGCAGCTGATGGTTTTATGACAAACATATACATCTTTCCGTTTTCGTCAAACAACAGGCCATGAAAATTGCATTGCCATATATGTTTTGGAGGTAAGACACTACATGTATCTATATATGTAGTAAACAATTCATCGAAAATTCTGCCAAGGTAACTCAATGCAACTGTTCAGCAGTGGCCGATACGCAGACTCGATGTCCATAACACAAACGACAAACCCATATCATGATGTTTCCAAGGCTGTAAGCGATGACGATCGAAGTGTTCAGTGACTGTTAGCCATGACTGATGTCATACGTTATTTGTTTCTTTGTTTGGTGGGTGTATTGGGTGTTTTACGCCGCACTCAGCAATATCCCAGCTATATAAATATTCGAGTCTGGACCAGGAAATCAGGTGAACACCAGAAAGAACACCGATCAGCGAAATTTGGATACGGTGACATGTATCAGCCAAGTCAGCGAGCCTGACCACCCCATCCTATCAGTCGCCTCTTGAGACAAGCATGGTTTGTTGAAGTCCAATTGTAACCCAGATCTTCAGTGGTGAATGTCATTCATTGTTGGTGGGACTCATGGGCGTGAAATACCATGGAATAAACAAGTTCTATGCAAAAACATTCCTAACCTAGCGTTCACGACTTCATATCGTTGATTATCTATGTAGATAATGCCTTGTGTCGCTCGTGTCAGAGTAATCCGACTAGAAATATTTGAACCACTGACGAAATCATTGTTACATGATCATGGGGATGACCTGATTTTAATGCATGTGACATAGGAAAGTATATCCTTGTATGTGTTTGATGGTGACTGAAATAGAACAGTCATGAAATGGTTGTACAATGGCCTTGTGGTGTTTGTTACGGGTATCACTTTACTCGATGTACCCTTAGCCTGCAGTATTCCCATGAGTCCTGTCACACAAGCAACGTATATATATATAACACACAGAACAAGCGTCTCTGCTACGTGTTTCATTTACTTATACAGGCAAATTGAAATAAACCAAACGACTAGCAGTATACCTGTATCGATCTGTATTCAGGTGACCAATGAATTAAACTCATGGAAACGAAAAGGGGGAAACGTGAAAGAACAACTGTTCCTTTATGTATTTCCAGATTTTCACATATGAGCATGACAAGAAACACAGAAAAGAACACCACACAGAAACACTTGCATTTCCTCTATTCGTTTCCATGAATGTATGACTCGGGGCATGACTCGGGGCATTAGTATCGGTAGACTCAGGCTATATGATTTTGATAGCAACAAACAAGCCCATTTTAGTTGAAAAGGAGCCCCAGGGAGATCAGAGATTTAACCTACGGCAATATAGACTTGTTTTATTTAGAGCCATAGCACTGCAGGGAGGGCTAGACTATGGGGGAAATAATGTGGTTCAGGGACTGTAAGACAGGCTATAGTATCGGATAACTGCGGGAAGTGATCGCGTTGTAGAGTATACAGTCCAGTTGGTCGTGACAGGCACAGAGCTTTAACCTAATCATTCAACAGTCACTGAAGCAAACGAACAATATACACCTGTTATTGTGTTGTGTTTTGCAGGATGTTCCATGTCGGCAGTTTACGCTGGATTTGATATTACTCGTAATGGATTCACTCTGACATCACACCCAGATCGTTTACTGAGATTCTGCTATAAGATATATGTAAGTATATATGCATGGCTTTCTTTAATCTGTGTGTTCCAGGTATATATTCCTACAAGTGTGGGGTGTACCTTCTTCCCCTTCCTGTACATCTTTGAATTATCTGTCAATTAGTAGACGCTTGCTGTTGTTTCTCGTCTATTGTTTTCTTGTTGACAAATAGCTGACAAACATACTCTGTCCACCTGTCTAAGTCTGTCTGCCTGTCTACCTTTGTATGTATATCTGATTGTCTACCGTGGTTGGTGTGTCTGCCTGTCAACTATTGTCTGTCTGCCTGTCTGCAATTTTTTGCCTGCCCCCGTCAATCAATGTCTGTCTATCCGCCTGTCAACTATTGTCTGTCAGCCTTTCTACCATTGCCTCTCTGTCCGTCTGTCAAGCATTGTTTGTCTGACTGTAAATCAATTTCCTGTCTGTCCGCCTGTCTTATACTGTCTGTCTGCCTGTATACCATTGTATGTCTGTCCCCCTGTCAACTATTGTCTGTCTCTCTGTTTACCATTGTTTGTCGTCCTGCCGACAACTGTTTGTCCTTCTGTCTATCATTGTATGTCTGTCATCCAGTTGCTATATATCTGCAGTAAACCCCTCTGATCAGTTTGGGAAACGCTTTTCTCTAAGCGAGAAAGGGGCAGTTACGAGGCTGTATTCGAGACATACCTTGAAGGCTGTAATGAATCACACGTTCGGGTGACACTCAGTCAGTAAGCACGGCTTATTGACAGGGCCAGCGTACTCTGATTTAACGCAACGTTAATCCCCAAACGAAATGTGCATTATTATTCATAAATTCTAGTAGCATAACATTGGAGATGTGCGCAGAAAGATGTTTTGTTGTGACACATCCAGTCAGTTTGCATAGTTTCAGTACACACAGTTCCTTAAACGCTTGAAGATCGACAATGATTGATGGGTTTGTAAGCATCTATAATCTACTTCAAACCAGATCTCAGGGCGCAACACCGTGGGACATCTCACGGTACAACGACATTTCATCGGACCAATCACAGGGTTGGTTGCGAGATCGCGAAAACTTGTAATCCGAATGATTATCGAATCCCGCGACTTTGGAAAGAATAACCTGGGCTGCACGACGTATTCCGAATGCCACACAGTGCATATAGGTCAGTCAGACTTTCAGCAGCTCGCGAAAAGATGTTGTATATGTAAGTGTCATCAAGTCACTATTTTGAATAGGGTTTTTCTGACGAATTCTGCAATCTGATATCCCAGATTGTTTAACGCCACATTCAGCAATGTTATAGCTACATGACGGCGGTCTGTAAATAATCGAGTCTGGACCAGACAATCTAGTGATTCCCAGCATCGATCTACTTAATTGGGATATGTATCAGCCCGACAAAACCCCTGTGGACAATATCCCCTTGGGACAAAAAACCCTTGGACAATACCCTCTACCATGTAGGACAACCCCCCCCCCCCCCGTCAAATAAATAATGAAGATGTTTAGCAGTCACATATTTACTCAGCTAGCACGAAGCTGCTAAGTGTCTAAGAGAGTTTTCAGAAGCAAATACTGTCACTCTAATCGAGGAGCTGGGTGCACTGTCATAGATGAGAAATGGCTCAGGATTGGTATCGCCTGTTGTAGTCCATGGATCTTCAAAATGCAGGTCATGTAGAAACTTTGGTACTGGCGGAAAGCTGCTGCTTACTTGTGACGCCGGATGCTGCGTTTTACAGTATCTAGTCTTCCAACTTCAGCACTAACCTCTGTAGGTGCTGTCTGTAGGGCGTTGGCAAGAATCTTTCCTGGTAAGACCAGGCCAACTGGAGCTTGGTCCTTCAGATGGGATCTGAACTTGGTACCCTCTACTGCTGTCTTGTCTCCAGGATGATTGTGTGGTACTTGTTACTGGATCTTCCATCCGTAAAACAATATATGTTAGGAAACTCATATTCATGTTTGTGATATAGCAATTTTAAATTCAATACGGAAGATACATAATGATACAATACGGTAGATATTTATATTGAATATACTTACTGTCTTCATAGCCCCACGACAGCTCAGGGCTGCACGACGGCTACATTCCCAGCGAATGTATATCTTCCCACTACTCTTCTTTGAATACATATAACCTTCGTAGCTTAACTTGACACCACCTTGTTATTCTTCAATACCTTTCATGCTGGAATGCTACAGCCTTCTTAGTTTATGTAGCATATATTTATACCAGTTGTAATATGACAGTGAGTTGAGAGTGAGGTGAGGTGCTTAAATATGTGTACATATCTAAATAATTAGTTCATTAAGTAAGTTTTTAAAACTCTTGAAGTCAGTTAATCCTAATCAATGAATTCAGTTAATCCTGAATTCAGTTAATCCCGTAAAGAAACACTAAGTTAAGCATGTTAATCCCTACCCCTTATAATTGCTCAGTAGTTAAAACATGTTTGGGTGTTTTGTCCTTACGGGGTATTGTCCTGGGGTCGTTTTATCCTAGGGGTTTTTGTCCCAGGGGGGTATTGTCCACCGGGAGTTTTGTCCTAGAATCGCCCAACCTCCCGGTAGTCACATCTTCCAGTTATAGCCCGGATGTTCACGGGTCAGGACCAATATGCGCATGTACTGATACAGATCATATCGACTGATTGCCAGAGGAAATAGTCGAAGAAAAGTGTCTACTCGACGCGCTAGAAATTCAGGTTCAGTTTCTTCGCGGGCACAATGTACAATGCCATTTTCACTCAGTTCTGTGCGTCAGTTGAACTCATTAAATAAAGGGGTGGTGGGACAATCTTATGGCTGAAACGTTCACTTGGAACGCCGGAGCCCGGGTTCGATTCCCCACATACTATGTGTCAATCCGCACCTCTGGTGTTCCCCGCTGTGGTATTGCTGGAATATTACGGCGTAAAACTAAACTCACTTAAACAGATTAAACCAATGTCATTGGAAATCATAATAAGTCCACAACATAGCTGTTTTATCCTGTGAACGTTCCATCTCGTCAACTGTTCATTCACGCAAAGAAGGAATCGATTTTCCACGGATATAGCTCGATGGCTCTCTTTACCAACACAACTTCGAAATAACCTTGATATAGAACATTAGCATTGATTAGTTACCCCCAGTCACGCTCTCAGTGAGAAAAATCCATGACTGACTAATGAAATTACCGAAACAAATACGATCTGAACTGTCATCTTCACGGCCGCTATATCGGCAAGTTCATATGTTCTAGAAAAACAGTCTTTGTGCAACTTGTGTTGACACAGGACTTAGTTCAAGGTAAAGGACTCTAGCCATCACGTGCACAATGGTCGATGTGCACGGCTTTGTAAAGCAGGTGTGTACAAGTCGGAGTTGAATTGCAGGTAATGTTTACATAGCGAGGGCACTGTTGAAATCTCTGTCTTCTAGCGGCATTTACAAAGTCACTCTGCCATACGTTAATTTAAAGAAAGACAATTAATTATGATACTTAGTTAGCTATTTATGGATGTGTCTAACTCGTTCTCTGCCTCCGATCATGTTTTTATATAACACGGCGGAAGGGAATCATGACATTGTAAACAGATGTTTTCTCACAGCTAACTGTAACAGGTATCGCCATTCCTAATGTCTCATTCGCTTGTTGCTGTCAATTACCGGGGAAAGTACCGGAATTGTATCTGACCGTAATTCACCGGGTGGAAGTGCTGTCCCCAAAGCAACTCCATTTCTTCGATCGATAGTGAAAGAAACACAAGTGGCACATGAGTAAAGTTAAGGTTGACTTCGCATTTTCATTATTTTGCAAGTATATCTGGGTTTCTTTAATATCTTGACACCATCTGTATTTATTGCAATTGCGTATCCATCGAGGGCACCCTCCTGAGCGTCGAAACAAGATTACGGAAAATGGTCGTTTCAACACGAAATATGACATACTCATCAGCAGACACGCCTTTATAAGCAGTCATTTCTTACTTATTGTTGTTTTAGATCTTCACTCACAGTGTAGGCTTTATTGCCTCAATAATTCTTTTGAATCACCTCCCCATTTCGTGTGGACAGTGCTTCCATCCCGTGTAGCTGCACACGTGTGACACTGATGTCTTGGCGATAACTGGTTATGCTGCGGTAGCTGTTCGCTAGCCAGTACAGGTTATCCATATTTGTACGCCATCCGCATTACCTGAAGCCATATAGCTGGACTTCACGGTATATTTGTACTTTGTGACACGGCTGCCATTGCACGTCCACGTCTTAGATATAGATAAGTAACAGCGCTGAAATAAACTCATGAAAAAATATACACACGACCGATTGTCGTCTAAGCAACAGCGTAAATATTATGAGGAATGTTTGGTTTGTACCTACGTTACGTTACGAAGTTTCCGTGGCCTGATTTGACTGCTGTTGTTGCTATTGTTGTTGTTTACAAATATCACGATACCTTATCACGTAATTTGTGAAACTGTTACCAAAGCAATGCTCCGTGACATCAAACTATTTCCGGGTTATGGAATCTGCCTAAGCTGCTCTCATTGTCCTGTCATCTCTTTACGCATTGTCATTGAGTATGACAAGCGCTGTAACAAGTTTGCATGCTAAACATGGACGCTACTTCTTGATATCGTTGCTGATCCCATAATTATGTCAAGACACAAGTGACAAAATGATATAAATAAAGGAAACTGTAGAGAGGTGTGTTAGTCAGTGGAATGTGTACTTAATTTACACTGTACACAAGCTATTGGCGATGAAAACAGTCAGATTCCGTTTGTATCTCCAGTCACCCGTGTGACTGCTGCCAGGTATGTAGTTTATATCGCTACAGGTACTAGATGGGGACCACGTGGGCTGCCTGTATTTACGAAGTCCGCAATTCCCACATGTTGCTTGACCGTAAGTATCAATTCACAGTAAATAATACTTTATAGACTGCACATCAGATCTTTAAACAGATGGTCATGGCGCATAAGGACCTACATTCTGTCATATAGGTCATTTCGATATTCGAGAAATCAACTGTCACAGGGGACATGTATTCACATCTCAGACGAGGATGAATGTTTTGGAATGCCGCATCAATTGGGCAGACCAAAACTAGGTTCCAGCTATTTTCGAACACACAATGACGTTTTGAAAGTCTCCAAATATAACATATGTCCAAATATGACATATAATATATTTGGGATTACATGCCTAATACTTATGTTCGACTGAGTTGCATCCGGAATTCGAGCCCACACTCTCAGAATCAGGCATGCACCTCATCGCCAGCGGAATCAGCCAGCTAACCCACTCAGCCACCTAGGATTTCAGCCTAACGGCGACAGTTTAGGTTCGAATCCTGGATGGGACTCAACCCAAGAGTTATTTTTTTCTTTTGAATCACATCTTCTGAATGTCTAGACCTCGTGTCACGTAAACGAGAATTTCAAAAAGGTTTCAGGAATCCAACGAGATCGTTGTGTGCCCTTGTCGTGGGGACTGGGCTGCGGTTTTGGATCAGAGAGTTGGAAAACACGTATCCAGGTGTCTTACGGGGCATGATGACAGGTGTGCATCACATGCAGGTGATCTGGGTCTGTACAGATCAGGATGACAGGTGTGCGTTACATGGAGGTGATCTGGGTCTGTATGACAGGTCAGGTTCAACGGGGGAACGCTTTAAATAAGCACTAGGCTGCCTCAGCGCCACATGTTGTTCATGTATAATTATGAATGTAGCAACTCTCGACAACACTGTAAATGGTCTGCATATCGATGTCAGACAACGCCCAGTCCTCCATCGTTCGTAACTCCTCGTCCATTTCCGTGAATGACACAAGTACTTATTGATGGTCCTCCTCGCAAATCGACGGGATCCCGGCAATGTTCTTACTGAAGATGTGGAACAAGATGTCCCCCATGCCGATATATTCAGGTATACGCTATGAGCATGGGGCTCTGATTCGCATTAGTTGAATCACATGCTAGCTGGTGCGAATGGGGTGCTTTTAAATCAGTGAATATGCGTTTTGTATTTGAAATGGTCATAACCGGTTACGTTTACACACAAACTCATAACAGTGCTGGGCTGTTCAATGGCGATGCATATAAAGGTGACACATCACCGAGAGGAGCTTAACCCCCTGGATGCCACAGGGACATATGTCCTTCCTCTACATCCCTCACTTTGAAGTCCAATAACATTCTAAATATACCACGCATATATATATACTTCACAGTTTTGAATTCTGCGGAACATTCCCTGTTTCTTGATACCATCCACTATTATCTCAGACCAAGCTAAAGTGCTTAAAATTGCCTTTCAAAATTGGTTACATCGTAAATGTCGCCATTTTTCAAACTGTACAAAATCGAGATTCACAGCGCTATTTGCAGTATGTTTTGAAATGTGAAAATCGGATAATTACTGGGAGTGATGAATTTCAAAAATAGCATATTAATGATCACTGATATCAAGTTTTCATTTAACCAGTAATCATAATTCTGAAACGTCGCCGATGAACCCAGAATCGGTTGGGATGTTTTCGAAAAATCACTTACACGAACGCCGAAGTGCGCTTTCCGCCATATTGGTTAGTATTTACAAAATCACGTTTCGTTAAGGCCGGTATTGAGACGCCTATAACATCACGTGTATTTCATAGTCAGCTGCGACAAATGCACCATTGAATTCCCCGCACATCTTAGAATCAAATTACAAAAGGTCATTGTCACCAATACCAACTGTCTAGATAAAACGAAGCGAAAGATAATTGGCATGAAAACGAACGCTGTGCTCGAAAGACAGCGCTTGTTTGAAATGTAAACAAAGAAAAAATCCAGTTTTACACTGCGTAGCATTTTCGGAAATTTTCCATCATCCAGCAGTCTAATCATTGCTTACAATGGCTCAATACGCTTAGTATCTTCAGGGGAAGAGTATCGTAGCAAGAAATAGCAAATTAAAAATAGATACAATGAAATAATTTGGTAATTCATAAGAAACTGTCAAACTCTTAGTGCAGCGTGACGCCATGATTGACGCAAAATCACGCAGAACGACAACGGTACTTACCGGTATTTCTGGCTCCTTCCGTCATTTACAATGTAAACGATAAAAACATATAACAATACACAGATAGTCAGAATAATTCTGATTACTTACATTTCACATTTATGTACAAAAGATCCCCGAATCAAGGAAAACGTCCTCGCAAAATCCTGTGTACTCTTGTCAGCGAAGCCGCCATTTTGAAAGAAATCAGTCATCGGTAGAGTGATGTCACACGTCAACATTGTTGCGCAAATTAGGCAATTTCTTTGAGGTGAAGGTCGGTTGAACGAGAGTAAACACAATGCCCATACCATTCCCATTGCACTTTTAGTATTGTGATGTACATTTTGCGTATCGTTCAGATAATTTTTAATGAAACTGATTTCAGTATCTACATTTATCCATGTTCAACACCATATCATATGTGGATGTAAGGTGTACGTTTTTATTCTTTGAAAGCTTTTGATTGTTTGAATAATATTTACATGAAACTGACTCAGTAAATGTACTATACCACATTTTAAGCCTCTACACAAGTGTTGGAAGATCACACGTAGCCATTACTGCAACATGTGCTTTAGTTCCCGTGATGTACAATATTCAATGCGCTGGAACAAATATTGTAGTTTCATATGAACAGGTTAATGAATAGCGATTTAATTCCAACTTATAAGTAAAACTGACAATATTAATGAAAATGATTTGAACATTTTATGAATTGTAGGGGCACACATATTTAAAGGCATTGTCTCGTTCATTGTATTGGTTTGTGTCGTTTTTATAGACAAAACAATTATGAATATTGATTGACCAGGTGCGAGATTGCAGAAAACGTTTTATGATTCATTATCATTTTTTACTTAATAAAGTAAATTCAAATTCGATTAAAACATATCTGATGGCAGAATATCTAACTCAAACAATATTTATACGAAAATTGTTAAAAATACATAAACCAGGTCATTTCTTACGTCCATATTCTAATACTTCTGTACTGAAAAAGCTATCTCCTTGTGCCTTTCATTGCATACTTATGAAGTGAAATATTTTCATAATCATAAGAAGAAACGTCTATTTCCTAAATGAATATTCAATGTATATTCAGGTGTTGTGAAATTTTCATTTACGCAAAATTGATGCTTGACAGGTGCGTGCTTTGCTCAAAATAACATATGTAGTAAAATCGTGTAATTGATGATATATGCAGGACACTATTTCAGTGGTAAAACCATTCATTTTATATTTTGGCTAAAAAATGTTGAATTCTGACACAGAAGCCGAGATCTTTTACACATTGAGTGGAAATTAGGTTAGATATATACTAATCAGCAACCAGAGTTGTCTTTTTCCGACGTCACTAAATGCACAAAACATGCCGTGACGTCAACTAAAATGTCGCATTATTTTCAGTTATCTCATTGCATTTGAAAATGTGGCTGTTACTCCGTTAATAATAATGCAAAATTAATCAAAATACATCTACACAAACAGGAGAATATGGGAATCTAAGACCTAAATTATGTATCGGATAGGGACATCCAAATCGCTATTGCCTGCTTTTTGATGTAGTACATTCGCATCTTTTCTTACACATTGTGAAACTACCAAAAGGTATCCTCTCACATTGGGGAACTTTGTACTGGAATAGTTTGGTTCACTGTAAACAAAACATAACGAAAATATACTGCCCGTATCCACAGCAAATTCTCTCCATGTGATCTAAGTTACATTAACCTAATGTAAACCATAGCGTAGTTATGCCACCTTATCTTTATACGTGCATGACCTCTCTGTCGACGTTTGACGTCAGAGAAGAAAATCGATTTTTCACATTTATTGCAGGTCATTTTTGATTTTGTGAGTATGACGTTATGCATTAGCACATACATCCATTTCATATACACTTATGTCGATCAGATATCAAGCTGTATTTTCTTCGCTCACACTTTCCGTAAAGATACCAAATTAAAAAAAATCGTAGCAGAGTGCTTTTATTGGTGCACGATAAAAACTGAGAAATTTACTGTTTTTCAACACACACAAAAGTTTGGGACAACTTTTAGCATCGTCAGTTTCTCAAACCCCTGAGGTAGTCGCAGTTATATTTATACCAACGGATAGGAAATTAAACATTCTACATTTGTGTGTAATTTTATAGCCGTACGCAGATCCAGGACCACGCGAGCGCAATTCTCGCACAACGTTCACTTTTCAAACCTTACGAAAATGTGCGCCTGAAAAAAAACTCGGCATCACACTTGTAACTGTCTGACGTCACAGAGCATTGTTTTGGTAATAAAGTTTCACAAATACGTCATAGGGTATTGTGATGAAATTTGTAAATTTTGAGGTGTGTCCCGCTAAACTGGTTCCCGGCAACCTCCGCGCGCATCACCTTGTTTATGCGGTATGCGAGATTGGACTCAGGGTCCCGTTAAACTGGTTCCCGGCAACCTCCGCGCGCATCACCTTGTTTATGCGGTATGCGAGATTGGACTCAGGGTCCCGTTAAACTGGTTCCCGGCAACCTCTGCGCGCATCACCTTGTTTATGCGATATGCGAGATTGAACTCAGGGTCCCGTTACTCAGAGTGATCATTACGCTACGACACAGTCGTAAGAAGCAAACTGTAAGCATCATGTAATCGGGACATGGCGTTTTAAGTTGTTCCTTTTAGAGACGACCTGGTCTGAATACTTCGCTCACTGAACTCACTACAAACTCAAAACCTGATAAGCTGATAAGAGGTTCACATAACTGTATTTTTCAAAAGTGCACAATGTAAGTTACATGGCCAGATAGTACAGGTAAGTTGAACGGCGATTAATTGTAGTCTCGTTTACTCCTTCTCTCACTAACTTACTCATTCAAGTGTGTCTTCACTCACCTATTCACTCATCTTTAATGAACAGAGTCCCAGTAACCGACTAAAAGGGATCGGCTGATCTTGATGTGTGGTCTGTTTTTCTTAAGTGTTGTCTATGCTGTCAGTCACGAGCTTGTCTGGTTCACACGACACTGTTCTCATAAGGCCATGATATAGATGGAATGTTGCTTTCTGTCTTATTATTAGACCTCCATTTGCTGCTCATGTTAACGGCCATTGCTTTGCTGGCTCACACTAGCTTATCAACGAAAATCAATGACATAGCTGATATCAGAATACTGCAGTCTTGTTTGTTGTTAGTATTAAAGTCTGGTCTACATGTTTATTTAAGTGTGAAGTATTTCCTCACCCGACCCAAAATAGCTAGGGAAGATGGAGTTTTGTAGCCTCTCTCTCTCTCTCTCTCACTCTCTCTCTCTCTCTCTCTCTCACTCTCTCTCTCTCTCTCTCTCTCTCTCTCTCTCTCTCTCTCTCGATCGATCGATCGATCGATCGATCGACCGAACTCGACCGAAGCTTTAATTATTCAAGTTATTAAAATGGAGTCACAGTACACTGGGATTAACCTTAATCAGTTGTTATTTTTTTCTATTGCATGTGTAAGGATGGTGTACCGACAATGCCTGAAGTACCTGAGGACCGTCAAACAGAAGAGGCGTCTTGTGCACAGGTGTCGATGTGTCCGTCTCCGGTGGCTGTTTCTATGGTTACGCGCGAGGCCACGACAGATCCTTGCACTGTTATGTCTACTCACACTCCTTCACCTACATTTGAGAGTCTTACCACGATCAATGGGATACTACAACAACCGGTGTTACCTCAGTCGGGAGGAGATCAATAATATGAAGTACATGCTCACTCAAGTCACTGCGGCTTTTAATAAACAAAACATGACGTATTGGTTGGACTATGGTACGTTGTTGGGGGTCTGGAAAACAGGGGAGATAATTCCATACGACGGCGACATCGACATTGGCAGACATTTCACAGGAATCACAGCCGACTCGTTTTTGATCAAAGAATCACGGAGACATTTGAATCAGTTCAATGTAACACTCAATGACTTCCAAGCCAAGTATAAAGGAAGCACAGCAGATTTGTTCAGATGGGAGACCTACGGGAACACTACCAAGATGCTCAGAAAGTGGTACCCGTTTGTCGAACACTTTGGTACCATTGAAACTATAGCCAATTATTTCGTGCCTTCGGACATACCCTATGACGTCATATTTCCTACAAGGGAGCTAACCGTGTACGGGGTAAAGATGAAGATTCCCAATAAGCCCCTATACCTGCTAAAGCATCGTTATCCATTCACTTGGTTTCTGTCATTTCCCTATAAATGGAAATGTTTCTTTGAGTCAAAGCCACCAAGCTGAAAACTCCACTCCGATGTACCAAAGCGGTTGCTTCGTCATGCATCCCCGAGTTTTTCCAGATATAACAAGAACTGTTATATCAAGATCTTATTCTTACGAGGGCTTTGTGAAACGAGCCCCAGTTACGTTTCAGAATACAGAAATGTACACACGCCAAAATGAAAATACAGACCTGGCTAGCTATTCTCGAAACGTTCGTGGCCCTACGAACATCTTAAACCCATTCTTAACACATTGGCTACGATCACAGTTAAGAATTCTTAGGGCTACGAATGTTTCGAAAATAAGGGCGCAGAGCACCGGTCCCCTACACGTTTCTAGCGCTATGAAATTCGTAAGCATATGAGTAACAGCACTTTACAGAAGTTTGATGTAAGACCCTGGTGCAAATCACCAGCATGAAGTTTGCAGTTTTGTCCAAATCAGCAACCACCCCCAACCCCTGTCCACCCTCCCAGTCCCCCATGTTAGTGGGAAAATACAAGATATAGTGGGTGTAAACTTTTGTGACCGCCTCCTTGGTGTAGTGGTTAGAGCCTCCGCCCTGAGAGCGATTCTATCTCCGACCGTTAAACGTTAAAATAGGGTACTTGTTCCTTGTCTGGCACTAAGCATTACTAGGTACAAGGACTTGTTGTCTTGGAGTCAGTATAATGTGTCTGAGTTGGATATTCGTGCTTCACTGTGGCATGGTATCTCAGTGATCTAGCTCTGTAAGACTATCTGGCTAGTACAAGCTGCCGCACATACACACGCATGCACGTCGTCATATAAGTATGACGTTATACCCGATTTTACCTAACCTCTAAACTTTTGATGGGTAGTGCATTTCTCAGGACAGAGAAACAGGGTATGCTTTTGCACTTACATTGTATTTTACATGCGTTTCCCGACAGTTTGGTGACGTGCTAACTACAGATCTTGACGAGCGATCAGACGTCGAATTAAATAAAGTCCAAAACAGTCCCATACAATATTTGCCGGAAAAACAAGTACTGGCGTCTGATGCTGGTAAAACAATCTGTCCCCTACTGGTCCACCTACTGTGGACTTCAGGGTAAACTATCAGTTTGAAGGAGTCTACATGATTGTTTATCCTGATGAGTCTACATTCTGTGGATATTTATATACAAAATCTTGCGTTTCAGATCATTTTAGCCCCAAACATTGTTTTTAAATATCTTTTGACTGGCATTTTATATGGTGCAAATACAGAAGTCCGTCTTGTGAAACTTCCATCTTGTCCTGGTCAGTGAGTGACTTGTTTTAGCAATACTCCAGCGATATCATGGCGGGGGACCACGGAATTGGGTTTCACAAATATCCACGCGGAGAATAGAACCCAGATCTTCAGCATGATGAGCGAACGCTGTTACCACTAGGCGACCGTCCGGATTAACGGATGTGTGTTTTATCAGTAATATCAGGACATTTTATCAGTAATATCAGGTGTATTTTAAGTCTATGCAACAATCTTGTAAACGCTAAGTGAAATTTGTCATATTTTTGTCCCATTATGGATATCATATTTTTCTAAAATATATGTTTAAAACCATGCCAGAAAGAATCAGGTTGAATGACGTATTTTATTGAATAAATATTCACACATAAAGGACATAGCTGGTGTTTATATGTTGTGAGTGTGAGTGAGTTTAGTTTTACGCCGCACCCAGCAATATTGCAATGGCATGTATACAACAGTCTGAACCAAACATAAGTAAGGTTTCACTCCGCATCTACAATATTTTAGCAATACATATCATGGACACCACAAATCGGTTTCAGACGTACCCATCGAGCGAGAGAGGGAGGCAGTTTCAAATATTTGCAGGCCTTTGTGGACTTCAGTATATTATCTGTCAGTCTTGTTACTTTTTTCACGGTCATCTTTTCTTTTAGCGCTTTGTGCAGAGTAATGTCAACACTAGTCTTTAACGAATAGGCCTGAAGCAACCTATGCTTGGCACAAATGGCGACTCTGCTTGTCGTAAGAGGCGACAACCGGGATCGGGTGGTCAGGCTCGCTGACTTGGTTGCCACTTGTTATCGGTTTCCAGTCGATGCTGTTGATCTCTGGATTGTCTGGTCCAGACTCGATTATTTACAGACCGCCGCCATGTAGCTGGAATATTGCTGAATGCGGTGTAAAACTAAACTCACTCACTTTAAAGAATAAAACATTCTCAGATCACAGCAGGCCCTGATGGCCAAATGGCAATATTAAGTATTGCTTAACACTGCTTCCACATGCACTTGATTAATCACCAGGCTACCCCTCCGCTCCATGCCAAATAAATGCACAGCAAAACTGCACACACGAGGTGCCTGGGCATGCCAAAGTGCTGCAATGTACCAAAAGAATGCACAGATGAATGGGGCACCCTTGCCCTTTCTGAGACAGGGAGCTGGCTGAATGCATAAGCACCGTCATGCCTGCACAAGGAGCCTTTGTTGCAAGCTACTCGTAAACAGATAAGCAAACCAGTAAAGATATCTGGTTTTGTTTATTTTGATAGTGATGTACTCCAAGCCTGAAGTACATTGTGACACATCGTGAAAGCTGGACGGATCTCAAATACATCAAAAACTTAAACACAGTTGACATAACACTGGAATTATACAATTCACTAAACAATTAACACTATGTACAACTACACATTTGTATTCAAGGACACGCCAGCTGGACAAGAAATGCGAGCACACCATTCCACACTTTTCAGCATGGGTGTAAACGGTAGCTGCTTCGGACATACTCACAAGTGTTATGTTGATTATACGTGTTCTCATTCTAAGACTTAAGTTGCTCATCAGGTGAAAGAGTTGTACAGAGTTTCAAACAGAAATCTACACAAAACTGCACGTAAGCAGTTCAGATGCTGGGAAGTGATACAACCAAACCTCCATCTCACATTGTGGATAATACCTGTGAAGCACAACAGTTAAAAGAGGGATTTATCTTGAGTTTATAAGAGGCTTATGTTCAACCCTAAGTTTGCAGAATATGTCTGCAAAAAATTGCATATTTTAATTAACTATTTCCCTTTCAATGTTACATAAGCTTCTGATGGCTTGGTCAACTTGTATTTTAGTATATACTGAGAACTGCGAATTTTAATATATCGTTTTACATAAATGAATTAAATGCAATGTACAAATAAGGAAAAGTACCTTTGACTCTTAGAAAACAAGATTTTTTAAAGAATTCCAAATATCAATCATATCAACAAATTTCTTGCCAAATTTAATAGCAATAGGAGCTAGGACATAAATTCCACATAAATCCTTTCAACCTAAAATGAACATTACTATATGCCCTGGAGTAGTTAGTATTGACAGCTGTCCACAAGGATGATTAACCAGTCACGGCACCCACTAACATCTGCTTCCTATATTGTATATCCTGCACAAAGCTTCACACTTCTGCTGGAAAATTCAATAAAAATTCTGCATATATGTTAAAGAGACATTTGTATTCACGATCTTAAAAAGGAAAATCAATATATTACTGGTAAAATCAATATGATCAAATGAAATATATTACAATTTAAATTAATCTAGATAAAGACCTTGCTTGTGTCCTTACCACACTTTCAACCTATAAATAACATTTATAACACATTTATCTCAGGATGGAAAGGTTTACAATGTTGTTAGTTAGTGAGACAAAATACAAAGATAAATCATTTTCCTCAAGGCCGTAACTGATGACATGTTATAACGATTATTACTAGTTTTGAAAAATGTTTAAAATTAAAATCATTCCTGCAGTGTAAGAAGGATGCAGAAAATCCTGCCTTTCCACAGGACTGGCAATTCAATTTTTTTATTTATAAGTCCTGCCAAAATCAAGCCTGTCCTTCTCATTAAGCAAAGGGGGAGAAGTCTGTCCTCATATAGCAGACATCTCATGAAATGCTTGATTATGAGGACGGTCTAGATTGTTTTTTAACCCGTCCTTCACAAAATTCACCTATCTATGGGACAGGCTATCTTTAGGCTATCTTTCCTACACTGATTCCTACACTTCAACAAATGGAGGTATATCTGCAAATAAATAATTAATAGAGATAAGTTTTACGCAGCATGTTTGCAATATTGCAGCAATATCACGGCGAGCAACAACAAAAATGGGCTTTAACCACACAGCTACCCCAGTCTCCCTAGTCATGAGACAAGTGATTGCATTAACAAAAGGATAATGATCAAAATCTACTCACTGACATGTCCAAGTATTAAAAACACTGTAAGCTATTTTACATACACATCTATCACCTAGTGAGAATGTAATCACATGGCAGTGGAATGCAACACGTACTCATATCATAGACTGGGAATATCAGGGTAGAAAAATGGTTTACAAATCAAATAATATCTGTTTGGATTTTACAGTGTCTGAGCAAAGTGTTTCCGATACCGACAAAAACAGTTTTACATGTCTTCTACCTCCTGTTCTTTAATATGTAGCACTGTTCTTGTTTAGAATTTGAAAACTAATACATGTACCTCCAAACCTTTTGGCAAAGAATGAAAATTGTGAAACCAAAGGAATGTATTTATGTATATATTTCACATACCTCATGACATTCTGAATACACATGCATGTCTGTCAAGAAAGTTTCGTGTGGAATCTGAGTTGATCATTCCACTTGCAGTTTGATCTCAAAAGCTATGAACATGATAGAGCACAACTAAATATTTTCAATATAGCATCTCTCTCACGCACACATGTATGTATAGTAGATCTACGTGGAATTGCATATTCCAAATTTTGCAGGAAAATGATTCGAAACTGTGCATGTGGAGGTCTGGCTCATAAGTGGAAACCATACAATGTGTCCTCTGTAACGGACATAACGCTAACAATATTTTAACAACACATTTACACTGATAATGAGAGACAAATGTAACAGTCATTCATGACACAATATACAGTATGGCCATCTAAAAGCGCAAATGTCCCCTACAGGATAAATCTCTACAAAACTATTTCTTTCACATGAATCACAGGACACTGAAAAATAAGTACATCTGTGTCTCAATAAGTTAATGATTTCTTTGAGAGTCTTATATACAGTAAATGAATACCACTTTTAAGTAGTTCTCATGGAAAAAGCAAATGGTACAATGACTTTAAAAAATCAAACAAACGAATATTTGTTTCATGAATGCTTACCCAAAATTGTATTAAGCATAGGACTGAGAATTAAAGAAAACAGAAATGTAGACTGAAAACTGCTACTGTTCAGTATTGACATAATACATTACAGATAACCTGTGACCAAGTTTACCATAAATGGACACAAATTCTACACTGCAACAAACACCTTAGAATTTTTAAACAATTCTTATGGAAAACAAAGCAAACAAAAACACTGAGTTGCCATGATATTGTTTTAAAGAGAAATTCTGTTACTTGCTGGGAGAGTTTAATACAGCAGCCCCTAAAGTAATGCCATAAAGCACCAGTAGTGTAACAAGCTATTTGAACTAGATAGTTTATGAAGGGTTTACAAACATTGTAGTTCTACAAGTACTTTGTGGAGGGGGACCAGGCTCCAGGTCCTTGACCTTATCATCTGGTAAGAACCACAAGCTCAGGATCAGATATGGGTCAGTCTGAACAACCAGCAGATCCTTGCACACTGAAGGGGCACAACTCTGAACAATAAACTGCAGCAGCAGACAAAACCTATCTAAAAGGATAGATAGCCTTTTATGTCTTTACACATACTTCACAAGATGTCTGTTCAGGTTTAATTGTATACAATAGAACATGGATCAAATTATTTACTGGAAGGATGTTTGCGGTTTACAAAAACAATGTAACTTGTTCAAGCTAATCAAGTTATGGCATTACCATATAATTTTCTTTTGTAGCCATTACCTTTACACAGTGTTAGGTATATTAATAATTTCTTTCATAAATATAATTTAGGAAATACTGATCAAAATGATGGCAGATTCATCTGCAGACAGCTTAGACAAAACTAAGCAAAATCATATCAGTTAATTTGAACTTTGAAGCTCAGGCAGTATATTCAGAAAAGGCAACACAATTTGCTTATGAAGGCACATAGTAGCCATGGTAATAAAGGACAAATATGCATAATTTGTACCAAAGAAATAGGTAAACTACCATTGTATCATTTTTTGCAATTGGTTATGTGCACTGAAATAAAGGGGTGCTGTGTGTTATGATGAAACGACCAAAAATGTAAATTAATAATCATAAATAATAAACTAATAATGTTTCTAAACCAAGTGCCAATAAATAAGAGACAATGCACAGTGTGTATATATCAAGGAAAGGACAAGGTAAAGGTGAAAGGTAGGAATAGAATATGATAAGAAAAATATATTTAATTCCACAGAGAAATATGACTGACATATCTACTGAAACTGACGTCGTTCAACAACATACAAGGGACTGTGTTGGGTATTAGCAGTAATGAGTCAATACACAAGGATGAGCACCTGTTTCTGTATGTTGGATTTGTTCCACTTGTTCCTGCAACTGATCAGTCGTCTGTAGCGGTGGGAACCATAACATATTTTCATGACAGTTACTATGGTAACAGTGAGTTGGGATTAACTCAGACTAAAACAGACTTTTCTGTTTCACAGAGATCAATTCTTACAGAAATTACAGATGTCGTAAAAGACATTCACAAACTCATTTAAACCAAAAGTAAACAATATGATGCTTTAATACTAAGAATCACAATCATGGTCAATCTGAAATTTGAATCCAAAATCAGCAAGCTCTGCTATGACAGAGGCAAACACTGCAGAGGAAAGTGCAACTACTTATCAGTGAATTAGACTACAAACTACACAGCACATAAAAACAGATAAAGAAAATATTAACTGTTTTAATCAATGTTTATCCCATCAATGTGCATAAATAACCAGTTTTGAAATTGATGTTTTTGTAGTATGTGTTGCCTCATTTTCTGTAGTGATTCAACAGTTTAGAAGCTGACCATGCTCAACCAAATCCAGTGAGGCATGATTATCTCCCCTTCATGTAAAAATTTCTGAGTGTTCACACAGTCCCTGTGACAAGGTGGATGGAATGTTGAAAGAACATGTGTATATCACACTTAACACAATGCTAGGCACAATATCTTGATGAGGTGCACAATGTTGGAACAAAATGCATTTCCATGGGTGAGCTCTCTAACAAAAATGACATGTTACTTCAGGAAAAAGGCCCACCATTGGGGTTCAAGTGATCATAAAACTTGCACGTAAATAAATGTGGAAATAAAACCTTTTGAAACCCATGGCAAAAAATATCACAGATCTTTCAGAAAGGACATAGATCTTAATATTTTCATTTACAACACTACTTTCCTTCTTAATTCAGGTTTCATGGAATACAGACGACAGTCATTTAGATATGCAGGACAATCTTCTTTCCTATGTCCAGCAACAGGATTATAGACACAGTTCAATATCAATATATATTATAACTCATATAATCTTGATTTGACAGTGTATTCTATATATGTCTCATGGATAATCACATTTCCAAGAAAAATATTTGTTAAAACCATGTTTACAAAATGAATAGAAATGTCTCCCTGTCAAAATGCATTTCTTGTTCAAGAGAAATCAGCAGAAGTTGAGAAAATCTCTAAACGAACAAAAGATGCCCCCTGACAAACCTCACACGTCAAGATGACTAATCCAGATTGAGTGAAATATTTCTCCCTCTTCTCCAATGAGAGCTCCCCAACCCCCCAACATGACTTGCTAAAGACAAACATCTCACTTCAGCAGTGTTGCCATGGTAATGCTAGACATAGAATATCCTGACTTTGGATGTGCTGACAATCATGTCTCCGTCGAAGAAGTTGGTTTCTATCACTACATTGCCGCTGAAAAACAATGAAAGGCTGGCAATACACTCACACATACAGGAAATAAAACTGAGTCAGTTTAGTTTTACACCGCTTTTAACAATATTCCAGCAATATCATGGCAGGGGAAACAAGAAATGGACTTCATATATTGCACTCATGCAGAGAATCAAACCCAGGTCTTCAGTGTGATGAGCAAACACTTTAAACACTGGCTACATTGCTGTCTGACATACTATTTACAGTGATATGTGATTCTCATAAGGTCAAAATTCATTACCTGCATCTATCCAACAAACTCCTTTAATGAAACAGTAGCATTTTAGGAAACAGGAAAAATAAAGTAAACGATTTCCAGGGCCCTTATTCTCAAAATATTCATAGCCCTTTGATCACAGTCAATGTGTTATTACTGTTAAGAATGGGCTTAAGAAGATTGAAGGTCTATGAACGTTTCGAGACTAGCTAGCCTACATAACCAACTTACTTGAGTACATTTGCTGGCATCATCTGACTCTCTGGAGCTGCCTCTATAACAGACTGCCAAGTGTTTGTAGAACCAGGGATAACAAAGCCAAACTCAAAATACCACTCTGAAACAAACAAACTAGGAATAGTAGGATGTCAACCACATCACTGACAAGTGAAGGAAATCAACTTTGAAGATCCTGAGCACAATATTCAAACGTTAACCATATTCAAACAGTTTAGTCAGTGCTACATGTAAAAATGTCAAACATGTACCTTCTAAACATTTCCCTTTGAAGAGGACCCTCTGTTCAAGACGGAATTTCTCCATGGCTTCCTGAGAGGAGAAATTCAATTCCCTTGAAACTGCTCTGCATTTTAAGATCTTCTTGGGGACCCGAGCTGTGAAATAACCAGGATGATATGTTCAAATAACCCTCAATTCAAACATGAAATGTCAATTGTTTATAAAGAAAGAGCTGCTGTTAACCCAACTGAGAGAAATGATGTGTTATCATCCAACTTTTCGAATCACGACCTTTTCAGCTTAAACACGTTCTACAGAAATCCTTTATAGTTTCTCAAATATTCAAATTATCATAGACTCATAGCTACAAATCTTAACAGTCCAAAAAGGCCTTTGACATTCAAATGAAAATCTACCTGGCTGTAACTGTAAGCATGGCCCTGCCTTCCACACCCAAGTTCTCAGTCATACACACAGCAATAATAGTGATACACATACCTTCATGTTCAGATTCAGGGGCAGATCTGCAAAAAAAGCATTACCGCAATTATGAAAAAGTATGCTCATAACAGAAGCAAACAAAAAAAAAACCTGATGGCACCAAGACCATCCCACATTCAACCCCATTATTCACTTCGTACAAGTTCCAATTCTGATTAAGCTAACTCAGATGAGAACCATTTCACCAAAGTGTTCAACATGTATAACATGTCAGTAGTCCCCTTTGGTTCCATGGCCACAGAATATCTGCTCAATGAATATAGTGAAACTACTGGGGAAACCAATCCTGCATGCAAATGTTCTCTCAATGTTCACAAGCTGTGTACATTTCTGCTTTTTATTTGCAGCCAAATTCATCAAATAAACTGAAGAATTTTAACAATTTTAGTAGTAGTAACAGTAGTGTACCCATGTAGTGCTAATTCTACAACAAAAGCAAAAACTGTCAAAATGTTAACATAGTTAAAGTCCGTCATTTTGGCAACTGACATTACCCTTTGACTGTTGACCCATGAATGAGAAAACCTTAGCTAACATCCTGTCCAATTCCCCATCATGCCAACATCATTGAACATGAAGCCACTACACAACTTACAGATCATCACTGGATTGCCACATGATTTTCCCATTGTCAGCATCTCTCAAGTTCATCCAGTTGCTGGTGAGTATTAAGGAATACAATACATGTATCTAGAAACACAAAGAAGAGGAGTGTATATTTGCTGTACACAGGAGAGAATGCTACCCTGATGCCGTGAATCTGGTCCCAAGAGAATGTGGTTGAAATTACCAGCAATGCCCCATGCCATAAGGGTCCGAATATCTAAATCACTCCCAACAACATCAGATTTTTTCCTCTGATACACATCCACCTACATGTTATTATGCAAGTACTTCCCAAGCAAGTCAAATCTGGACAACTATGAACGATCCTTTGGGAAGACTTCTTAAATTCCAATGTAAACAAAGAGAGTTCTTGAGCCAATCAAACAACTCCTCATTCTAAAATATTGTGTTTGTCCAAAGCATAAAAATGTAGGAGTCACTTTGATTGTCTGGTGTCATGACAGGGAGTCATGGACATGATTTTGGGAGTCACTATCAGTTTGAAACTTATCAAGACATAAACTGCGATTGCTTAATAACAACAAAAAACAAAACAAATAAATAAATAAATCAGGTATTTAACTAGCACTAAGCAGTTATCTGACAAACATTTAGTTTTGGAAGTTTAGATTATCTGAACTAAGTGGCCAGTATTATTGTGGCAGCAAAGAATCAAGTTTCTAAATTCCCTGCTTATTCAAGAAAATTTGGGAGTAAAATATGCAGGTTTTCTATGTCATGGCAAACACTGAATATATTCAATAATTTTTATACCCCTTTACTCAAACATGTTGATTTGTTCCTCTAAAATAGTTTCTTTTGGTAGTACAGACTTTTGGGTGTATATTCCACTACACTCTAAAAGTAACTAAAACAAAAACATTTTATGAACATCTACACCACAGTAGGAGTTGTGTTATTGTTTCTTAATTAACATAAAATCAGGGGATGAATCGGACCTATCAAAATCCTCTGACGATCTGGAACTAATCCTGAGAGCTCAGCAAATTATCTTTGAACACAGGGGACTCTCAATATGAAATGCTGACCTACCTTTAGAATACAGCAACACAAACCTTAAAAACATGTCATAATGCTCTTTTATGTAATTGTAGGTGATTAAGGTTAGGTTAGAGTTTGTGTCAGGTCAACCTAACCCTAATGTCCTCATGAGAAGTTGCAGTGCTGTATTCTTAAGGTACTCCAAAACATTCTGAGTGCATTGTATGAAAATGGTATCCAAGATCCATGTTACTGTCATTATGTTGCAGATGCTTTATTGTGAAAAGCAAGAAAACTGGAAAATTGTATAATGGGAGTATTTCTAACAAGAAGTGAAATGTCCCAAAGATGTAACATGAAACATGCAACTTTAACAGATATAATGATATGGAGCACCTTTAGAATACAGCACCACAACCTCTTGTGATGGTGGTAGGGTTAACTTAACCTAACCTTAGCCCATACCCTTATCACCTACAAATGTGTTAAAATCGTACTATGACATGTTTTTAAAGTTTGTGTCAGGATTCACTATGTTGAATATTTGAATCCATTATGATTACATACAGCTCACTGACAATACAGTGAAAACAATATAAAAGATACACAGCTAAGACTAAATTGGGATCCCAATGGAGTGAGTGAGTGAGTTTAGTTTTACGTTGCACTCAGCAATATTCCAGCTATATGACAGCAGCCTGTAAATAATCAGGTCTGGCCCAGACAATCAAGTGATGAACAACATGAGCATCGATCTGCGCAATTCATTGGTTTCACATTAATTTAAGACTCGCTGTGCACATGCACAGAGCATGCAAAAAGTATCTACTGGCTAATTTCCGCTTTGGTCGTACATTTACCGATAGTGTAAACACACTCTACAAAAAATGAAAAATCAAAGCAAACACATAGTTTTACGTCGATTACAACTTATTTTATACTTGTATGCACCAAAGACAGGGAGTAGTGAAATAAATAAGACAATTTATGTCAATAAGTTCTTATACAAACACATCTCACCACCACCGTTCTTCCCACACATCACCTTCTCACAACTAACAAAACACACATTTCTGATGCAGCTGCAACCAAAATAGGGTTCCAAGAAGATCTTAAAATGCAGAGCAGTTTCAAGGGAATTGAATTTCTCCTCTCAGGAAGCCATGGAGAATAGGCACTGAAAAGCATATGCAAATCGATATATTTAGTGAGATATGAACAGTTGTCACTCGTAAATAATTATTATTTATCATTTTGTTTTGAGTGTATTTACACTATGGGTAAACGTACAACCAAAGCAGAAATTAGCCAGTAGATATTTTTACACGCATGCGCACAGCGAGTCTGAAATGAATGTGAAACCAACGAATTGGGAACCGATGATATGTGTCAACCAAGTCAGCGAAACTGACCACCTGATCCCGTTAGTCGCCTTTTGATCCCAATAGAATACATGTTATAGGTACACCCCTAACCCTTGAGTGGAAAAGATTACACTCTAAACCGATATCATCTTCTCTACACTTAGCAATATATTTTCACAACCTATACCACATGGGGGTATGGGGGTATGCTGCAATTATCACACTAATGCAGTAGTTTCCCACATCAATCAAGCTAAACATGAATTCCAACCTAATTGTTACGTTCAATAATGCAGTTGGTGGTTCATCAATATCGCCGACATCGTCCCACCAAAACGCAATGCCATGTCACGAGGTTACTTCACGAAACTGTGTTTTTCGCGTTACCAAGACAATGATAAGCCATAAGAGAAGGCAGTGCTAATCACAAATTCAACGTTAGAAATAAATCGTAACTACAAACACCCAGCAGAAAGATAGCATATTATTGACATATTTCGGTCCATTTGCAGTTTCCAACATTCTGTCGGTTTAAACTTAAGGAAATCTAACAGCAAACAATGGTTTGTTAAGGATACAGTCTGAATCCCTTGAGAATATCCTCTGCTTTAGCTGGCATGTTGATGACTCGGTGGTGCTGTTGTTTGCTTCGAAATCGTCGACTATCGGTTTCCAGAGAACCAGTCAACAATCCAATATGGCGTTCAGACTTGTTCCGATTACGTCACGAATATTCCTACGCCAATATAATACTAACCTGAGACTAATCTTAATTTAAAATCCAACGAGAACGTCTGTCGCAACTCCACAGACTGGAGGCTTGTTCTCCTTGCTGTTCACTCAGCTGTAAACAGAGAACAGCGGTATGAACTATAGTAGACGAACCTGTTTTCATAAAACTCTCTGTTTCAGATACATACTTTGTTGATTCTTTTGAGAAAACAGACTCATGCAATTTCCGATAACATGAATTCAACCGATTTCTAGATAACTTCGTGGTTGTTGTTAGCGCGTTTCTCAACACAAGTGCGTGAGGTTAGTTTTCCACTTTCAGCAATGTTCCAGCATCACGAAATATCTTTTTTTAAACACAACAAAAAACACGTTTTTATTCGATAGTAGAATATTTTCAGTGTTTCCAAAATATTGTTTTCCTGTGATTTATATAGAAAACATTTATCGTTTACTTCAGTCAGTTTGTACTTTAGGAAATAACCTTCCCCCTCTCAGAAAAACGGAATGTCTGGATGTTTTTGCACCATTTTTACGCAATATTCAGTAACCTGAAAATGTTAAATTTTAGCGTGTCCAAAACGGGGGACTTCTCCTATCATTATCATGAATGCTTACACTAAGATGTTGGATACATTTAGAAAGCTACATACATTCAGATGGTTTTGTAAATTAATGGTATGATGTCAGGGCACGGAGTAACACGTATGATAATATACAATCGATTGTTGACAGCATGCTCTACAGTTAGTGATACCATTTGCAGTTGAAAACAATGGCATAACCAATAATCAAAAAGACCAAAACCGTCAAGTGGATGAATGGGTTAGATCTGACGAAGGTTTGAAGAATATTCCATCACACCGGATCAGATACAGGAAAGGCAAGAATTATGTTAAGGACAAAATGAAATTCAACCCCTACTATTGTTTTTTCAAGTAGCCGGGTGTCTAACGACTGTTTTCTCGTTTGAATAAACCCGTCAATCCCACTAACCACGTCAATCCCACTAACCACGTCAGTCCCACTAACCACGTCAATCCCACTAACCACGTATGACCTTGTGGATCAGGAGAGGATTGTTTTATTATTCAGTCGGCTACGTCCCAGTGTTACCGAGACCGCCTCGGACTAAGCTAAAGTGAAAAAGGAAAACTACTGCAAGCAACATCAATCATCACAGTCCAGGTACGATCATGCAAACAAAAAAAGCCAGAACACAATGACCCAGGTAACTAGTGCTAGGAAGCTTTTGATCGCATGCCGAAGTTCGAAAGAATTGTAGAAAAGCACGTAACACAAAACCAATATTTTTGGTGTTGCTGCATGTTCTCTGCTTGTGAATCCAGTGCTGAAACGTGAAAGAACAATGGGTCTATTGTAGTGTGTTTCGGCAGACGCCGATAATCATAATATAGCACAATAGTTAGTGGATTAGAAAATAGTATTTTATTATGACGATGAAAAATGAGCACCTTTTTAGGCTGAACACACCCTCGGCATCACTATATTTTTATACAAAGATAGTATCTAGTTTACGTACAATAATCATTCTGTTAATTAATACTAATGTGTTTCAAAATAAAATCAACACATGCAGAACTATTTAAATACAAAGGTGAAGGTCACCGGAAATAGCAACCTTCAATGGTCAGGGATGTACTCCGGTCAAAATACAAACATCAACTTTCAAGGTACAAAGTCGACCCAACACGTAATTGCCTCTAAAACACAACCTATCATTTAGTATTTGCAAAATAGAGAGCCATATTTTAAGTGTTTGACATTCTGAAACTGTTCTGAGGAAGAAAATGAGTGAAACGTCTTGAGACCGAGTTCACGTCGAACTGGACCGATCGTGATCCGACTGCTTCTGCACTGTGGAAGAGCCACGAAGCATGAAATAGAATTGTGACGAATATAAAAGTGAAGGTGACACGATTATTCTTTTGGTTCAAACCATCTGTTTCATTACTCATTTACGATATTGATTATAACTGATCAGGTAAGAATGTAAACAGTAAGAACACCCCAAATCGAAAAAAATAACAAACACAAACAGTGTGCCCTTTCATTGCTGTTTGTATCAAGATGAGACGTTGCTTTTTTCTTCTGAAGCACTGGTTTCCTGCTTGTCCAATCTGTCAGTTTTATATAGATGGTTTATGCCTGCCATCAATAGGCACTGGAATGATTTTAGCTGAAATATTTTTGAAAGCTGACTCCCAAGATTTTCAAGGTGCAGAAATTTATACCATGGAGACTATATCCCGGTGTCAGAGGTTTTCGACGATGTAAGACAAAAACGTAATTTTTATCTAAAATATCATTTACAGTTTTTATTTTGCTAACCTTTAGTGATAAAGATATAAATGTTTCCTACAAAAATAGCATTGATGACATCATATCGGCGAAACTTGCCGCTTGCCACATCCAGATATTTTATTTGTGTTTTCGAGGATGAGCCATACTTTTATCTCCGCACAGCGAGAGAGTGTTTTGATCACGTGGCTTCCTGTTTAATACATAAACTATCAACAGCAGGCGACTGATCTTTCTGAATTTCCCTCGCTAGTTTTTGTTAAACAGGCAATTGATTTTGCATCTGAAGTGGTATTAAAGGGACACTGATGCGGAGCAATTTCTGTGGACTGGTGTAAATTTTTGTTATTGTTTTTCTCCAGTGAGTACCCGGATGATATCCCAGAATTCATGACTGGTTCGTGACCTCTGCTGCGCAGTCCGTAAGCGCAATTGATAGTTTTATTATAGACACATCAACTTAGGTGAAGTCATTTTTACTTGATTACAAATGTATTATGAAAACAAATGAAACATTTTGAAGGTTAATCATCTGCCAGTGGTAGAAATGGTAAAAAACAATTAGGACGGAAAAATAACGAAGCCAATGTACATCTCTATATTTTGTCTCATAACCCTAATTGCTTTATTGTCATATTTATATGATTCTGAAAATTAATAAAAGAACACGCGATCTGCTTATAATTATAGTAAATTTCTAACATAACAGCAACATTTATACATTGTATAGATTGCCAATGTGGATCCTATTTCACACACATACGCAATCTAGTATGTGTTTTCTGTCATACAGATTCTGCTGAATGCTACAACAAATAGATTAAAACAAAATGCTAATAATGAATGTAGAACAGACTAATTTTATAGCAACAATGTCAGGCTACTACCTTGTTCAGGAATGTATCCATCAATATCCACGTAAAAGAAATCGTATTCCATTCATCTGCAGCTGGTAAATAATCCTGCTCTGTGTCGCGTGTCTTACAACTGTCTAATTTGCGAAAAAGTAACACATCGTTTCACGTCTTTCGTTGGTGAAAAACAGATAAACATCTCATTGGTCACCCAAGATAGCACACCTGGCAACTAATTGTATGATGTCCGCTATTCTAAGTAATTTAGTTAACCAATAATGAGCAATCAATCAATCAACGCAAGGGTGGTTAATTCTTTGAAGGGAGGATGTTGTTTTTGCACTCACACTTTACGACAGGGTATAGTCATCTACACACACTGCCTTTTGACAAATCTGCCAGAAGATAAAAGTAATTAATCAATCAGTGTGTTATCGGTTAATCCTTTGATCGATGTTTGTTTTTGTAACTCAGCTGATAAATCCTCTTGCATCACTTACATGCACATATTACTTAACATACAATATATTTGTCATTACAGACCTTAATTTATAATGTTGAGTATTTACTCCAGACAGGAGAAATGCCAAATGGGAACCTTTGTTGAGTAACCGAAGTGGTGTTACTACTAATTATACCTGTTACAAATTCATTAATTGACCATCCAGAGAATGATGACAAATAACATGTGTGGGTTTACACCATCAAACGCGAGTTACAGCAAGGAAGATGTAATCTCTGTGTCGCATGCAACCTGAAAACACTTATGGGCCGAAACTGTTTTGAGGATACCAACGGAATTTCGTTACATAAGAAATACACACAGGCATTTGCTGTGTACTTGGGTAAATAGGTGAAATAAGGGGTTTTTTTACGTAAGAAAATTTTCAGATTTCTCTACCAAAGGCAAAGTCATCATTTTTTGTTTACAGATTCAAATAAATCAAAAGTGTGTTTTTATTATCATAAATAACAAACCATTGTAGCTACCATAGCTACCAAAATTTACGTATGATATTTGCTATCACAGCTGAACCAACACTCAAAACTACCTAAGTATAAAGCTTTGCAATCTTCCATACTGAAACAAATGGCTTGCTAAGTGCCTGTAGACATCATATTTTCATGTAACATGATTAAATATCGAGGTTAAAAACACAGAAATAGGATCAAATTGGATCAGTAACTATACCATCTAAGCATCTGAAAAGAAGTACACTGCTGGGATATTTGGTTACGATCAGACAAGGACAAGGAATACCATGGATATTTTTAAACAAATGGCATATGATGGGCATTCAGCCTCCTGACTGTTTAGGTGAAGAAATTCTGCTAATATGGACAGGAGCCCAGTTCTTTTGTACGTCACGGTCGAAGGAGCAGGCGCTGACCAATTTGCGGTTTGGTTTCGTAATTAGACCGTTGGCGAGAAACATTATTCGCTCCGCATCAGTGCCCCTTTAACGATCTTGGGCAACTGATACTGATGTTTATTTGCTCTTTAAATGAGTTAACATCTGGATTTCAATTGTCAGTAAAACCTGGGAGCCTATATAGAGGGGCAGAAGAAACTCCTTGAAAAGCCGGTGAACGTATGTCTCGGGTCGTTACGTAACCAGTGTAGCCAATATGGTGGCAGCTTAGTATTTTAGATTGAGCCCGGTTTATTTTCAGCAGCTGATTAAAATTCTCTGAGTGTTGTGACATCTGAATATCCTACATGTAGAAGATAGGTTAACTGTTTTGTCTCTTCAGTTTAAGTCAGATAATTGTTATTAATGTCAGTATTAGTACAGTAGATTTATAGTAAAGTTTCAAGTGGGTATGTTATAGCTCACTGGCTTCCATTCTCGATTCATCATGAAAATAGACTAAATTGTGCCGATAAAAACTTCTTTCACACATTTGTTTAATTTTTAGGAGAACATACCTTTAGTTGGAATGTATTCGCAAGTAATAGTGACAGTTTTATGGCTTTAAAAAATTGTTTGGGCGTATTTGAGGTGTGTGAAAAATATGACATATTGCCGATCTGTGTTTGAGTGTTCGTAGTTATTTCTTCAACAACATCTTTCACATACACCTTTAATTCTTATGAATGCAATATACTATTAGGTGAAATGTGTTTGCAGGTGAGTGAGTGAGTGAGTGAGTTTAGTTTTACGCCGCACTTAGCAATATTCCAGCTATATGGCGGCGGTCTGTAAATAATTGAGTCTGGAACAGACAATCCATTGATCAACAACATGAGCATCGATCTGCGCAATTGGGAACCGATGACATGTGTCAACCAAGTCAGCGAGCCTGACCACCCAATCCCGTGTTTGCAAGTAATAGTGATAGTTTCATAATCTAAAAAAGAATTTTAGGGTGTATTTGAGGTGTGTGGAAAATGTGACATTTCACTGATCTGATCTGATCTGATCCGCCATTGAAATACTTCATGCCATTGTTTGAGTGTTTCTAGTTATTACTTCAAAAACATTTTTCACATACACCTGTAATTCTTATGAGGTGAATATACTCTCATGTGATCAATGTGATAGCAAGTATTAGTGATATTTTCATGTACTTCTCTCCTTTATTTTTCTTTATTTCTTTCATTCATTCACATATAATTCTTGCTCTTAATTCTTACTATAATTCATTCATTCATTCATTAATTGTAAAATTCCGACTGATACAATAAACTGGTTGAAGTTCTGTTAAACACAGCTGAAGTTGCGCTAGGAATGAGTCAAGTCACAGTGTGCATTGGAGCATGATGAGGCACACATTAATTAGTACAAATGGTAAAGAGAGCAAGTGAGTGACCTATCCCTGTTGTAGATTATCCCTACTTATACATAGAATTTCTAACATGAGCTGTGAGACACTTCTGATCTTTTGGGTTCCGTTTAATACAGTGTGACATTAATAAATAATCAGTAATACCTATCTGGATTTTTGTTTAAAAAATCAATGTTAGCTTTCAGAAAACAAAACAGATGAACTCAATGGAGAGTTTTCTGGTCCATGATTGATCCCCCCAAACCAAGTAAAGTGGATATGGTTTATAGAATCGCCAGCATCAGCGTGGATTGTTGCTCAGATTTTCAACCACTGGTTTGTCCAACCCTTGAATCTTATAGAGTGTCCTGATACAGCTGGGATACTTCTGACAGCAGCAATATTCACTAAATCACATACATCCGTTGCATGATCACACTGAGGTCAAGATATTGTGTTTATACATTTCACACATGTGGCTGATTACTGAAATTTCTGACCTCAGTCTAAGGCCCAATCAAAATATTTCTTGTTTCTCAGACTAACCTATCCCTTAGCTGTAAATAGTGTTCAGGTTCAGGTTCAATTCAGGTTCTGCATTTATGGAATTAATTTCATTGTAGGAAGTGCTGATTCTTATTTAACTTACCAATGACCAGAAATGACAATTTAACAATGATTCATCATAAAGGCTAAATAAATTGTTCTGTGTTGAAAGCGTTGCTATGGTTTTGGTTGGTTTGAAGTGAATATAGTCTGGTAATCAGTAAAATTTGAGGTACCTGCTATTTCTACTTTTTTAAATGTTATTTGTGTAGTGGTGTATGTTCGTATTATTAATTAGTGCTAGGGCTGTGTATAGGCAGATAAATTGTATTGCAATATATTGTGGTTTGGGCGCGGGTAGTGCAATATATTGTGATTCGGGCACAGGTATTGCGACACCTATTGTGATATATTGGGAACTTACATGTGTGACAGTAAGTACCACTAATTGAAAATGTCGATCCTGTTTTCTACACTAGTCCCTATGGTTCTGATAACAGCAATCTCAAAATTAAGTTGCATAGTCAGGGATTTTATTTTTTTCTATATAATTCATAGTATTACAGTATGAATAACAAGGGAAATATTTGTTTTGAATGAAATTTGTTTTTAATTCAAAACATAAAGATAACAAGCCAAAATTGTGTCCAGGGACACAGATGCCCCCACTGCTGTAGCAAGTGTTCCCTACACTGAGTGTGTCCACGGACACAGGTGTGCCCACTGCTGTAGGAAGTGTTCCCTACACTGAGTGTGTCCAGGGACACAGATGCCCCCACTGCTGTAGGAAGTGTTCCCTACACTGAGTGTGTCCACGGACACAGGTGTGCCCACTGCTGTAGGAAGTGTTCCCTACACTGAGTGTGTCCAGGGACACAGATGCCCCCACTGCTGTAGGAAGTGTTCCCTACACTGAGTGTGTCCACGGACACAGGTGTGCCCACTGCTGTAGCAAGCGTTCCCTACACTGAGTGTGTCCAGGGACACAGATGCCTCTACTGCTATAGGAAGTGTTTCCTACACTGAGTGTGTCCAGGGACACAGATGCCCCCACTGCTGTAGCAAGTGTTCCCTACACTGAGTGTGTCCACGGACACAGGTGTGCCCACTGCTGTAGGAAGTGTTCCCTACACTGAGTGTGTCCAGGGACACAGATGCCCCTACTGCTGTAGGAAGTGTTCCCTACACTGAGTGTGTCCAGGGACACAGATGCCCCTACACTGAGTGTGTCCACGGACACAGGTGTGCCCACTGCTGTTGGAAGTGTTCCCTACACTGAGTGTGTCCAGGGACACAGATGCCCCTACTGCTGTAGGAAGTGTTCCCTACACTGAGTGTGTCCACGGACACAGATGCCCCTACAGCTGTAGGAAGTGTTCCCTACACTGAGTGTGTCCAGGGACACAGATGCCCCTACTGCTGTAGCAAGTGTTCCCTAAACTGAGTGTGTCCAGGGACACAGATGCCCCCACTGCTGTAGGAAGTGTTCCCTACACTGAGTGTGTCCGGGGACACATTTGTGCCCTCTGCTGTAGGAAGTGTTCCATACACTGAGTGTGTCCAGGGACACAGATGCCCCCACTGCTGTAGCAAGTGTTCCCTACACTGAGCGTGTCCGGGGACACAGGTGTGCCCACTGCTGTAGGAAGCCCCCACTGCTGTAGCAAGCGTTCCCTACACTGAGTGTGTCCACGGACACAGATGCCCCTACTGCTGTAGCAAGTGTTCCCTACACTGAGTGTGTCCAGGGACACAGATGCCCCCACTGCTGTAGCAAGTGTTCACTACACTGAGTGTGTCCAGGGACACAGATGCCCCCACTGCTGTAGGAAGTGTTCCGTACACTGAGTGTGCTCTGGTGATTAATTTATCCAGAACAAGTTCAATAAACATCTATGCAACTATGAGATAACCACCTCTCAAGTCGCAATGAAACACATGTATAAGCATAATCGATTCTGTTTAGGATTTTCAAAATTATTTCAAATGTCTCTAACGTACGAAAAAACAGTTAAATACTAAAACAAGATGCTTACCTGTAGAGTCTCTATAAAAGATGTGTAAGCTAAATGAGTGTTGTGCTGTGGTTTTTGATTAAAAGTGGATAAAGTACACCCCCTGTTGTACAGTACAAACAGGATGAATAGAACCAGATTCAACTATGTTCAAACATCTGTATAAGTGACAAAATTAAGAAATTGGATGAACAAGGTATTAGATCCACACCTTTATAGTCCCAATGAAACACATGTAGAAGCTGAATCAATTACCTGAGCAGCTTTTGTGAAGAAGTTGATAGACCTCATCCCCTATAACATTATTTTCAGAGGGAAATTCAACAAAATGTATGGAAATTCAAACAGCATTAAAGTTTTTTAAAAATAATTAAAATTCAAAATAAAAATATGAGATGCACACCTTTAGAGTCCCCATAAATTACATGTGTAATCTAAATGAATTCCATGAGTAGATTTTGAGAAGTGGATAAGGTACACCCCCACTTCTTCCTCTATTACTCTATCATCATAGAAAAATTCAACAAAATGTACCTAAGTTGAAATGTCTCAAAACTTACCAAAAATCAATAAAATACTAAAACAAAATATGAGATCCACACCATTAGAGTCCCAAGAAAGGTCATGTATAAGTTCATTGATTTCCACAGAGCGTTTTATGATGGAGAAGTGGATAGAGTACATTCCCTGTTTCATACGAACGGACACAGAGGGTAACCCTATATGCCCCTGCCATATATGCCGGGGCCATAATCACAGAGAAACTTTATATGTTCTTTACATAATATACCAGTTCTCAGAATCAGTATTGCAGACCTTATCATTTGAAAAGGGTATTGCGATGTAGAGGTATAGTGGTAATACAGCCCATACTGCCCTGTTTATTACCATATACATTATACAAAATTAGCATGTTTTATTTACTTTCCAGGGATGATTGGGTAGCCTAGCAGTTAAAGTGTTGGTTTATCACACCGGAGACCTGGGTTTGATTCCACACATGGTTTCAATGTGTGAAGCCCATTTCTGATGTCCCTAGCCCTTGCTGGAATATTGCTGAAAGAGACGTATAACTCAACTCACTCACTCACTCACTGTTTACTTTCCATGGCATGTGCAAAATAACTGTTGTTAATTGCAGGTTTTTTCATTTAAAAGAAGGATGGCTGGACGTGGACTTGTTGATGGCGAGTGTGGGGGAAGTAACTCCCTCATGAAGTTAAACTCCCATTTCACTCGGGATCGGGCGTTTAAGCAAGTAAGTGAATAATCTGAAACTGTAGGGCCGGGATAGAAGATATCGCTTTAGACTTGATGCTTTATTGTGTTTCAATTTAGAGAATAGTAGAGAACAAACTTAGTTCAAATGTTGATGGAACCTTGATAGTTTTGAACAGTTAGTGATATACCCTTTAGTGTCTCACATACTCTCAATGAAATATTGATGAAAAGCTGCATTAAATTAGGGACATCTCAGTGAACAATGCCAAGTTAGCAATTTTATATATACATATCAACATTGCAGGTCCTTTTAGGTAGACAGTTTGAAGTTGCTAAAATTATTGTTTGATTTTTTTTCAGGAAGGTTTTCGACCACCAGGGCAGGTAGTGTAACTTACCACTAATGTTCATGTACTTTCATCTTTCCTCAAACACTCCACGAATCTGCAGTTATCAGAGGCACAACGGCTAGGTGTTAAGAGTAGTGTCCCTTAGGAGTGCCAAGATGTGATGTTTTAGAGTTCAGGTTCGAATTCCTTCAGATGACAAGATGTAACATAGAAACTGTCCAAAGCAGCATTTGTCATACTGCAGTTTTGGTTTCCTCCTTGTACTGCTCTAAAGTTTATTTACGTCCTTTTTCTCCCCTGGTTGGCTCACAGCACTGTTTCAAAGTGTGACAAATGTAGATTAGTTGGTCTCACTTGGTGACTTGGAAGGTTGCTAAGAATATTAAAAAGTGGTTCATCTTGTACAGATTGAGTAATGTACGGGACAGTGGGATAGCCTAGTTGTTAAAGCATTTGCCCATTACACTGAAGACCTGGGTTTGAATCCTCACATGGGTACAGTGTGTGAAGCCCACTTCTGGTGTGCTGCTCTGTGATATTGTTGGAATATTGCTAAAAGGGGATAAAACTAAACTCAGTGAGTCAGTAATGTACAGGTTGTCATCATCATGTAACTGGAATACTGCATGCTGTGACCTACAACAATGAACAAACTGTGACACGTCCCACAAAATGACATCCTCAATATCTCCAGGGTCTTCGTTCCAATAAGTCTCTGCTATACCCTGGATGCATCAACGACTCAGCCCAAGATTTTTATTACCTCTATTGGCTGGCTTTTTATTCAATGAGGTGTCTACAGTGGGAAGTTGAGCATAGCAGTCACAACTCACTTTCACTTTTTAAATTATCTCACCGATTAAACTTTGCAACACAAACCATGCGGAGGGACTCAGAACGAGGGAGAAGGGGTGTCTTTGTTGACACTGGCAAGCTCGGTTGTAATGGCGGCTTAGCTGGTTGGCTACTGTGAGAGTGCGGAGCCAGGAAAGGGAGGTAAAAAAAAGTCTGGGGCCAAGCCGTAGTAGATGCATCCAGTGTATAGTGGAGATTTATCGGAACATATACTGTGGAGAATCAAGTATGTCCAAATGATAACTGCAAGCGATAGTCACTGAAGATGAAAACAGGAATGATACTATTGCCGTTGTTATAGATTGCAAACAATAAAACACAATAAATGTCTTCTTTTAGTTCTGCCATTTCAAGAAATAATCTTGAACTCAGTGTTAGCTCCATTTCATGTCACCTCAAAGTAATGCTATCTTTAACCAACTCTTATATGCGTTGAGACATCTGACATGTTAAATTTGACTGTTTTTAGGCTGGGAAACCCATCACACAGATAAGTCCAGATGAGGTAAGTGATCTAAATAAATGATGAAAATAATGTTCACTTTATAGAGAAGCCTATCTTTCAGTTTTTTTCTCCATCCATATTTTTATGATGCATCAAAGACCCTTCATTAATACTACTGTGCTTAAAAGATAACAGAAAAAAATCCCATTACACAGCTGCGATACTCTATCATGCATCTACAAAGTCAACCTGTCTTGGTTGTATTCTGTTAATGGCCGCTTATAACAAGCAAGGCTTGCTGCTCACCAGTACCAAACTGAACTTCAAATCGGAAACCTAGTGTCCTCTCAAACAATTTATTCATTTAGCTTAGCTTAGCACCCAACTAACAATACTTTAGCTTTATCATGTTGGTCTGTAAATGATATATTTTTAGCTAAGTAGGCTTGACCAACCTGTGGTCAATGTAATGAGCACCAGTATGGCAGTTTCCTATTGAAGATATATAACAAAGCAACTGAAGCTAATGCAGATCATGATGTCAGTCTTTGGAACATCTGGTCCATTTTAATCATTTGCAAACTGTCACTAAGCTGGACTGTTGTGAATTGATCATTGAAAAACAAACAACACAGGTAAAGCAAGTAGGTCTGAGCTGTGTGTTTCAGCTGGTGAATGAGTTCATGCTGGGACATCAGACAGCAATTGCACCCCAGACATTTCACATGAGTAGCCTGCTGCAGGAGATGAGAGAGATCGAGGAGTCGGAGATGAAGCACATGCCACACAGAGGTGAGGGTGTAGTCACTCAGTTCCCAAGAACTGTCTCCCCTTGAATGAAAACCCACAGATATATAACGTTACAGAGGAAGTTGTCAAAAGCAACAGCTGTCCAATCCGGCAATTTGTCAACACCAGCATGAAATCTCAGTCTCATTCGTCTAGTACATTTGTCATCATTTAAAAGCTTTGCAATCCTGCAGCTGTCAATTTCGGATATTGGCATGAAACGAACCGCCTGAATATGTATTTACACAGTAATCAACACTGTCTAATCTGGTGCACTGGGTGGAGTCGACCGGACTCCTTGTTACAATTAATCCTGCATTGAACCTACATGATTGCCAACAAAGTCAATTTAGTTCAGCATGGGTATACATGTACATTTCACTAGTTAGTTGATGTTTTACCTTGATGTAACAATGGAAATAGTGACAGAACTGGTTCACTTCTCGTCAGAGGTAACCTTGTCAGCTCTACAATCAGACATGCTGTCTAAATCAGATTATTTCTTCAGTTCTGATGAGTGCCTGTTTAGACAGCTTCCACTGTATTTTAATTTGTTTTCAGCACAGTTTAATGAATGCATTGGGAGTACATGAATTTCAAAGCCTCAGCAGCAGGTGCTTGTCACTGCTATGACTTGACTGAGGATTGGATGGTTTGATGTTGAATCATACCCTGATGCTATGGATTGTTGCTCATGCTATCAATCACTGGAAATACTGGTCCAAACTCTTTACATGCCACACTCTCCAAGCAATGCTGCTGCTGGGTGCAACGTAAACATACTTAAGTCAATTAACATTTCATCTTTTTGCCAAGAACCTTTGTTGCTGCATTCAGAAAGCAGTACAATGGATTCTTTCATCTTCATTAGTACTTCTTGTTGCTGATAAGTGTGGTTTAACGCCATTTTTAGCAGTACCTGAGCATTATAGTGGAAGTGGGCTCCAGAAATGGGTTTTACCCATTCTAACCATATGGGGAGTCGAACCCAAGCATTCAGTGAGATGCTAGAATGGTTTTAACCACTAGTCTCACTGTATGTTGTTGTTTGAGCTGACATTTATTACCCATATAACCGTGAAGATCCGGTTTAGAATTGGTCTTCCGTAACCTATGCTTGTCATTGAAGGCATCTAAGAAGACTGGGTGGTCAGGCTCGCTGATTTGGCTGACACATGTCATCTCATCCCAGTTGCATAGATTGTGTTCATGCTGGTGATCAAAACTAAACTCACTCACTCACTCACTCACTCACTCACTCACTCACTCACCTCACCTCACCTCACCTCACCTCACCTCACCTCACCTCACCTCACCTCACCTCACCTCACCTCACCTCACCTCACTCACTCTCTCACTCACTTCCATGAAGCTCCTGGAATAGCTGAGTTGGCATCTGACGCCAACTGGGCTGAGGAATTCCTGACAGCGGAGAACATGGCGGCAGCAAGTGGAGATTGGGTAAAAGAATTCCAGGCAGGGCAACAGGCTGCGGCAGCTGATACCAAGTGGGCAGAGGAGTACCTCGAACCCACGCTAGATAAAACATGGTACGTATAATTATAACAGACCTGGTAATGCCATGGTTGTTGTCATCCTCAGGTTCTGTTGAACCACTCTCATGAATGTACGCTTGGTTTTGTTAGAGTGGATAGGTTTGTGACTGTTTGTGACTATAGTGTAAAAGTTAACTGTCCAGTTGTCAGTTGTGATAGTGTAAAACCTAATTGTCTAGTTGTCTGTTGTGATAGTGTAAAACCTAACTTTCCAGTTGTCTGTTGTGATATTGTACAACCTAACTTTCTAGTTGTCAGTTGTAATAGTGTAAAACATACTTTCTAGTTGTCCGTTGTGGTAATGTAAAACGTAGCTGTCTAGTTGTCCGTTGTGATAGTGTAAAGCCTGATTCTTTAGTTGACCATTTTGATAGTGTAAAACCTGATTCAGTAGTTGACTCTTATGATAGTTTGAAACCTGATTCTCTAGCTGACCATTGCAATAGTGTAAAATGTGATTCTCTAGTTGACCATCGTGATGGTGTAAAATGTGATTCTCTAGTTGTTCGTTGTTATTTTATCAGGTCCGAGCAGTATGAGCGAGAGCAACTGGATGATACCAAGTGGATTGATGAGTATCATCAGAGCAGTGACTTAGAGAAGACAGCCAATGATCTGCTCGGCTCTGTCGATGACCCCAAGTTCAGTAACTCAGAGGTAATGATTGCGTCGACATATCATGACAGTCAGTGAATATCTTAGTGAGTACAGTCATTTGAACCCGGGACCCTGTAAACGACCAGTTGTGGTCTAGGCAAACCAGTGGTTGATAGAATGAGCAACAATTCACATCACTGACATCACACATAGTAACCACTCTCAAGATGCCTACAAATTTAAAGTGCTGACAGAGTGTGAGTTAACTTTTATATCCACATCTGGACCTGTTGTGATATGCTGTGTGGTATTGTACCTTGATTATGTGGGTCACTACTCAGACGATTATCCACTGGTTTTCCTCTTGAGATTTTATGTATTTAATAGCTGCATTGATGTACAGGTTAGTGTAGGCTGTGGTATTAGAAGACACTCACTTACCCTGCAAACTAGAGTCCTTAATTGTATCAGCTCTTGCTAATAAATCTGATGTACAAGTTACTGATTTCTTTAACTAAAAAGGAACATCTTGAGGAAACTAGGGCTGTGGGGTAGCCTGGTAGTAAGGTATTTGCTGGTCACGCCAAAGAGTCCGCTTCGATTCCCCACATGTGTACAATGTTTGAAGCCCATTTCTGGTGTCTGTCGTAGTGATTTAGCTGGAATATTGCTGACAGCGGGCATAAACTTACTCACTTGAAACTTCTTGGATTTTCTTCTTTAGCCTCTTGTTCCTACAGTTAACCCATGTTTGAAGCCTCTATCAGGAGTTTTCTACCCTTGACCAGAGTGTATCTTGTTTTGGGAACTGCACTAGTGAAACACTGGGGTTACTTTTTACAGCATGGTTTCTGGGAATGTTTTTTATGACTTTACAAATATTTTTGAGTTGCCATGAAATATTGGTCCAACTGATCTACTTCCAGTTCATGAAGTTTGTGAAGCGTATTGGTGATGGGGAAATAACAATAGAGGATAATAAAGTGCTACAGAAAACTCCAGGTCAAAGGTCAGATGACTGGGCACAAGAATTCGCAGCTGGGCAGGTAGGGACAACTAGCATGGGGTCAGAGGTCAAATTTTGTCAGTTTGCTTCAGATCAACGGGTGGATCGATCAAGAAAATGTGTTTATAGCTGCTTCTTTTAAACAGCTGTCGCAGCTATTGCTTTTTGGTCTTTGTAAGCTGGTCTCTGTGAACCTGCATCCAGAGCTCCAGATAATTTTTGAAGCAATTCGTTTTTTACTCCAATATCTCTATGTGTATGAATAATTGTATGTTTTAAGGACTAACTAGCATTTTGTGTCCTCACGCTAGTTTAAAGAATTGTGTACTTTCACACAGTTTCTTATCCTTATTGGATAATTAACGCTTATAAAGATATAAATATAAATGCTTCTGAATAGACCCACATTTTTAGTAATTCTTGTGTTGCCAAATAGTTGACTTCCTTTTTTGAGCACTCAACATGGAAATCACGTGGCCACAACAGTCAAGTCTGGACAGAGGTTACAGCTATTTTAGCTATTTTTTAATATATAGGCATTGCTTAACATTTGCTAATGCTGGTGTAGAGTTCAGGCACCACAATGAATTATCATATGGAAGCCAGATTAGTTAGTTAGGTAAAGTACCCAAAGTATTATAAACCTATTGGGTTTTAAGTAATTCTTGTGCGTTTTTTTTTATTCCCAGATTGGGTAAATGTGATTTTTATTGTGTGAAATACACAAATATGCAAATATGCGCCTTGTCTGGAGCTCTGTCTGTGTCTGTGGTGCTCTTGTCCTTTCCAGTTTCAACCCTGTGTATGTGTTCTCTTTTCAGTCTGCTTTCTGTGTGAATGGTCTGACTGATGTTATAGTCTGTAGACATGAAGCATGTGTTTTGGTTAAAGACTTCCTTGCTTCCCAACATAAGTAGGTGTTCAGCTGTGGCACTTGGGACTCTTGCAGCACACTGTGTGGAATGGGAATCATTTGATACGTTAAACTTGCTTCTTCTCAAGGGGAGACAAGTTCAGGTTCCTAGCCACCCATGCTCGTCATAGCTGATGGCCCGACAGATTGGTTGGCAAGACTCTGATAGTGTGATTCGTTGCACAGGATATTGATGACTAGATTGTCTGGTTGAGACTTGATTGTTTACACACAGTTTTCATTTTGCTGTGGTCTTATTGCATTCAAGTACCCTGAGGATATGGGTCATTCTACAGGATACTGATAACTGATTGTTTGGTCTCGACTTGATTGTCACAACTTGCTGTTATTTTGCTGTAATCTTATTGCATTCAACAGGAAAAGAAAACAAACCGTTGGATAGGACTTTCAGACTCCATAGAGTGTATGTTATTTTACCCTGAGGATGTAGGTCATTCTACAGGATATTGATCACTGGAATGTCTGGTCTCAGCTTGATTGTCACCAACTTGCTGTAATTTTGCTGTAATATAACATTAACAAGAACATAAAAAAAACCAGCTTGCTGGTCCATGAATGAATACCAGTGCTGTAAATGATGGTATAATGCTTGGACGATAAACAACAATTCATTATTGCAAGCATAATGTACACCTGTCTCTATGGAAACACACGTGAACACTGTACAGACAAAAATAGTCAGTGTAGGTCATGGAGTTAGCATGAACCATTGAGGTGTGTTGACATTTGGAACATCTGAAAACACTTATTGACAATCCAGTGATCAACAGCATGAGCATCAATCCACACAATTGGGTTACAAATAATTACAATGACTTGTGTCAACCAATCCCATTAGTCACCTCTTATGACAAGCATGGGTTGCTACAGATCAGTTCTGACCCACATCTTCACAGTGGTGTCAGTTGGTGGTTTGGTGGGTGTTTATACAGTGTACATTATTATAGGACATTAAAGACACTACTTTAGTGTACCTATTAAGAAATATATAAATGTTTTCAATCAGCATAGGGGGCAGTGGGGTAGCCTGTTGGTTAAAGTGTTGGTTTGTCTCGCCAAAGACCCGTGTTCTGTTCCCCACATGGGTACCGTGTGTGAAGCCCATTTCTGGTGTCTCCAGCCATTAAGTTGCTGGTATATTGCTAAAAGCGGCGTAAAAGTTAAAACTCACTCGGTTAACACAGGAGTAAAAGAGACTCACAGACTTTCATGCTTAATATTGAGCAAGGTATTCATCATTGCTTTTACCCTATCTTGCTAAAAGCACTTTCTGTTTAAGGTTATTTTATCCTAAAATCATGATACTATGGGTTGGTTTTTGTCGATTTTGATGGCTGTTTATAGCACTGGGTAATTTGCATCAAAACTATGTTGACATGGAGCCATGGTATTGGTGAGGGCATAGTTGAAGATTAGGTAAAGAGGGTGTACTGTCAAGATTGGATAGTCATAATGTTTTACCTGTATGTTTTACAAACTGTAGGCAAGTATCTTGAAATTGTGATTGATCAGCCTGATGTATGTCCGACTGCCAGAAATATCTCTTTCTTAAGTTGAGTAAGATATGCCATTTGTGACAGTGGAGAATACAAAGACCTTAAGGCTGAACCAGAAGAATATCATCAGTAAATGAAATTTTCCATACTGTGACCCTTTATTGAGTGTATGAATTTAATTTCACATTGTTAATTTATGTTGGATATTGATCCTAGCCTTCATCATAGAAAAGTGTATTGATGTGGATAAGTCTGGACAGGATTTTTTGCTCTTTGTGCTTTAAAAGAAAATATTTTGGATTGCCTAGCTTTAATGGACCTGACTTAAAATTTCTGTACACAACTGAAGCCACCTAAAGTAGTGATTGACTGTGCTAATGTACCCATCAATACAGATTATCTTAGCACACTGTTACCATGGTGACTTGATGGTTCAAAGGTTTATCATCAGAGTGCCAGGAATAAGAAGTGCAGGTGTCATGTCTACTCTCACTGGAACAGGTGTTTTGATTGGTTGTTCTATTCTCCAGGCAGGGGCTTCAGTGACTGACAAGTGGGCAGAGGAGTTTGCAGAGTTTTCAGCCAATCAGGCAGAGCCAGAGGCATTCTGGGATAATCTTCAAAAGCACTGGGAAGATGTGGACAGGTACTTTATCTGTAAACTGTCAGCATATTAACAACAGTCATCACTGTCAGTGTAGGCATCTCCTCATTGCATAGTCCTTTGCCAGATCTAGTTGTCTGAGTGCCTGGGACCAAACATGGATACCATTATTTTGGATCAGCATTTGTTGTTGATGTTTTTATCAAATTGTCATGCTGATTATACTGGAGTGAAGGATGGGATTTTGTAGTGATTGGATGATATTAAATATGGCCACCATAGACGCCATCTTGTAAACTCAAACAGAGGTGATGCAGCATTATTTGTAATGACTGACTCATTCACATGAAAATAGTCAACTGTAACAAAACTGTCCGATGTGTTTCACTGACACAGGATTATAAAGAAGTTAGACATCTTTGAATGCAAGCAATAAGCACATGTGCAAGTGGTGGGGATCAGCTCATTTGTTTAATGTTTCAGAAATGACAGTCAGCCGTGGTTGACAGAGTTTGAGCAGTCCGAGCCGTACAAGGTAGGGGACTGAAAGATTTGGTTCTTAGCTGTGTGTACTTTCAGATTAAATTTTGTTTTATTGTAGACTTAATACTATATGATTTAAACAATCATTACATGTGGTTTTTTATGCATTCTATGTCCAAATGATTTTAAAAAATGTTTTCATAAAATTACATGGAAAGAAAAAGAGAATGAACCATTTGTAATATCATATGTCTGTTATGAGCTAAGGTGAAAGTATGTTCTGTGTCATGAATATGGTATGGATGTAATCTAAAGAAGTCACAGACGTCACAGACGTCTCAATCTCACAAAATATAGAATTTTTTTTTCAAAACTGTAATTGCTATGTTTCAGACCTATAATTTTGAGGCTGACAACCCCTTACTGGATCATCCAAACCCATTTGCAGCCGGCATGGAGAAGTTGGGACAGGGAGACATTCCCAACGCTGTGCTGCTGTTTGAAGCCGCTGTTAAGAAGGATGACTCACACATGGAGGTAGGGGAGACATGCTGTTGTGGCTGTCACATGGTCCCTGTGTCTCATCTAGGGTATCTGCTCCTAATTCCTGCCCGTTCGTAATATCTTGTTCCTGTTGTTTTATATGGAGACCAGATCTCCAGCTTCCATGGCACACCCTGGGTTGCCACTTCTTCTTTTCCTCCTCTCTAGCCTTTCCTTTACCTCTTCGGTGTTGAAATCTAGTGGTCACGCTGAAGTCCAGGGTTCAATTCCCCACAAGGGTGCATTGTTTGTAGCCCATCTCTGTTGTCCTTGCCGTGATGGTGTTGGAACACTGGTAAATGCAGCATAAAACTACACTCACTCTTTTGTATAATTAGTATGGTGTAGGTCACAATGAGACTAGTGATCTATTTGTTGTGTGAGATCATCCCGACATCAGACTGGCATGTTTGTGTTCCAGGCTTGGCAGTACCTGGGAACGTCACAGGCAGAAAATGAAAATGAACCTGCCGCCATAGCAGCTCTTAAAAGGTGGGTGATTTCTGGCATTCTGAAATCAGAAAATCAGATATGATTATCACAGTGTTAACTTGCAGATACCACAGAAAGATCACTTTATCTGATTTTATATAAATGTAGTGAGAAGGTATGTAGGTAAGCCTGTTTTGCTTTCAACATTACTTTTCTTTGTTATGGCTGATAAATTCAAAACTATGAACATGATCAATCTCCCTGTCTGTGTTGATCAGGTGTTTAGAGTTATCTCCCACAAACCTGACCGCCTGGCTGTCACTAGCTGTCAGTTACACCAACGAGTCCCTGGGGTCCTACGCCTGCCATGCCCTCAAGTCCTGGCTCAAACACAGTCCCAAGTATGCCAGTCTGGTGCCAGGGCCTCTAGGGGAGAAGCCAGTCACCTCATCCTTCATGTCAACGTGAGTGAAGATCCGGGTTAGAAAATGTCTTCAGCAACTCATGCTTGCCATAAAAGGCTTGTAAGAGGCAACTAACAAGATTGGGTGGAGAGGCTCGCTGACTTGGTTGACACATGTTGTCTGTTCCCAATTGCGCAGATCGATGCTCATGCTGTTGATCACTGGATTGTCTGGTCCAGACAGACCACTGCCATATAACTGGATTATTGCTGAGTGTATCATGAAACTAAGCTAGCTCGCACACTCGCACGCACGCTCTCTCACTCACTCACTCACTCACTGTAGAGTAAGACTGGCCAGTCTTGTTTGGACCTGGACAAGGAGTTGAGTCGAGTCACCAGGAAACTGAGCTCTCTCACTCATTCACTGTAGAGTAAGACTGGCCAGTCTTGTTTGGACCTTGACAAGGAGTTGAGTCAAGTCACCAGGAAACTGAGCTCTCTCACACACTCACTGTAGAGAAAGACTGGCCAGTCTTGTTTGGACCTTGACAAGGAGTTGAGTCGAGTCATCAGGAAGCCAATGCCTTTCTGTAGATCCTACATGATCAACTTATTCCCAATGTATTCTTTAACATATATGAACCGAGGCTGACTTTGTTAACAAGAACTCTTTTGATAGAAATGACCTGTTCTCATCATTAAGCTGTGTATTTTCTAAATTGTAAAATACCTGATATTGCTTCATAGTGCTACTATTGTATTCACTGTATTGCCCATAAACATGAGTTCATACTTTGGAAGCCGTTGTATTGCCTTTGCTCATCAGAGAAGTAAGGTATTAAGTCCATCATGAGCTTGGATTAACTATTTCCTCAACTAACCATGCATTGTAGGAGTTGATAAGCAGGACTGGGCGGTCAGGTTCACTGACCTGGTTGTCATTTGATTGATGCTCATGATATCAGTCACTGGATTGTTTAGTCCGGATTTGATTATTTACAGATGATGTAACTGGAACATCAGTTGGAAAAGTGGGGTGTTAAACAACAGACTAACAAACATAAACCTGAAACTGAAGAGGTTATTAAACATGATAGTGGGGTGTTAAACAACAGACTAACAAACATAAACCTGAAACTGAAGAGGTTATTAAGCATGATGCAAAATAGAATTTAGTTCCTATCATTAGAAACAACACTGACTTGTTTTATCACAGAATGGAGACTGAGATGTTTTAATTGCTAAAATGCAGGAAACAAAGTGTCTAGGAATGTGAAATCTGGATATGCAGAACAAACCCTCCACTACTCCTCTGGATCCACCTATGATATGATGTGTAGCAATATGTTTGATATTAGAATGTGGGTCTGAAACCATTGATTGTTTGTACACTGACTGCTCTGTGTCTGCTGCAGCCAAGACTACGAGGAAGTGAAGGAACTGTATCTGAAGGCAGTACACATGGAGGACAGGAGCAAGATAGACGCTGATGTTCAGGTGACAACAGTGTCTTTTCAATGTCCCACGTTGATGTGAGATTGTGTTGCAGTAGTTATTGACATTCTCTTTGTGTGACTTTGTTGGAGTATAACATCCTTTATTTGGGGTCATAGTCTACTGAAGTCTCACCAAGAGATAGCTGAATTCTGAAATTGAATTTTAATTGCTAGCTTGTATGTATGTGTTGCAGATGAGTGTTTTACTTTGTAAAAGCAAGCATGGGAGTAATATTGTAACATATGTCATATTTGGGATTACACTTTCTCAGTAAAGTACAACTTCCAGTACTTTTTTCGAACCCGCACCTTCAGAGTCAGGCACCTAATCACCATCATGTAAAGTCAACTGCCTAGCCAGCTCAGCCACTGTGACTTCCTTAGTAGCAGATACTTGAGTCCAGCTATGTCTTGTTTTGAGATAAAAGTACTCGTGTGCAGGTTTTGAAGTAAATGTATTCTTATGCAGGTTTTGAGATAAATGTACTCTTATGCAGGTTTTGAGATAAATGTACTCTTATGCAGGTTTTGAGATAAATGTAATCGTATGCAGGTTTTGAGATAAATGTAATCGTATGCAGGTTTTGAGATGAAGCCTCAGTAAATTGTGTTGAACATTCCAACATACATTGTGAAATATTGTGTTCCAGTGTGCCCTTGGTGTTCTTTTCAACCTGAGTGGGGAATACAACAAGGCTGTAGACTGCTTCCAAGCTGCACTGCAGGTCAAACCCAAGGTCAGGCATAATGCTACCATAATGGTCTCTATAGCGGAGACACAGTCAGGATTATGTCCCTTGGTACTGCCAGGAACCTATACCTATCTTTTCCAATCCCAGATTCATTTGTGATGTTTCTTGATTTGCCAGCACAATAACCATGATTTAAAAAAACAGTCAGCATCTGAGACCTGTCACTTCAAGTTTTCCTCCAAATTACAAGGGGGAGTTTTGGTAGCTTAGTGGTCAGACAATCACTTGTCACACCAAAGGTCCGAGTTCGACCTCACATGGCTACAATGGTGGAGGCAGTCTGTAAATAATCGAGTCTGGACCAGACAATCCAGTGATCAACAACATGAGCATCAATCTGCGCAATTGGGAACCGATGACATGTGTCAACCAAGTCAGCGAGCCTGACCACCCGATTCCATTAATCGCCTCTTACGACAAGCTGAGTTGCCTTTTATGGCAAGCATGGGTTGCTGAAGGCCTATTCTACCCCGGGATCTTCACGGGTCGTTTTTCTGGTGTGATATTGCTTGAATATTGATAACATGGTGTAAACTATACTCAATCAATCATATGTACTCATGGAAACAAATAAGGGAACACACAATAGTACAAGTATTTCTTTATTCTTTTCCAGCTTTCTTCACAATGTATGTATTGCAGGAGGTTGAAACTCTGGAAGTAGATAAAGGAACACTTGTACTTTCATGTGTTCAAGTATTTGTTTCCTTGAGTATATATGATTGATTGAGTATAGTTTTCATTCTGTGGCATTGGGATTCCAGGTGGAAACAGGTCTGCAGTACGATCTCATTGTCATAAGGTTCTGCTGAGATGAGGACTTGGGAATCAGGGATTTTGAAGTGTGTGCAGCATGCCCTTATGGGGTGGACCACTCCTTAAACTAGTTACTGGTTTGTCTGGCCCAGTTTGTATTTTTTGACAGACCTGTTTGATATAAGTGGAATATTGCCATGGAATAACATTCCCTCCCTCTGGTATCCTAGGATGCCTTGCTATGGAACAAACTAGGTGCTACTCTGGCTAACGGCAACAGGAGTGAAGAGGCGGTAGAAGCTTACCACAATGCATTGCAGCTGTCCCCAGGCTTTATCCGATCTCGGTATAACCTTGGCATCGCCTGTATAAACCTTGGTGCTCACAGGTAAGTCAGAAGATATTCAATAAAATATTATCTTTCAGCACACAGTTTGATATCTTATCATATCTAATGGTCAGTAACTCCCTAGAAATTGAATGTGATGTCTTGGATGGGTACAAGTAACTGTATTTAACATTTGTCCATTTTTGGCTGACACCATTGAAAGTTAACAACTTATCGTCATGTGACATAATTGTATCAGACTCAAGGGCAACTTACTTTGATATTGTCATGGTGAACAAATGTCATCTCACCTTCATTCAGGAAGTGAAATTGCCTTTTCTCCTCATCTCAAGCTTAGAACTGAATTTCAAGTTTTAAATTTCATTGAACAAATGACCAAAATTATGAATACAGAGCGAGAATTACGAAATCCAGTTTCAAACTTTTGCCCTTGTGTGAGAGTGATGCCTTGATGCAGTTATCAATTGTGAAGACTTTCATGAAGCATTATTCAGCTACAAAATACTTTCCTGATACCAGAGTAGAGACATACCCCAAGTCTGATATCCCAAGTTGTATTTGTGAAGATATGCAATTATACCAGTTTCAGTGATAAATGAACATGCTGATATGACTTGACTTGCTTGTATATATGTTACAGTCAAATGGTGAAATCAGTTACTTCGTGAAATGACTAAGAATTTCAGTCATTTCTTGGAATGAACAAGAGGGTGACCCATTTTGCATAATATTGTGTAACAACAATCAATATACGAGGGTTGGCTGAAAAGTTCTCAGCCTGAATGGTTTTTTTCCCCACCAGGTAGAGACAGGTGTTTGCCACCAATGAGGACAATCATTTAGTGAATCATAGACACAAGAACTACAAACGTACTAATAGTTTTATCTCAACTACAGCTCTTTTGGTAAACCTACCCTCTGAAATCATCAGAAATGGACAAAACTGAATACAGGGCAGTCATCAAGTACTTGCAAAAGAAAGGGATGTCCCCAACACAGATACATGCTGACAAGGTCTCCACTCTAGGGGATGATGCTCCTTCATTTTCCACAGTAAAGAAGTGGGCTGCAGAATTTAAGCGTGGCAGACAAAGCCTTGATGATGACCCACGCTCAGGAAGGCCTTCAACAGCAACCACTCCAGAAAACATCAAGCGAGTGCTCGATATGTTGATGGATGATCGACGATTGACTACTCGACAAATTGCTAGTGTCATCAGTGGGCATCTCTCATGAGAGGGATGAGCATATTATCACCAACGAATTAGGAATGACTAAAGTTTCTGTAAGATGGGTGCCAAAGCTCTTGACAGCAGAACAGAAACGTGTCAGGTTCCAGGCATCCCTTGACAATTTGCGTCGTTTTGAAGCAGATCCTGATGATTTTGTGGCACGATTTGTAACCATGGATGAGACCTGGACACATCACTTTCAACCAGAAACAAAACTACAGTCAAAACAGTGGAAGCATCCTGATTCACCAGCTCCGAAGAAAGCCAAGTCTGTTCCTTCAGCTGGAAAGGTGATGGCATCAGTCTTTTGGGATTCCAGGGGTATTCTGCTCATTGATTATCTTGAAAAAGGTCAAACTATCAACGGCAGATACTATTCTGATCTACTGAACCAAGCAATCAGAAGCAATCAAAGCCAAACGACGAGGGATGATTGCTAAAGATGTCCTCTTCCACCAAGACAATGCGCCTGTTCACAAATCAGTGGTGGCCATGTCAACAATACGCGATTGTGGCTTTGAACTCATTGACCATCCTCCTTATTCACCTGATTTGGCTCCTTCTGACTTCCACCTGTTCCCCAAAATGAAAAAGGAACTCACCGGTCGCCATTTTGCAAGTAATGATGACGTCATTTCCGCTGTGACTGATTTTTTTAGGGTAGCTGAAGAAGATTTCTTCCTGACCAGGATTCGGGCCTTGCAGCATCGCTGGCAAAAGTGTGTGAACTTGGAAAGGGACTATGTAGAAAAATAAATTTCAAACGTGGACTTTGTAACTTATTTTCACAGTGAGGCTTAGAACTTTTCAGCCAACCCTCATACTTCCGTCATTTCATGAAATTTCACTTAATCTACAAAAGTGGATCACAAATTTACATCACTTATTTTAACAGTTTGTGGCAGCAACTGTTGCTCTTCAGCCTAACTTTAAAGCATTTACACCTGTTTGTTTTGACACTTGCTGTGTCCAGAGCAGCCACACCTCACAAACCCTTGTCCACCACATGTAGATGAAATGAAATTTCATGAAATGATTAAAGTATATTAGTATAAATATTCGTGTAACAAGAAATGCCAGAAAATGGCTGATCCTCTGACTCATGTCATGAAATGATTTCACAGAATGATTTATTTCACAACCTGACTGTAACATATATGTAACATTGTGGCAGTCAACTCAACTCAGATCAAAATTATTGGGTCAAAAGACCAAATGTATAAAATAAAATAAAATGAACATATTATAAGCCAGGTAACTGAGTAACTTAACAAGTTCGGGTCGTCAGACTCAATGACTCGGTTGACATGACATTGTAGGTCAATGCCCATGTCAGTCTTTTCTGGTATTGTCTTAATAATTTACAGACTGACGTGACAGCTGTAACTTTGCTGAGTACTGCTTTATACAAAACCTGGCTGCACCAGCATCATTCCTGTAGCAGTTAAAGTAGAACCAGTCAAGATATCCACAGAATACAGTATCAGTCTGCCCTGTAGCAGTTAAAGTAGAACCAGTCAAGATATCCACAGAATACAGTATCAGTCTGCCCTGTGGTAGTTAAAGTAGAACCAGTCAAGATATCCACAGAATACAGTATCAGTCTGCCCTGTGGCAGTTAAAGTAGAACCAGTCAAGATATCCACAGAATACAGTATCAGTCTGCCCTGTGGCAGTTAAAGTAGAACCAGTCAAGATATCCACAGAATACAGTATCAGTCTGCCCTGTGGCAGTTAAAGTAGAACCAGTCAAGATATCCACAGAATACAGTATCAGTCTGCCCTGTGGCAGTTAAAGTAGAACCAGTCAAGATATCCACAGAATACAGTATCAGTCTGCCCTGTGGCAGTTAAAGTAGAACCAGTCAAGATATCCACAGAATACAGTATCAGTCTGCCCTGTAGCAGTTAAAGTAGAACCAGTCAAGATATCCACAGAATACAGTATCAGTCTGCCCTGTGGCAGTATACAAAAGACAACATAGTGAAATCATTTTCTTTTTCAGGGAGGCAGCTGAGCATTTCCTGACAGCCCTGAACATGCAGCAACAGAGTCGAGGCCCAAATGGACCAGAGTCTGTCATGTCCACCAACATCTGGTCAACCCTCAGAATGACACTGTCCATGCTCGGCCGACCTGACCTCTACAACGCATGTGACTCAAACAATCTAGACATGCTGAACAAGGAGTTCAAGATGCAGTCATGACATAAGTCACTGTCAAAGGAGAAAACCACCAACTGTCTGATTGCTGAACAGGAAACAACGTCCATGCCGGAACTACTTCCTGATGTGGACAATTTACCAGGAGTACTTCGACTTATATTCTGCTGAGATTAACAATTTCTGATGAACTTGATTCCGTTGATAATTAACTGACGAAAACCGAGAAGGGTTAAGGGTCATGTTAATGGATGTCTACTAGTATGAAAAACTAGTGAATGAAATAGCATTATCTCTGCGTGTGAAAAGATTATAATTATTATGGTTGTGTGAAGTTTGTATTAATCAGAAAGACATTTGCTATGACCACAGTGCTGACAAATCAAAATTCTTGGATTTTAATCCTTGATCTAAAGTGATCTTAACAGATGTGCCTTCACAACCGGGCCTTCATTTAGATAGTTGTTAGGGTAACTTCATGGTTTATGTGTTTGCTGGTCACACTGAAAATGCAGTTCGATTCTCCATTGGGTACAACATGTTATGGCCATTCCTGGTGCCACCCACTGTGATATTGCTGGAATATTGCTGAAAGTGATATAAACCTAAACTCATTCATTCCATGGTGCATTAATGCAGATTGTTATTGCGGTCTGCTTAAGGAGAAAGATCAGAAAAATACTTCTGCAATAAGGTTTGATGATGAGAATTTCTTCAGTTCATTGTCGCCAACCATGCAAATTCAAATTGCATCAATAGTTGAATCAGCTGTTAAGCTCACTCATTGTCAGGAACTTGAAATTAGTTTTGTCATTGTGGATTTAATCTCAAAGTGACAATTTGACACACATGTTGTGTTTAGTGTAGAATTACCCGAACCAGTCAGTTTTGTGAAAAACGGAGAAACTTTAAATGATCTTGCCATGGATGTTGATCCTCAGATCTCAGGATAAAACTTGTGATAATGGCAACTAAAACTTCCAATCATATAACTGCACTAATAGCTATGTCTATCCAATCACAGACACTCACATTATGTCTATTTTCTAAATATCATAGGTAGCACTAATACAATTTTTGTTCAGTGAAAGAGCTGATAAGATGAACTATCCAATCACAGACACTCCCATTATGAACTTGATGCAATGCTATCTTGAAGTGCCTGAAGACAGCTTTTCACAATCCAAACTGTTTTATTTACTTCTGTAACACATCTGCAAATGTCCAAAGGTTGATTTGTCTTTTTCAGTTTCACAAATTTACACCAGAAAACCTCCCTTGTCACTCCTTGTTACCGACACCAGCAGATATTAGCTTCTCAGTTTCTGAAAACTATTTTATTTAACTCCTAAAGATGTTCCATGTAGGCCCATGGATATCCTAACATTGTGGTTCCAATATATCACAGATATTGTATGTATGAACGTGTACATATGTGTAAAGATGAATGAGTGCAAATGGAATTGTAACACCTGTGTTGTTTTGATTACTAGGGTCAATAGCCTACTGGTCCAAGCAGTAGGTTCAATCCCCATGTTGGTGCAGTGTCCTTTTCTGATTATATAGCTTAAATCTTAACAGATGCAGAGTTGAGTGAAATGGTATGTTCCTACCATGGTATGGTACATATTGCAGTACAAGGCCTTCGGTTCAGTCAGTTTGTTGAAGTATATCGGAAATTACTTCCGTCTAGCAAAGAAATGCATAAATTTTGACCAGATCATTTGATTCCTAGAGATTGGAAAAGGTTAATGAAATTACAGTATGAAAAACAAAAATACCAATTCCTTTTCTTGCATATACTGAACCAAAAGTCAAAATACAGCAGTTCTACAAATACCACAGTATACCTTTTCACCTCTAATACAGGGTGGAGACAGCGTTATGCGAAATCCTTCCTTGTGTACAGGCGAACCTGACACTGTACTCCAGACACAGTGACTACCAGTGCTACTGCTGTGAAAACGTTTTCCTATGAATATAGTTCACCTTTCAAGGCTATGACAGATTCACTGGAGTTACATGAAATCAGTCATCAAAGGAAAGAACAGATCATCTGACAGTTACGTTAAGTCTTGATGTTTTTATGTCCAGATTGTTTCCATGCTAACAATCTGCAAAAAAGCCCCACTTTAGGTTCTGTTTGAAATATCTACCAATTTTTGTTGAAAAATAGTGAATGTATTGGTCAGTTATGCTTCTGAAAAAAAATGATTACGGACAGACGGACAAAGTGTTGACTATATCAACCCCACATTACATACCTGGGGATAAATATTCATGTGTTCTTCAACTTCTTTTGGTTAAATAGATCTAAACATGAGACCTGTGAAGGTCCAAGGTAGAACAGGCCTTCAGCAACCCAAGCTTGCGATAAAAGGCGACTGTTATGAGAAGCAACTAACAGGACCCGGTGGTCAGACTCACTGACTTGGTTGACACGTCATGCGTTCCCAGTTGCACAGATTGATGCTCATGTTGTTGATCACTGGACTGTCTTGTACAGACCACCGCCATATAGCTGGAATATTGCTGAGTGCGGCATAAAACTCAACTCACTCACTCACTCTAAACATGACAAAACAAAGTCTGAAGTTATGAAAGTATTTTCTTCATGTACACAAAAACAGAATGCAAAACATGCGTAGATGAAACCATCACAGAAACGATGGTGTACTCTCATCAATAACTAGGAAAGTCAAGTCATACTTTAAGATTTTAGTATCTGAGTAAATAAACCCTAGGTGTTGGAATCATGATAGAATGTTGATGGTCTTGAAACAGTATCTACATCCCCATCACCGTACAAACAACAGGCTCTGATAAATAATGAAGAATACCAAATATTGACCTCTAACAAAGCATGAAAATCATCCATAAAATGAGCAACTAGGCAAGCTGTCTTCTTAATTTCAGATGGATAACCAAATGTGTGTGAACAAATAACTGAGGTACCATGGTCTCACTGTTGTAATGGGCGTTTTGAAATATTAAGCACAGTGATCGAAATAACTGCCTGCCCCCTTGCCTGAGGTTGGCAACTTTTGTGTCAGACCAAAAAGTAATCTCCACCTGCTTGATTATCTGACTGATATTTATGAATGCGTTCCTTTGAATGAAGGCACATTTTTTTTAAATTTTCAGATAATACATGTAAATCACTTTGATGATGTAAACCTTATCATAAGTGGAATATTTTCAAATGTCACAGGCTGGGAATGTGACTGAGCATTTTAGTTCAGGCTTGTTGTCTTACTAATTCACATTTGAAAGAATGATGGGCCGGCAACTTTCAAGACTGACAGGCAACAGCAACATATATTGGTCAGTATGTCGAAAGTAGAGTTGAAAATATCTTTGAAACGTACTTTTTATATTTTATTCCAAACAGATAATTGAAACTTTGTTGCAAAACATAACCAAGATTATTTAAAATGATTTTTGGATGAAATGAAGAATCAATTATACACACACAAGTATATACTGATTTATACACTATCTATGCTCTGTACAAAGGTGATTGGTGTATATTGCACTAGGGGAGACAATCACGAAGTGTAAAAGTATAACAAATAATATATACAAGAACGTGAAGGCACGTGATAAAGGATGGATAAATAATATCAGAAATAAGATACAAGCTCTGAGCGAGCCAATAACCATGGCAACAGGAATGAAATAATGTCCAATAGATATAATTATTAATAACAACACAAAAGGGTGACAAAATCATACATCCACTCCAGTACAAGAAACATTACTCAAACTGATTATATTTTTATCAGTTTGTTTATGGAATATGAGTCAAAACTTAACTGCACAAAATTTCAGAATTTTTCCAAATAATAATTTTGTATTTCGTTTCAATTTACTTTTGTTTGCTTCATCGTTACACCTGTAACCTATGGATCTGACAATCTGTTAATCAGTATAGTGAGCAACTCTCCAAACAAACAACACTCAATGAACCATGTAACAGGGCCTCAAAACCCACATTCCTTGGTCTCGCCTAACATGGAGCAGGGAACCTATATGAAGCCAGAGTGACCCCTCTAAAGTGCAAACAATGTGCCCTCCTCTGCAGAACTGCACATCTACAACAGACTGCACTGAATTTTCATGCTAACTAAAATATATTGTATACTTTAATATGAAAGCAAGAACTGTTACTAAAATATTTAAATCCACATAATTCTAGACCATAAATTGTGAAACATAAATCCTGAACACATGCCTATTACAGTAAATATAATAATGGTGACTGATGCTCATGTCAGTATTACAAGTATTACTTCTGTCAGCTACGACCCTTGGCCTACTCACTGCAGACAGCAATATTCCGGCCATAAGACTGCTGACTGTAAATAAGTGAGTCTGGTCAATACAGGCCAGTGATTGATATCATGAGCAACAAGCAAATCTTATGATCGATATCATGACCAACAGAAACCTGTGTGCAAGGATACGGGGTAGAATTGGTCTTCAGCAACCCATGCTTGTTGTAAGAGGCAACTAACAGGATTGGATGGTCAGACTAATTGACCTAGTTGACAACAAGGCAATGGTTGATGCTCATGATGTTGATCACTGGATTGACAGGCTTAAATTCGATTATTTACACACCATCAGCATATTGCTGGAATATGCCATGAGACAAGCAACCATCTAACCCTTGGATCGTGCACTTAGAGCATGAAATATTCTTGGAGTCAAGCACAATATAAATGAGTTATTACTTTTATTATCTATAAGAAACATCTCCAGACATCACAGTACACTGAAAAAGATCAGGCCTTCACATCTATGCCAATATTCTTCTTCTACAATCTTAATAACGATTGAATACAGTGCTGAATTGTGATATTTTTTTATGGCATCCGCATAAAATGGTGGAATGATGGGTTCCCTATCAATTTTTTTTCACGATCGAATTGATCAGTTTTTTGGACAATCAATACAGAGACCTTACTAAACAAAAATACACTCAAAAATGGGAAACTGTATCACTTTTTGTATAACAAGTCCTGGAATATTTTCAATGTAGACCTTCAGTCCTCCATGTTTTCTACAAGCGGTAACTGATGGAAACAGACGTTCACACCTGCCGACTTGGTTGATATTCCAACTGTGAAGATCAAGCTATGATGCTTATCACTGCATTGTCCGATCAAGACTCAAATATTTACTAACAGCAGCAATATTGCTAAGTGCAGCATTAAACAACAAGCATGGAGTCACCTTAGTCAATACAAAAACATCGACAATAAAACATCGCTGTGTGCAATATACCTAAAACTTTTTGTCCACTATTTGTTTTCTGTTTTACTCAATAAATTCTGTTTTCTGTTTTACTCAATAAATTCTAGAGTTGTAACAAAACAGTTAAACCATTAACTAAAAGAACACATCAAATGAATAGACATATTGTGTACAACAACTTCTTGTATACCCTTTACAGATGTTTTGTACCTTTATATCTGTTCTAACCTTACAAAACATATAGTCTTTTATGCCGTTTGTAATTTATCTCAGAATTGAAATGTAACAAAACCAAAAAAAAACCCCAAAAAACATACATAGAACAAACAAGAGCACCTACAATATTCTAATCAAAGCGTCTGTAAAAGGCCATAGGTATGTTTTTATGCCATTTTTAAGCAATATTCCAGCAAAATTATGGCAGGGGACATCAGAAATGGGCTTCACACATTGTACCCATGTGGGAAATTGAACCTGCGTTTATAGCTGGACAAATGAACACATCCACCACTAGGCTACCCCACTGCACCTCTCTAAAAGGAAAGGATGAAAGTACGAAGTTATCAACATGAACGCTCCCATCATAACCACGTCCTGTTGCACCCTGCAGTCAACCCAAGCAACATCCCCTAAATCTGAAAGTGTATATATTATTCAGTCTGTAAACAATAAATTCCTAAACATACAAAATTCTTTTGAAAAATCACCTTGTTATATTTAAAAGGTTTTCTAAGCATTACTACTGATTAGTAGCTAAACAAAAAAATTTGTCTTACATTCATACACTTACATAAGACAAGCTGCTTTATAACTGAAGCTTTCTTATGCTTGTGAAAATATATGTATAACATACAAGCCGAGTTAAAACATACAAGCTGAGATATTTAGATATTTACAAACTAGATAATTCTGAAAGGAGACACTGTTGAGTAATGCAGTTGAACACTTGGAATGATGTATTTCAGTTACCATGGTAACTTCATTGGAATGGTCATCCCAGCATTGACTTTGGCTTCATGCCGCTTTAAGCAATATTCCAGCAACATCATGGCAGGGGACACTAGATATGGGATTCACATTTTGTACCCACATGGGGAATCGAACCTGGGCCTTCAGTGTGACAAGCGAACACTTTAACCAGTAGACTACCCCGCTGCCTCCTTTCCAGCAATAATAATAGCCGCCTGCATATTTGAGATAGATGTCAATACACTTGCACCTCAAGCCAAACCCTGTTATCCTGAAACCTGACTTACCATATAATTCCTACATATAGTGCTGAATACCAATGGCGTCAACTGTATCCAAACTACCACCGACTCATCAACTATAAAGTTGATTCAAACGATTGATAATTGAATATACTGTCAACAGGAACAATTAATGATTCTCAATATGAAAATAGGGGCACATACATGTCACCAGTTACCAGTGGTGGGGAATATATCAATTTCTCTCAGACTTTTTGGCAGCATTTTTGCTTTAAGTTACTTCTCAGATATTAATTAATAATCAACCGATATTTAGTCAAAAATTACCCATCTCTATGATCTATATCAACACTCTAGTACCAGTCACACTAATTAAAATATTAAACAGCAAACTTACTTTTCAACAAACCATACAGGGCAAAAGATCCCTAAAACATTACTCAAGTATTTTCATCAACTTAATACAGGACACACATTTCTTTCATGCCCCTATCCTGACTGATCTGTTTTTGCAATCCTCGTGTACTCAGCACCAGTCATTCAGATGTAGCTGTTTGATTTAAACACACGCAAAAGACACAGCTGTAATTTCCTCTATTTCAACCATTTATCAACTGCATCGTCATCGACTGCAACTCTGTTGACAATACTCTACTGTTGAAGTGGTGGCTTGTCCATTGTATCATGCCCTGTGGCAGTTTCCACGTTACTTCGGTATGGCGATGGCTGGTCTATGTTTTCATAGCCACCAGGTGGAGCTGCAACAAAAAAAATAATGTTATTTGAGTTAAACTTGCCTCTATTTCATTCACAATTAAGTCATGTATCGTTATTTTTTTGTCATAAGATACATTTCAAGAATACCATCAGGAGAAAATTCAGCTGAGGAAAATGAGTTCTCAAGGTCATCCTCAAGATTGTTCCACTTGCAAAGTGGCATGCAAAGTCCTAAGGCAGGACTATTTGTACTTTTCCCGAAAACGTCAGCTCACTCAGATACTAGGGCCTAGATTTTTTAAGCTCTCTCAGTGCTAAGATACCCATACATAATGACAATGTATGGGACTTCCAACCATCATAGCACTAAGAAAGGCTTGAAAATCTCAGCCCTATCCAATAGGCTGTCCAAAATGTCTCTACCACAGATGGATACAGCCTTTGAGAAAGTGGGGAAGGGTGCACACTATTGAGAAAGGGGGTGCACACTGCATTTTCACAAGAGTTTCAATACTCATGTAATATACTTTCAGGACAAAAGCACATGCACACACACCCCGTTCTGGATCCACCTCTATCAGAGAAACAATACAGCAGGGACAATACACCCCTCTCTGGATCAGCCTCTATCAGAGAAACAATACAACAGGGACAATACACCCCTTTCTGGATCTGCCTCTATCAGAGAAACAATACAGCAGGGACAATACACCCCTTTCTGGATCCACCTCTATCAGAGAAACAATACAGCAGGGACAATACAAGAAAGTGAAATCCCAAATATGACATATGTTGCATTTGACCACTTTCTAAATGGCATCGTGTAATCATAGCTTTCGGCCGTGGGAGCCGTGCCAATTTACACTCATCAGAGGGGTACACAAAGTACGCAGTCTAGACTACCAGTTGTCCGACTTTCATTTTTGTGGAAGTCGCGGTGGCTGAGCGGGCTAGGCGGCTGACTTTGTGTGCTGGCGATTAGGTGCCTGACTCTGAGGGTGCGGGTTCGAATCCCGGATGGGACTCAACCGAAAAAAAGTACTAGAATTTGTACTTTACTAAGAAAGTGAAATCCCAAATATGACATGTTGCATTTGACCACTTTCTAAATGGCATCGTGTAATCATAGCTTTCGGCCGTGGGAGCCGTGCCAATTTACACTCATCAGAGGGGTACACAAAGTACGCAGTCTAGACTACCAGTTGTCCGACTTTCATTTTTGTAGAAGTCGCGGTGGCTGAGCGGGCTAGGCGGCTGACTTTGTGTGCTGGCGATTAGGTGCCTGACTCTGAGGGTGCGGGTTCGAATCCCGGATGGGACTCAACCGAAAAAAAGTACTAGAATTTGTACTTTACTAAGAAAGTGAAATCCCAAATATGACATATGTTGCATTTGACCACTTTCTAAATGGCATCGTGTAATCATAGCTTTCGGCCGTGGGAGCCGTGCCAATTTACACTCATCAGAGGGGTACACAAAGTACACAGTCTAGACTACCAGTTGTCCGACTTTCATTTTTGTGGAAGTCGCGGTGGCTGAGCGGGCTAGGCGGCTGACTTTGTGTGCTGGCGATTAGGTGCCTGACTCTGAGGGTGCGGGTTCGAATCCCGGATGGGACTCAACCGAAAAAAAGTACTAAAATTTGTACTTTACTAAGAAAGTGAAATCCCAAATATGACATATGTTGCATTTGACCACTTTCTAAATGGCATCGTGTAATCATAGCTTTCGGCCGTGGGAGCCGTGCCAATTTACACTCATCAGAGGGTTACACAAAGTACGCAGTCTAGACTACCAGTTGTCCGACTTTCATTTTTGTGGAAGTCGCGGTGGCTGAGCGGGCTAGGCGGCTGACTTTGTGTGCTGGCGATTAGGTGCCTGACTCTGAGGGTGCAGGTGCCTGACTCTGAGGGTGCGGGTTCGAATCCCGGATGGGACTCAACCGAAAAAAAGTACTAGAATTTGTACTTTACTAAGAAAGTGAAATCCCAAATATGACATATGTTGCATTTGACCACTTTCTAAATGGCATCGTGTAATCATAGGGACAATACACCCCTTTCTGGATCAGCCTCTATCAGAGAATCAATACAGCAGGGACAATACACCCCTTTCTGGATCCACCTCTATCAGAGAAACAATACAGCAGGGACAATACACCCCTTTCTGGATCAGCCTCTATCAGAGAAACAATACAGCAGGGACAATACACCCCTTTCTGGATCAGCCTCTATCAGAGAATCAATACAGCAGGGACAATACAAATTTGTGCTCAACTCAGTTTCATTGCTCAAATACATGCTCAGCTGAGTTTTGTACTCAAGAAGACGTTGTAAAATGTTTTCAGTCTGTGCTCAGTTGAGTAACTCACACTCGGTTTGAGTATGTGTAATATACTGTTTGTTTGTCACACAAGCGGCAACTTGAAACACTGTGTTTGTTCTTAGGCAGTTCTTAGAAACCGTAATTTAGATTACTCATACAGAGATTCCATTTTGTAGGCCTTTTAGTTTCAAATGAGACGGTGAAAATGTCAACTTTGAAGATAAACAGACACTAACATTATATGAAACTGACGCCATTCCTTTGGAGTTGGTTGGAAATTTAAGTATAAAGTTGTAAAAAGCAAGTACATGATGTATAGCAGATAGTTTCCACACATAATGGTGAAGCATCTGAACACATTAATGGAAAACACTAAAACCTTTACGCCGTAGTGAAACATATTGGATTTACCTCCACACCTGTACAAGTGATCAATCGATTAAATTAAGAAAACAGATGGTGCAAACACAGCAAAATCAAGAAGAGGGACAGGGTCAAAAGTCTTAATAGCATTTCTGAACAAATGCTGACAAAATCTTATCACTGGACACTTCTGTTTAATCTGTCATCAAACAGACAGGGACAAGAGAACTACATGTACTTCCCTTTTAACATCAGGTTTTGTTTCTTACAGAAAATGTTAGTAACCATGGCAACAGTGAAATGTTCCTTGTATATATCATTCCATGATTTCATAGTTCATGCTCATAAAGAAAGTAAATATGCTAAAATTACGCTATCAATGGAATGTCACCATTTTGTTATTTTGGAAAACAATCAGCACAGAAATAATATTTGCTACAGATGATTCTTTCAAGCAATAAAAAATCTGATATGGTTCAAGTTAAAAAAGTTACATCCAGCACATACTTCCAGTTTTAAACACACGTACATGCAGAAATGTTTAACACAGAGTCGGAGTTTGGAAAGAAACATATTGTGTCACTACTGAACACTTTGATTACCTGTAGATTTACCTGGGCCAAACTGAACATGGAAGCAACACTCATGATGAAGTTTCAAGTGCGAAACACTGATACTTGCCTTTAAACAAAGGCTGCGTCAGTAAATAATGGTATGCAGCTAAAATAATGTGCATGAGAAGAATGCTTTACTTAGAAAGGACAGAGCAACTGTGTAATCTGACGTGAAGTATGAAAACAATAGTAAGAAGTGGTTTGAGAAGTGGTTTGAGAAGTGGTTTGAGAAGTGGTTTGAGAAGTGATATACATGATAAAAAGCAGTTTGATCACTTGAGGTGTAACTGTCTCTTGAGATGGGATCGTCACTTGAGATGTGACTGTCATTTAAGATGGGATTGTCACTAGATGGGATTGTCACTGAGATGGGATTGTCATGTAAGAATCTATTCACATTTCTTTTGTATATGACTGGCATATGATAGACACAAGATGGGATTGTCATGTAAGATGTGACTGACACATGAGACAGGATTGCCAGGTGCGATATGATTGACACGTGCGGCAGGATTGCCAGGTGTGATATGATTGACTGTGAGGCAGGCTTGCAAGGTGTGATATGATTGACACGCGAGGCATGATTGCCAGGTGTGATATGATTGACTGTGAGGCAGGATTGCCAGGTGTGATATGATTGACACGCAAGGCATGATTGCCAGGTGTGATATGATTGACATGTGAGGCAGGATTGCCAGGTGAGACTTCATACACACCTGAAGCCCCAGAGTTACCTGTAATTATGAGACGTGATGCATTTTCTTTGTGCAAAAGTAAAAAGAAAACAGACCCACAGAACCACCAAATCAAAATATGAAAAGACAGACAACAAGCAAATTATCCCGACAACAGTTAGCAAATCACTGTGCTATACATACTTGTTCCTCCATCTAGATTGCCAGCTGTGGTGCACACAAAAATATTATTATAAACAACTGTGAGTCAACAGTAGATGACAGATTCATGCATGATTGCATTCCTCCAAGTTTTAAACACGTCTTCAACTACCACATCCAAGTCTATTCTGAAAAAGCCCTAATGACAATGGAACAATGTCCCTCATTAAAATTACAACTGTTTCCAACTGTCCACATGATAAAGATTTAGGAAAACCTTCAAGAAATACATTACACTTTCAGTGACCTCAGACCAAAAAATCCCAAGCATGATTTATGTACACATTAAGATTTTATTTTCCACAGACATATGAGGTTGAGTTAAAAAAACACAATTTCTTCTTTGACATTTCTATGAAAGTACATAACTGAAAATATTTTCAAAAAACTCAATTTATGTCTTTTAACAGTTAATCTTTCATGTCATGACAGATTCACTTCCCTCTGAAGAAAATCAGGTGTTCCTCAATTTCTTTTGAACAACATATTTTCTTTATAACACCACCTTATTCCTCATGTGGCTGAATCACCATCAGCAGAAAGTGTTACCATGGCTACCAGCTTAAACAAACAAGATATATCAAAAGACCATGCACATATCTGGATATGCTATTTCATTATGTCCTTTATCCAAACCTCGCTCGAGACCAAACTTTCGGCAAAATGCAGAGAAGCAATGTTTGGTGAATGAAAAATATAAAACTCATAAGGATTCTACCATGTTCAAGTGTATAGCATTGTAGCTGGTGTGACAGTCTCACCAAGGTAACTTGTATACCACTGACAGCATAAAGAACAGTCCCTCCTTGATTCAGTGACTCCACGGTTGCAGAAAAACTCACGGAATTTACCTTGGCATGGAGTGTCTGGTGCCACTTTTCTCCCGCGGAATTTGCTCATTTTAAAAACTGAGTGAAAACTGACTGTCAGCCTAAACAAAAAGTAGAGCTAATGTCAAAAGTTCACATAAAAATGACTGACATATTTATTGTGACAACATTTTCAAAACAATCATGATTAAAGGTACTTTATTAATAGAGCAAGTTTTAGGCATTTTTCAAATAATATTACATGAATTTGACACTGCAATTACATTCTCAAAATCGATCATTTTGAAAATTTAAATTATTTCTGATTTCTTTTAGGCATAAAATTGTCTTCCTGAAACTGGAAGTTGGTAGTCTGCATCAAAGTTACAACTGAGAGGAGAGAAAAAGGTGTGGGTGCTTTGTCACTCAAGATGTGATGAGTACTGTCAACTTAACTTTAGATCTGTGTTTGAGAATTAAACTATGAAGGTCTGTATAATGTTTTTGTCATTTTTTTCTAAATGTTTTAGCCGCAGAATATTTTGCAGAATATTCAAAAGTTGGGTACAGAATTTGGAACAGAATTCTTAAGAATTTGCCTTGGAATCCAGGAGGGACTGGAAGAGCATCAACGTACTGAACGCTATGCAACAATGCAATCTTAAAAGCCTAATGAAAATAACTTAACTGTAAAATTTTGAAGAAAAGAAACCATTCTGTCACATTATGCCTGGAAAACTCCTTAGCTCAGAGAGTAAATAAATCCCACAAAGACATCAAAGTTATTATCATAAATTTCAAACACTGACAACCATGTTTACTCCAGCAAAAATGTAACAAAACTTACCAAATCCCGGGAAATTGCTGACTCCTGGTATATTGAACTCTGCGTAATCTCCACTCCGTGATCGGAGAATCCGGAAGAGAAGAAATCCTGTCACTGGTTTTATTAACAAGTCCACAATGGCCATACTTACATCAGGCTAAGGAGAATTGTGAGTGTATAGATATTCCACATACAAAACAGTAGCATGTGATTAATCAGGTCTTAATGAGACAAGCAACTCTCCCAGACATTCAGATTAGATGCTTCTTTACCAATCGGATCACTCACATTCACAAGCTAATCGTTCAGGTAGCGAGATGGGTAAAGCATCTGCTTGTCATGCTAAAGAACAGAGTTCAATTCTCCACATGGGCACAATGTGTGAAGCTAGCTCACTCGCTCGCTCATTCACTCACTCATTCACTCACTCACTCCATTTGGTTGGATCTTACAACCAAACAAAGTTACTAGGGACAAATACTAACACAGAATCCCCATCACAAGAGATACTGGGGACCAACTCCACCCTGTATTCTGCTCTGTCATCCCGAAAAGAAGAATGAGAAACATACTGTCAGAAACAATATACCATGATATTTTTTCAATGCATTTGAAAATTGATAACATACATAAATTGCCTTGCATTCTTACCTCGCCTAAACATTTCCGTATTAAGTACAACAAACACACAATGTATGATACACAACCATAAGAAGATACAAATCCTGGGTCAAGCTGGCACACAATCATAAACGCCATGCAAAGGATACCCGAGGCTGAACCTGTACTCATCGATGTAGCCCTGATTGCGAGAAGCTGTAGCTGCGGACAAAAACACATTATGATCATCATGGTGTTATTATTCCCCTGCAGATAGTCAGATGTATTAGGAAAAATGGCTCAGTTTCCATTAAGTAATTTTCTCTTTAAACTTTGGTTTCTTCAGATCAAAGGATACATTATAGTATATTGTGTTTGTTTCTTGTCTAACCCTGCCCAAAGCAATATTCCAGCTGTGTGGTCTGTAAATAATCATCTGGGCCAGACAATCCAGTGATCAACAGCATGAACACTGATCTATGTGATTGGGATACAATGACATGTGTCATCCATGTAAACAAGCTTGACCACACAATCCCATTAGACTTTTTACGACAAGTGATGTCATATATACAGGGTCATACAGCTACATGTACAGCTTTTTCCATCTGACTGAATGTTGGGATCATAAACATCGTCTAAACTGATTGCTGAAATAGTGGAAGTTACCTGAACAAATTATGCTTCATTAATCATGTTTGTCATTGTATTATATGTTCAAAGTGTGGAGATATAACATGAATAAAAAGAGGATAAAAACATGAATAGTAGTATACACGATGGGGGTTCTGGACCACTACCCACATAAAGAAAGGGTAATCACAGTTAACACTTACTCATATCATTTTAACTGATAACCCATATTACAACCACATTTCATCTCCCCTGCTAATTTGCAGACCATCATCCTATCACAGATGTATCACCACATAGTCGAAAATATTGAAAATGTTGACAAATACATGAAATGAAAATCATTGTAAATCTGAGAAACATTAAAGATTATTCTCGTTATCACTCTCATCCACACAGCACTATTTATACTATATGGTGACATGTCTCTAATAGGACGTCAGCCTGCAATTTGCAGGAGAGACGAAAAGTGGTCATTATCAGTTAAAATGATGTGAATAAGGGTAAACAATGATCACCCATTCCTTGTGCGGGTAGTGGTCCAGAACCCCCATCGTGTATACTACTTGAATCAATACAAGTGTGTAGCATGTACTGAATCATCTGATAAAAATATCAATGCACTGATGTATTTGTAACATTTGATATCCCTACTGAATAATGATTTCAAAAAACAAATCAAAAAGGCAGATCAGACTAGATGACAAGGAATAACAACTTAATGTATATATGTATAAACATGACAAATATGATAAAACAGGGCAAAAAATCATGACAGCAGCTTCTGAAATGACTTACTTAGATCGTATCCTCTTGGAGCATATATCCCCAGCAGTATAATATCTTGGATAACGCTAATGCCGTGCATGACAAGGTACTGGTGGAGAGAAAAAATTATTCTCTGTAGCAATCAGATAATTTCTTCTTAAGCTATTACATATTGGATAAAATACTGTAGACAGACTACTCTGGATCAAAACTCTCTATTTGCTCTATTAGACACCTTTGACAAGGCAAAGCATTTCCCTTATTTCCATATTTCCTTTACTAGATGCCTGGGAAAAAGCAAAGAAGTGCCATATTTCCTCTATTTGATGTCTGGGACAAGGAAAAAAAGTAACATATTTCCTCTATTAGATGTCTGGGACAAGGCAAAGAATAATTATATTTCCTTTATTCGAAGCCTGAGAAATCATCATATTTCCTCTATCAGAGGACAAGGCAAAGAATTACCCTATTTCCTCAGTTAGATACCTATCTATTAAATCATTGTATCACTGAATATTGATGATGGTGGTTTTAAACAATGGAATATTGACAAACTTGACACTACCATCATGACTGGTTCTGGAGACTCTGGGTTCACAATAGCCCAAAAACCAAAAGCTAGGACAAATCCATTCAGATACAGGTAAGCAGCTGGCATAAGATATCCAGACATCGATCCCCTGCAAACAAAAAACATATATGATAATATCTCGCCAGCTGGCCATGGCAGAAATGTGTGTTGAAATCATTCAATACCTTACAGGTTTTGCATACTCACCATGCATCCATTACCCACTAAAACACCTTATATCTAGGATGGACACTTGTCTTTGTGAGTGAGTGAGTGAGTGAGTTTAGTTTTACGCCGCACTCAGCAAATATTCCAGCTATATGGCGGTGGTCAGTAAAAATTCAAGTCTGGACCAGACAATCCAGTGATCAACACCATGAGCATCGATCTGCACACTTGGTAACCGATGACACGTGTCAACCAAGTCAGCAAGCCTGACCACCAGATCCTGTTAGTTGACTGTTACGACTTGTCATTGTGAAGGTAACAGAATGAAATGTTCAACTTGTCTAATAACCAGGAAAGATAAACTGTTAAACGTCTTGTTCCTCATATTACAGAAGACAATCGTATATCCCCCTTTAACAAAATGTGTTTATCATGGTAAAAGACATAAGGAAGATGGGTTTACTCCTTGCAGGACCTTTGAGCAAACTCAGCAAGTCTGTAAACTGACCCAACAATCTCATGATCAACAGCATGAGCATCAATCTATTTGAATACGATGACATATGTCAACCAAGTCAGCGAGTCTGACCACCCAAATCCTACAGTCGTCTATTACCACAAGCATGGGTTGCTGAAAGCTAATTCTGTAAAACTAAGACAAAATTAGACCAAGATATATCCCCGCAACTTCTCTCAACCTCTTGTACAGAAGTACTCAGCAATATTAATTTCAACTTTAAGGACTTCCATAAACTGAAACTTATCAGAAAATACTTTATGCCAGTTATTATTTTAGGACATTCTTTATTCAAAGGTAGGTAAACAACTTACATTCATCATCAATAAAAACGTAATTAAGATTTCTCCAAGGAGAAATAATAGATTTTCTGCCACCTTAGTAACAAATAGTACAGTTTTATATATACAATATTGATCTCTATCCGTGGATCTAATAATAGATTCAATAAATGTTCCCAGGTGCTGTTGTACAAAACATCTACAGCACTAAGGTTGTTGCAAGTCTGTGTATAGCATCATCATGTTCATCTCCTCTCTATTGAGATAGCTTTGTTAGATGGCAATTTGGACATGTAAAATATTCATACACAAGTAGTTACCAAATAATGCAGGTCAGACCAACAGTTCTTTCAGTGACTTGAAAACATTTGTATGTAGATTTAGTTTTTGTATTTCTGCATAGTCCGCAATTATTTACTTAAGTGTGTCAAACATATTTACATTATAGAGAGTGTGTTTAGCTTCACAACATATTCAGCAACATTGCATTTATATTACAGCAGGCTGTAAATAATAGAGGCTGGACCAGACAATACAGTGATCAACATGGACATCGACCTCCACAACTGGAATACCATGATGTGTCAACTATGTGAGTGAGCCTGACTATCTGCTTCCATCAGTTACCTCTTACAACAAGCATTGGTTACTGAAGGTCAGTTCCAGCATGAAACCTCACAAGTTCATAAACATTAAAACAACTGAATCGAAAATATATAACATTATCAAGATTTTTTATAGAAGTACTTATTCATTAATCATGTCATTAAAGAAGTATGTATTACACGAACCTTGCTTGTATGATACTGTAAAGCAATCACAATGTTGTAAGTGCTTAAACTGTTATGGCTATACTATGTGTGTAATCATGGTAAGTGGACAGAAAGGTTGTGCAATGGATACCGTCACTCTTGCATATTTCACACAGACATCAGCAGTATTCACAATCACAAGCTGTAGCCTTGGATGTCACTGATCATCAGAATCATGATAATGAGTAAAACATTATCAATAATAAAATAACAATTCAGGTCTCCGGAAGAAGATAACCATGGCTGCAATGAACAATGTGAAATTTCTAACTTTAAGTTAAAATTCAAACGAAACTGCAAAACAGATTTATCATCAGTAATCCATTTGCAAGTCTAAAGGTCATTTTGTTACCTATACATAAAATAACTGACATATTAGTGTCAGTATATCACACCAAGGATCTGTTATGAACTTGAATGATTCAGTATCACAAATATCAGTCACAGTACCCTCTCACTGCGACCATGACTCGCTATTGTGTCACAAGACCATGAAAATAACCAGTTATTGGAAAAATGCAACCTAATATTTATGCCGCCATCAGAGATGTGGTGCCAAGTCTACAAGGATCCAGTGCTTATAACAAAATTCAAATGTGTCTACAAATGAGGAACAAATTTTATGAATTTCATCTATATCAAAATATCACATCTACAAAAAAAAGAAGTTGTTCTTTCACATCATACCGGCTGCTAAATGCCACTTAAAGACCCTTACTAATTCACTCCGGCTTTTATCTTACCTTACAAATAAATGTTGTTTTCTGATTGGCTGAGCACTCTTCTATTATTTTCAATATACCCTGTTCACAAGCAAGTCACACTGCTGGAAATGCATAACTCATTTGGTACTTTGTGATGGTAAGTCTTTATCTTGAATAACACTGAATCATGCACAGTCTAAGTAAACTTTGTCTCAGTGTATTTCGTTACACTCCACCACTGAGTCGAACGAAACCGTAACAACACTTTAGATAATGTAACATGTTATAAAAATGATATTTCTTTCAATATTATGTGACAGACATGAAGATAAGCTTAGATTGTATGTATATCCACATATATGTTTGAATTTGCATGGATTTCTTGGCTTAAATAGATTTGTATGTATACTTTCTAGAAATCACACATAGAACTAAGTTTCCATTTGGTTTTCTTTTGGGCAAAACCTCACCCAAGAAAATATTTTATTACATCAATAGTATTGAAAACATCATACTTCTAGATACAGTATTTTTAAATCAATATGATTATTCAAAACCTTAAAAAAATACAAAAAATATTGTTGTTACAGGAGAGATACGCTTGTTACAAGAAAGAAAAAAAATGTTGCGTAACAATCTGTTTTTCACATTAAATAAACATCAATATATTGGACCCAAAAATGTGAGTTTACACTGGTTTACACCTAAGAATATATTAAGACATATGCATATTTAATACAAATATCCCCTGTGAACAGCTGTTTTTCTTCACCGTAACATAAACGTTTTTGCAGTAACAGAATTAAAGCGGCACTGATGCGGAGCGAATAATGTTTCTCGCCAACGGTCTAATTACTGAACCAAACTGCAAATTGGTCAGCGCCCGCTCCTTCGACCGTGACGGACAAAGGAACTGGGCTCCTGTCCATATTAGCAGAATTTCTTCACCCAAAAGAGTCAGGAGGCCGGATGCCCATCATATGCCATTATATAAAAATATCCATGGTATTCCTTGTCTGATCGTAACAAAATATCCCAGCAGTGTAGTTTTTTTCGGATGCTTGGATGGTATAGTTACTCAATTTGATCCTATTTCTCTGTTTTTAACCTCGATATTCAATCATGTTACATGAAAATATGATGTCTACAGGCACGTAGCAAGCCATTTGTTTCACTCCGGAAGATTGCAAAGCTTTATATATATAGGTAGTTTTGAGTGTTAGTTCAGCTGTGATAGCAAATATCATACGTAAAGTTTGGTAGCTATGGTAGCTACAGTGGTTTATTATTTATGATAATAAAAACACACAGTTGATTTATTTTAATTCGTAAACAATAAACGATGACTTTGCCTTTGGCGGAGAAATCTGAAAGTTTTCTTCCGTAAAAAACCCCCCTTATTTCACCTATTTACCCAAGTACACAGCAATTGCCTGTATGTATTACTTATGTAACGAAATTCCGTTGGTATCCTCAAAACAGTTTCGGCCCATAAGTATTTTCAGGCTGCATGCCACACAGAGATTACATCTTCCTTGCTGTAACTCGCGTTTGATGGTGTAAACCTACACGTGTTATTTGTCATCATTCTCTGGATGGTCAATTAATGAATGTATAACAGGTATAATTAGTAGTAACACCACTCAGGTTACTCAACAAAGGTTGCCATTTGGCATTTCTCCTGTCTGGAGTAAATACTCAACATTATAAATAAAGGTCTGTAATGGCAAATGTATTGTATGTTATGTAATATGTGCATGTAAGTGATGCAAGAGGGGGTTTATCAGCTGAGTTACAAAAACAAACATCGATCAAAGGATTAACCGATAACACACTGATTGATTAATTACTTTTGTCAAAAGGTAGTGTGTGTAGATGACTACACCCTGTCGTAAAGTGTGATTGTAAAAACAACATCCTCCCTTCAAAGAATTAACCACCCTTGCGTTGATTGATTGATTGCTCATTATTGGTTAACTAAATTACTTAGAATAGCGGACACCATACAGTTAGTTGCCAGGTGTGCTATCTTGGGTGACCAGTGAGAGGTTTATCAGGTTTTCACCAACGAAAGACGTGAAACGATGTGTTACTTTTTCGCAAATTAGACAGCTGTGTAAGACACGTGACACAGAGCAGGATTATTTACCAGCTGCAGATGAATGGAATACGATTTCTTTTACGTGGATATTGATACATTCCTGAACAAGGTAGTAGCCTGACATTGTTGCTATAAAATTAGTCTGTTTTACATTCATTATTTGCATTTTGTTTTAATTTATTTTTTGTAGCATTCAGCAGAATCGATATGACAGAAAACACACACCTGATCGCGTATGTGTCTGAAATAGGATCCACATTGACAATCTATACAATGTATAAATGTTGCTGTTATGTTAGAAATTTACTATGAGTATAAGCAGACCGTGTGTTCTTTTATTAATTTTCAAAATCATACAAATATGACAATAAACTAATTAGGGTTATGAGACAAAATATAGAGACATACATTGGCTTCGGTATTTTTCCGTCCTAATAGTTTTTTTACCATTTCTACCACTGGCAGATAATTAATCTTCAAAGTGTTTCATTTGTTTTCATAATACATTTGTAATGAAGTTGATCTGTCTATAATTAAACTATCAGTTGCACATACGGACTGCGCAGCAGAGGTCACGAACCAGTCACGAATTCTGGGATATCATCCGGGTACTCACTGGAGAAAAACAATAACAAAAGTTTACACCAGTCCACGGAAATTGCTCCGCATCAGTGCCCCTTTAATACTTTACTGTAACGGTTGCATTCATTGTAGTTAAATCAGTATGTACGTCCAGCAAATGCTGTTGATTGCGTACACATACGGTAGAGAATAATATTCATGTAATGATTTTTCCTACTTAGGGTAAGATATTAGTAAAAACTTGAACATGATAATAACAGAAACAGATATATTCTTTCCATTCTCTACTGTATTACCATTCTCTACTGTAACAGTCTGAGGGGAAAAATATCATTTATCATCTGTTTTTCACATTGTATAAACATAACATATTGAACCAAAAGGGTGGCAGGTTCACAATTAAAATAATATATTAAGATACGCGTTTAATATACATAATTCCTCTTTTAACATCTGATTTTTCTTTCCTGTTACAATGTTTAGCATTACAGGAAAGAATGTTACAGGAAAGAAGTACATCAACACAAATTACATTATGAGGAAATTAATGCCCCCTCGCAAAAACTGGACTTTGCAAGTTTCAAAATTTTGTAGTATTATGCATGTCAGTGCAACAGTATTGTTACAGGAAAGATTCTTAATAAATATATGCTCCAAGTCCTAATATTTTACGCCCTTTCCCTGCAGCTCTCAGTCAGTAGAACATCTGAAACTTGGGTCATCATGAGAACACAGGAAGTGCCAAAGAGCACGCAGAAGTTTGGGTATCTTGGCATCAGGGATCATACATTATTTCAAATTTGAGGCTGTCGTTATGGGAAAGAACAATAGCTGAGGGACAGCTACAAAACATGTCTTATTTAAAAAAATATGGCATCAAACATCTTTCAATCATTATGTGTGTGAACTAAACAGTTCATACACATAAAATCAGCACCCGAAAGTTAACTAATTTAGTGAATTTGTATCAAGAGATATGAAAAACGAACAACACCCTGACTGAGGGACAGTGAAAACAGCTAATTTTTTGCCCTTTTTGCCCTTTGCCCTGTAATAAAAAATCTAAACACATTTGTCCACAATTAAACATGGATATAGAAACATAATGCCTTAATTTCTGTCTTGGTCTGAAAAATTGCAACAAATTTGAAGAAATATTTATGTGATTGAGCAGGGACAAGAATTCCTGCATTTTTTTAAAACGACTCATATATGCTTTTGGGTTTCTTTTGACACGGTTACCCTTAGCTAATATTTCCACAAGATAACATCTTTGTAGATTGCCAAAAACACTATTTTCAGCGACTGTTTACTCAGCATTGTCATGGCAGTACGTAAGCCGTGTGCATCATCCGGAAGCGAGCGTACACTAAATAGCATTCGGAATCATTCGGGTATGAACCTTTTTGAGATAAAAACTTCAATAGGTATGTGCGAATGTGCACTTCCGCGATTTGGTAAGCTGTGTTCTGATTGGTCAATCTCAAAGGTTACCTGACATGACCTCCCATAAGGTTTTGTTAGACTCAGTAGTGGACTGTAACGAAAGGCACTGAGGATATGGTTACTTAGACTGGAATCACGCATGATGTATGGCAATTACTGATGTTTTGCAAATGCAACCTACATATTCTTTCTGCATATAACTCTAAATCTGTTTTTCTTATTATCTGCAAAATCTAGCAATGGCTACAAAAACACGTACCCATGATTCAAACAACTTAAAATTAACACTGAGGTGTTCGGTAAGATAAATATGCTGATCACTGGTCCTCAGGGCCCATGGGTTGATGTACCCTCTGTGTGTGTTTATGTTCCCATGTACAATAAATGTCATGTTCACTGTTCACTGACAAGACACGTGGTCCCAGTATTTACTACGACTGTGCGACTCATCAGACTCAGTGATAGAGTTAATATATAATGCCAAATGAAAACAAGAGTCATCAGAAGATGACATATCCCCCCCGGCCCCCACATGTTTGAAAGGACAAATAATCTGAGAGTTACTCATTGTTTTTTTAGACTAAGTTTGAAATGTTTCGATGGAATTCATGAAAATTATAAATGCCATATATCTGTAACAAGCAAAGTCACAATTTCATATATCTACCAAGATCTGTTGAAAGATATGACAAGGTTTTCGAGTTATGTTCTGGGAACGAAGCCCACCCCTCCACTTTGAGACTAGGTCCAAAATGTTTACCATGGAAACCAAGAAAATAATACATCACAAAAACCTTCAAAAACCAAAAGGCACCACTTTGGGGTCTGCTACACATATCTAGAAAGTTTTACTAACAGATATTAAGAAGTTTTCGAGTTCTGCTCTGTAAATGAAACATACCTCTCACTTTTCAGACAAGGTCCAAAATGTTTCCATGGAAACGAAAAAAATAATAAATCACAAGATCCTGTACAAAGGCACCACTATAGGTTCAGATTGATATATCTACTAAGTTTTGCAGAAAAATATTGAACGGGTTTTCAGTTCTGCTCCGGAAACAAAATGATTACGGACAGACGGGCGGATGAGGCGGAGGGGGACAAACACACACAGCTGATTTTTAAACTAAAAACAACCACTTTGCCATTGGTGGAGAAATCTGAAAATATTCTTATGTAAAAAAAATGATTACACCTATTTACCCAAGTACACAGCAAATGCCCTGTATACATTTCTTATGTTACAACGAAGTTTCCTTGGTTTCCTCAAAACTGTTTCGGCCCATAAGTGTTTTCAGGCTGCATACAACACAGAGATTACATCTTCCTTGCTGCAACTCACGTTTCATGGTATAAACCTACACACGTTATTTGTCATCATTCACTTGATGGTCAGTTAATGAATTCATAACAGGTATAATTAGTGGCAACACCACTCAGATTACTCAACAAAGGTTCCTGTTTGGCATTTCTCCTGTCTGGAGTAAATACTCAACATTATAAATTAAGGTCTGTAGTGGCAAATGTATTGTATGTTATGTAATATGTGCATGTAAGTGATGCAAGAGGGTTTATCAGATGAGTTACAAAAACAAACATTGATCAAAGGTGCAACCGATAACACACTGATTGATTAATTACGTTTATCTTCTACTGCGGATTTGTCAAAAGGCAGTGTGTGTAGATGTACTACTCTGTTCTGACTCCACCCTGTCGTAAAGTGTGAAAACAACATCCTCCCTTCAAAGAATTAGCCACCATTGTGTTAATTGATTGATTGCTCAATATCGGTTAACTAAATTACTTAGAATACCGGACATCATACAATTAGTTTGCCAGGTGTGCTATCTTGGGAGACCAATGAGAGGTTTATCTGTTTTTCACCAAAGAAAGACGTGAAACGATGTGTCACTTTTTCGCAAATTAGACTGTTGTAAGACACACGACATAGAGCAGGATTATTTACCAGCTGCAGATTAATGGAATATCATTCTTTTATGAGGATATTGATGGATGCATTCCTGAACAAGGCAGTTGCCTGACATTGTTGCTATAACATTAGTTTGTTTTAAATTCATTATTCGCATTTTGTTTCAATTTATTTGTTGTAGCATTCAGCAGAATCTATATGACAGAAAACACACACTAGATCGCGCATAGAGCATGTGTGAAATAGGATCCACATTGACAGTCAATACAATGTTTGAATGGTAAGGTCATGTTAAAGATGTACTATAGGTATAAGTAGACTGTGTGTTCATTTATTAATTTTCAAAATCATACAAATATGACAATACAGGGTTATGAGACAAAAAATAAAGGCGTACATTGGCTTCGTTATTTTTCCATACTAATAGTTTTTTACCATTTCTACTACTGGCAGATGATTAACCTTCAAAATGCTTCATTTGTTTTCATAATACATTGGTAATGAAGTAAACATGACTTCACCTTAGCTTGAATTCTGTGATATCATCTGGGTACTCACAGGAGAAAAACAATAACAAAAGGAACAACCACAGGGGCTTGTAACGCTGAAAACTGCCATCAAGGTATATATTGTCCAGAATGGGTATTACTAACTACTATATACTATACTTTTATATAGTAGTTAGTAATACCCATTCTTGACAATATATACCTTGATGGCAGTTTTCAGCGTTACAAGCCCTTGTGGGAACAACCAGTCCATGGAAATTGCTCCGCTTCAGTGCCCCTTTTAACTAGTTAATTGTCGTTGATTGGTAATGAAAATTTACATTTAGGTGATCTCGAACAGATAGGTATTGGACTAAGAGGGTGGAAAAACAATGCCTATACTTACCAAAATGTCAGCACAAAATGGGCGACAAATATGATCTGAAATAGGAAGGGAAATTACAGGAGAATTTCGCAAGTTACAGATTAATTATCATTCCATATCGAATGCATGCTTCATTAACATATTTCATAAAGGTACCTACGTGGGAGTACGCGATACATGGAACCACTACATATAAAGACAGACAGTAACAGTGCACAAAAATACAATTATTTGGTAGATCTATAATCAGTTTGTGAAATGAACCAGAAGTTGCGAGATAATCTTATCGATCACCGAGGAAGCAAAGATCCAAACACCTTTAACGTCGTTTGTGGCGCGTTATTCATGGTGAATCCGTTTTCAAACTAGCTGGACTGGAGTACGATGAGCGGCTACGTAGTTCCTTATGCTAGACCAGACAACATTTGTTGATAACGTTTGATTTCCGTATCACCGTCACGAGCATAAGTCTCGTGTCGAGTCACAACAAAGGTGAAGGTCGTTCCCTCAAACCATATATTCTTATTGAAAAACGTAATTTTTTAAGAACATATAACCTATCATCTCATATAAAATTATCAGCACCAAGGCAGTTTATTGTCACATTGGTGTGATTTGTACTTTGGGGAATATTCTATGAAAATTGATAAATGTTATGTAGTTCAGAACATTGCATTCGAGGGTACTCGAATAAATCAATATGGCTGCGCTCTTGTAGGAAAACGTGAGTAGTTAAGCCAAAATAATAATCTATTTGATCTTCAGGAAACACCTCGCGATTAGTCTTGTCTGTGTATATCTGGCAAGAGTCAGGGACCCCGAGTCAGTGTTTATAAAGGTTTCGTGTGGAACCGTATGTATTCAAAACACTAACGGAACCTGAAACTTTGAGAAGCATGTCGCTCTCAGGTCAGACAATATCACACTGAAGTTAGGTCAGCCGCAGTCACCAATGTTCCATCACTGGTTGGGGGAGTGAATGTTGGGATATTTTGGTAGATCTTTGTCTCAACAGAAAAATGGCTCTGGTGGGCAGGATCAATAATTTGACTTATTGCCTCTTGTCCCGACAGAGACAGATGATACTCATTCACGATATCAACTACACCTTTGCCTGATCTGATGTAGATGCAGTGATATAGCATTGAGTGAGTTTTGCTTTGCTCCATATTCATCAATACACCTGCTTGTTGATGGCCGAAAAATCCAGTGATCAGAAGCTTGAGCATCAACACTTCACAATTGAGATACCATGTTTCTACCAAGTAACAAGTCTGACCTCTAATGATCATGATGATAAGCATGGATTACTGTAGCTCCATCCTAGCCTAAGTAGAAACAGGTCAATAATCAGTTTCAACGCGATGCCACACCTATGTGTGTTCGTGTACATGAACAAGTACTTGTATGGTGTAAATCTGCATTGAATATGCTTTCAGAACATGTTAAGTTAATGTTTCTATGAAACTGGCACATATGTGAAAACCGTCATCAAAACTGACTACTTTTGCCTCTCGTACATCTATTGACGTTGTGAGGGCGGTATGTGTGTCTGTGGCCAGTAGGAGGAAAGTAGATATATTTCAGCATGATGGCAGACATATGTGCGTTCGTGTACATGAACAAGTACTTATATGAGGTAAATCTGCATGGAATAAGCTTTCATAAAATATGACGATCATGTTTGTGTGAAATGTGCACATAGGTGAACATTGTCGTCACAAACTGACTACTTTTGTTCGTGCTTCTGGGAAGTGTCTTTCATACGCGTAACGAAATTGTGAGGCCGTTTGAGTGTCTGTGACGAGCGAGGGGTGGAAAGTAGATGTGTTTCATCGCGATTGTACACCCATGTTCATTCGTGTACACGAACAAGTACTTATACGAGGTAAATCTGCATGGAATAAGCTTTCAGGAAATATAAAGATCATGTTTGTGTGAAATGTGCACATAGGTGAAAATTGCCGTCAAAAGTCTAAAATCTACTGATAGCAGCAAACATCAGTAGAAGTGGTCATGTTTTCCAATGATTATACTTACAACAAAAAGAGTAGTCCGTATGAAAAAAATGTTATTCGTGATTTTGTTACAATTTATTATATCCTCATTGTTGTAACACAAGAAATATATCGCCAAGTAAATTACGTACTCTTCAGACAGTCCAAGACGCAAGACGGATGTTTTGACTGAGCAATTTAGTCAGGCATCAGTTACCTCCCATTAATGACACGGTAACCCAGTCACTTCTACACGAGACGGTTCGCGCAGTTTCGAAGAAAGTAAACATGTTTCAACACAATAACAAAGAGGTGTGCGTTTTTGTGCATCGAAAGCTGGATATATATTATGAATCTACGATGAATGAGCTTTCAGAAAATACTAAATTTAAGTTTCTGAAAAATATGTACATAGGTGAAATTCTGTGTTAAATCTCGTCAATTTTTGCTCAAATTTTGCACATTTTTGTCATTTTTTGACAATTTAATTTCCTCTTTTTATGCCTTCATTCACGTCATCCAATAACTTGACCATCAGTCAGCAACCGTAGCAAATTTTGTTCAATTATTTTCATGAATAACTCTTTTAGACACGTTTTTGTGTGACATGCAGAATTTCTCTGTCTGTGATCAGGCAGTCAGGCGTATGAGTGACCCCCTCTCAGGTAGTCACTTGTAGACGTCACTTGGAGATCGTCTTGCGTACACGTTACATCCTCTACTGATAATATACCAAGAGAGAGAGTAGCACAGTGAAGGGTGTTCAGTTGGACATGTGTGAACAGGTGATCATAGTTGCATGAATAGAATTTGTACAGGCATTATAGTCTTCCAGCCTGAACATTATTTTTTTTAACAGTTGCATATACAACAGGAAAACATCTGACCAAAAGTGATTGGCTCTTGCTACAATAGTACTGACCTTTCATGTCTCTTTGATCCCCAATAATATAGTTGTAATGGCTTGTGATGAAGATGTGTGTTATGAGTAAGTGGGGTTCAAAGTTGTTGTGCACATGAGTACTACAGTTATGTACCGTTTGGGTATTTATTGAGAAATGCACACAAGCCAAAATCAGAATTCAGAAACACATATTAGGACATGTACATTCTGCTTTGCATCCATTTTCTTGATGAGAACATAGCATTGTCGTTTGATTCAATAAAGCTTGCTTGTATGACATACATACATGTATACTGTTTAACAATGATTGGCATTACTTCTCCTTTTTGCAACATTGTACACCATTCACATTGTGCATGACATGTTTACTCCCCTTTCCACTGTATCCCGGTGCAGTATTCATGTAAGCTTATGCTTGTTTATCAATCCGGTTCCTTTCATTTAAAATTAATCTGTTTGAATCATATCATTGCTGTATACTAAACAAGAACAGATAGTGATGAATATTTGCACAGTATCATTTGTAATCAGACAAATGGGAACAACATGAACTGGTTTAGGTTTTAGATTGAGGATCATGGACTCACCGACCATTTCAGGTACAGGGTACATCTCTATTCTGACTTTGTTATTGGTATATTTCTGCATACAAAAACATGCTGACAACAACACCTTCAGACCCATTAACTTACTACAGACTGCTTTATCATAAGCTATCACAACTATTCTTTTATGTAATCTGAAAGAAATGCAAGATCAAAGTAGTCAGTCAGTTAGCAAGATATATTTATGCCCAGTAAACTGCAGTTTCTTACTTGCTTTTATTTTGTTATGCATTTAAACAGCCAATAGTGTTTTCAATTTCATAGTCCTGTGCCATGTCTAATATTTCAATTTCAATTTTGTTTTTACTCTTTCAGTAACATATAAACATGGCTGCATTACGTTCAGCATCAAGTGTACTGCGCCTAGGAAAATCCCTACAACGCCTTTCTGTCAATGGTAAGTCATTATCATAATTGTGACCCTCAAAGGCACACAATGAAAGTGTAAGCTGTGATATGTGAAGGATCACAAGTGGACTACTTGTCTAAGGTCCTTTTGCGATGGAGTGTGCATCCATCATCTTGTGGTTTCTAATTTCCAAATCACCCTCAATGTGTTTCAATTTTACTTTGGTAGTAGATGTTCCACCTTGGTTACTGGAGTTATCTGGTCCAGGGTTGTCATTATCTGATAAGTTTGCAGTATGGAACACTGTATTATAAAGGTTAATCTCATTTGAAGATAAAGCAGTCAAACAGTCAAGGTAGTCCAGTGGATAATGCTTCTGTCAGAAGGTTGATTGTCAAATGCCAGTCAGCTGCATACCAATATTTGTTAGTTGGTGGTTAGCACTGAGGGATAACAGAAGGACTTGTCTACACAGAGTTAGTGTGCTGTGTGTGAGTGGATTATCCAGGTGTATCTTGATGAGCTGTAACTTCAGCATTAGAATGGATTAGAAAGGTTCAAGGTTTTCAAATCTTGAAATAAGGAGTGCACATTGCTGAAGACCAGATATTTCACCCTTAAAATAAAGTAGTAAATTTATCCAAATATATTTCAGTAATTGAATCATGTCATCTTTCATATAGCTTTAACCTTGAAAGTTAGAAGAGAACTCAGTCCATTTAGAATACTGACATCAATAGCTACTGTCAACATGATGTTGTCTTTTCCAGATAACTTTCATGGTTTTTTGAGATGCATTGGAACTCAAGGAGCAGTCAGTGATCGTCTCCATATGAAACACAGTCTCCATGGACACATACAAACAATGATTTCTCCCCAGCAATCAGTTTTGAAACATTTACCTCATAAGCTTCAAAACATGACTCAAGAAAAAGAATACATTTGTCCTTCACGGCTTGGCCTTACACAACCAGCTGTGGCAATTCTCGATCAGTCCATTTCTAGACAAGGGGTGTTAGACTGTCCCACTCTTCCTCAAGCTCTAAGAGATATCATTGTTCCTGAAGGTGAGGTCAAGGTTATATATGACCCAAACTCCCACAATGCACCAGTTAAGGAAGCAAAACACATTATAAAGATAAGGAGAAGGAAAATGAACCGGCATTTGTTGAAGAAGTTTCGGAAACGGATGTTGTTTACGTTGAGAAAACAAAGGAAAGATCTGAGGAAGAAGAAAGAAAAGATATTTCGTGAAGAGTTGCACATGATCAGGAAGAAGGGGGAGGACTTTGATGCAATGGCACATGTTCAAAGTGAGCTTGAAAAAGCTCGCAGAGGAGGGTTTTATATTGAAATATTACCCAAAGAAACCAGGTGAGAAGAACTTCCCTGAATTATTAGTACATCTTAAGACAATTCCGTCAAGAGTGTCATATACCAAATATATCATTTGAATGAAAGGACAAGTTGTCTTTTGTGAGCCTCTAGGTAATCCTGATGGCTTCTACCATGTATTGTGAGATCAGGACAGCAATAGTGCTGTTTGAATGTGGAGTGTAAACAAGATTAGCTTGATTTTTGAAAAATGTGCCATTACCATGGTAAATAAAATGAAATAAAGGAATGTGTGATACTTAAACTGGTCTTGGTTTTTTCCTGTTTCCAATACGAATGTAGATCTGACATTTCCTGTGTTAGGTGATCATGCTGCAAAATTCAGCTGATTCATAGTAAACCTCCAGTACCCTGTGCATGTCAACTCTCGATGTCCAGGTAAGAATAGGTAACCTCCAATCTATACTGGTCATAAGAGATGATAGTTGAAGTGCTGGGCAGGACTTGGTAACTGTTTGATGGTGTATCATATTAAATAGATCATATTGCTGAATGATGTTATAAAATACATATATCACCCTATGTACAGAAGTGGGGAGGGGTGTTGGTTTGGGTGGAAGGGTGGTCATCAATTTTGTACATGTGTTCTGGAGGGAGATTTATTGATCTTGTGCATGTGTTCTGGGGGGAGATTCATTGATTTTGTACACATGTTCTGGAGGGAGATTCATTGATTTTGTACATAGGGGGTTGTCACTTACTTTGTACATTAATTTGTGGGGAGGTGTCATTCACATTGTAAATGCTACTCTATAAAAATCGTCATCACACCCTCGAGCCATAAATTCTGAACGATCCCAGACTATTATAGATATTATTATGGAGGTATCAATGTGTGAGTTCAAGTGTCTGAAATGTTTTTGTTTCCAGTTAGTTAAACAAACCAGTCATTTATGATATGACAGCAGTCTTAAAATGGTAAAAAGATATTCATCAGCAAATATGAATGTGACAACAGTCTTGCAGTTCACAAAGGAAATCTCTTACTTTTGAAACATATCTGCTGTAGACGTTGAAGTTTTCTATTGCAATGTGTTGAAACTTGACACCAAGAATTAGTTCAATAAAACTTGAAAACCATAATGAGGCTGATGAGAGACTATACTGGTGATACTCAGCAGAAGGCACTGTGAGGCAGCACCACCTGTGTGCATCCGTTAATGCAGCTGACACCCATCATTCCCATCACTTTCACACATAACAGCACATAGCTACAACACCCAACACTTTCAACTGATATCTGATCTTCCTGTAAATTGGATAAGCATTTTCAGAATAACAGCACATAGCTACAACACCCAACACTTTCAACTGATATCTGATCTTCCTGTAAAATGGATAAGCATTTTCAGAATAACAGCACATAGCTACAACACTCAACACTTTCAACTGATATCTGATCTTCCTGTAAAATGGATAAGCATTTTCAGAATAACAGCACATAGCTACAACACCCAACACTTTCAACTGATATCTGATCTTCCTGTAAAATGGATAAGCATTTTCAGAATAACAGCACATAGCTACAACACTCAACACTTTCAACTGATATCTGATCTTCCTGTAAAATGGATAAGCATTTTCAGAATAACAGCACATAGCTACAACACTCAACACTTTCAACTGATATCTGATCTTCCTGTAAAATGGATAAGCATTTTCAGAATAACAGCACATAGCTACAACACTCAACACTTTCAACTGATATCTGATCTTCCTGTAAAATGGATAAGCATTTTCAGAATAACAGCACATAGCTACAACACTCAACACTTTCAACTGATATCTGATCTTCCTGTAAAATGGATAAGCATTTTCAGAATAACAGCACATAGCTACAACACTCAACACTTTCAACTGATATCTGATCTTCCTGTAAAATGGATAAGCATTTTCAGAATAACAGCACATAGCTACAACACCCAACACTTTCAACTGATATCTGATCTTCCTGTAAAATGGATAAGCATTTTCAGAATAACAGCACATAGCTACAACACTCAACACTTTCAACTGATATCTGATCTTCCTGTAAATTGGATAAGCATTTCTGAAAATGAGAATAATCTCCCTTACATCAACCTCCAATCTTAAAACAATCCATGTTGTTACACTGTGACTGAGTTTTTAAGTGCTTTGTTACATTGTGTACCTTTTACACCATGTTATTACAACACGTTTGTGACTATGTTGGATCTTGGCAGTGCAAGTAGCTAATGGACAGAGATCTTTGTAGGACATGGTCTGTTTGAACTGGCTGCTGATTAAGGAGCACCTAATTTATTCATTTTTGCTTGTGTCATTTTGGTTTCATGCAGCTGCCAGACAGTCTTATGCCAGAGGACGACTGGATGATTACTTCTATTCCGATGTCTAGTAAACTCTTAGTCACTGTCCTTTATTCCTTATTATCAACGTCAATAAACATATGTAGGCCAGTTTCTGGGTGTTATTGAGTATTTGAGTCATGGCAATATTTCATCAGTGCCAAATGAATTCCTGTTCTTCTAATACTCAAGAACACAAGGATATTGGCCAACACACATTTAGCTCCTAAATGACTACTTGTGCCTGCCCAGAGGAAAAGCTGTCCTGAGATGATACCGGTTGTTAATCCTCCAAGAAACTGAGTGTGTCATTATTACTCTGTACACATGTACTTCATCTTATGAATGTAATAGACCATCCTGTTGTACATACATAATATTGAACATTTACTTGCACAGCTTGTGTCACCAGGACTCATATTTATACTGGAGAAAATAAGTTCGGGATATTCGTATTTTAATGACTGATATTTTATCAGTGAGTCAATGAGTAGATAGATCATTATTCATAATCTTAGAATTTACATATATCCATAACTATTCTTGTCCAGTATATATTCATGTACATGTTAAGATTGTGAGCAATATCAGGGATATTTTATGTCTTCGGATGCAGATTCTGGAGGAAACAAAGAAATTCCTTACTTTGTATCCTACTGTATGGAGTCTCAGTGCAATGATCATTTGTTATTACAAACATCCACACAGCTCAGAATGGTGCAGTTTTCTTGAACACATGAAGAGACAACTAACAGGATTGGCTGTCTGACTTGCCGACTTATTGGAAACATGCCATCGTATCTCTGTTGTGTAAATTGATGCCCATGGAGGTTGGGTAGTTGTGTAGCCTAACAGTTTCAGTGTTTATACATCACACTGATGACCTGAGTTGGAATCCCCACATGGGTACAAATACTACAATTTGTAAAGCCAAAGTTTGAGGGCCCGTACCAGAATATTGCTACAAATGGTATTAAACAAAAAAACTTGCTTATTCAAGAGTCTGTGGGAATTCTAGATGGATATGATTGGTTGTAACCAGAAACCGAATAAATTATGTGGTCAGACTTATTGATTTGCTTGATAAGGTAGCATCTTACACGGGTTGGATCACTGTTAAGAATCACTGGATTTTCAGCTCCAGATGTATTTATTCACAGGCTATACCTTGAATAATGACTAAAATGGTACATAACTGATAGATAAAGGGTGCTCTGGTGTGACTTGAAACAGTTTACATGCTTGTACTAGCTTCCAAACCACTGTCAATAAAACACAACAAGCACCTGTTGATTACTTTACAGCTTTATTAACATTTTGACAAAATAAATCATTATGCACTGCTGCATGAATAAAATAAATACTATCGTATCCATGTACTCCTGACATCATGGATGATAACAGTTTGTCCATACACAGCCCCTGAAAATCAGTCAACATTCAGGGTCCACATCCATAATCCAGTCTCAGTAGAATATACATTGTAACATGCAACAGATCATAAACAAAGAACATTTAAATGATAAATGTTGTAAAAGTCAAGCAAAAATGCAAAAAGGCTCAGGGAAATTAACTTCAAATATAATATTTTATTTTCAGTTTAGGAACTAATTCCATATGTGCTTAAAGTTTCCAGGTTCTGAAGTGACATGACAAGTTATCAGGTAAGTGGCATCTTCTGTTATCAAGCATATCCTATCTCCATTCTACTTCATGTCTTTGTTATGATCAACACCAGAGCCTAGATTGAAAGCTCTCTTAGTACTAGGACAGTCATAAGTTAATTTTAACATATGGCAAATTAAGACTATCTTAGCACTTTGAAAATCTAGGGACCCAGTCATGATTTCGAGTCTGTGTACAGGGTATGACCAATAGAGAAAGGAGATATGGTACCCTTGATAATACGGGTTGGGCCACTGACAGTGTAATCATTATGTCGAGAATGTCCCTGAAAACATCTGACCTTGAGACTTCCTGCAGATGTGGACCCCGGTCCTTCACAAACAAAACTTGAAACATACTATTTTCTTCAAAACTTGATCCCTTGTCTTGTGGAATCTGTTTCGAATGGGTCATTTCTCCCAGAATCGACAAACTTTGACTAGCTGTTCAAATGCCTGTTGATTGACATTCGTGAATGGATGGCATATTCAGCCTGCAAGGGAGATAACCCCAACAGAGCAGTACAGTTATCTAGCAGTTTCCATCTTTGCTTTCAGCATTAGGCCTGTTACAGAAAGAGACATATTAAAACATATACCTATTTCTGAATCACATGTGTCACCAGATTTGTTTGATTTTGACTATTTAAACCATGTTGATTGTTATGCCTTGTTTGTGATATTGTCATATTCCTTTGTAATTCCCATGTTAGAGACACTCAGTTAGAAACACCAGCAAATGTAGTATGAAAAAGATGAAATCTGCCCTCATAAAAAGTATTAGGAATGAATATTTGAAATATAAGAGTTAGATTAAAAAGTTGCCCTGAAATCATAACATTCTTTGTAACTCTATCACAAAAAAAGAACCAAAAAAGAGACTTACAAAAAACTTACAACACAATGTTCAAGACAAACCCAGTTGAAGTTACACAAATAGTCCAATGTATGATTCTAAAACCTTAATGCAGATGACGCTCACTTGTATTTACAGCACCAATCGGCAAGCGCTACCTACTGGAGCATGTCTACTGTACAAAATATACACTGAACTATAGAACAATGGGAGGTGATACGACATCGTATCATCATACTGTATTCAATACAGTATTGAGTCTTTGCTGTTGCATTCAATACATTTTATCATGTGATTAAGAATACATAATATACTGTGTTTCATACAGCATCCATTATTGTACTCAATACAGTTTGTATTATTGTATTCATACCACATGATTTTGTACATAATACAACAGATCATACTACTTTCAATACATCTTTTGTCTTAAACACAGCTTAGCGTCATATAATTGAGTTGGTTACAGTTCCGTATAATACTGTTATAACCAACAGAGAATTCTACTGTGTTTTTGTATTAAATACGTGTTATATTGTACTGAATGCAACATTGTATCAAATTCTTGTATTCAAAACACAGGCTTTGTACAGTTTTAATATTCCAGCACAGATCAAGGTCACAGAGATGAGAGAATTAACAAAAGTTAGATTAAAAATTGCAATTTACCAAAATACCATGGCTAACTGTTAAAAATCCAAACCTAGATTTACCCCAAATGTATTGTCTTCACATTTTCCAACCTACCAAATACAAACAGATCTGAGACCAAGAGATAACAATCACAAAATGAAGGAGGCTAATTAAATTTGATTCAAAGCTAACATGGCGCCATTTATGATGAAAGGCAATTAGCAAACAGTCCTTCGCATAACTATATAAATGTCAACAAAAAGTTACAGACATTACAAAGACAGTTAATATTGCACTGATAAACAGGACAGTCCTGTGATCAAATAGTTTCTATTTTAACATGGTCAGCACTAATACACAGTCCATATTTGGACAAAGGTATATAAATAATTTACATATTCATGTACACATTAAGCACAGAAAGTCCACTCTGTACACACACTGAAGGGTTTGTGGAGTCATCCAAGGATTCCTCATTGGAACCCACTCTGTCTGAGTCCTATTTGTAGTGTACATGGCTGTGAGGTATGGATGACGGGTTGTATCTGTCATATCAACCTGAAGTAAATGTATATTCAGCACTTAATCTATTAAACCACTCGTCAGTTGAGAACCAAATAGATGGCTTGTTATGACCATCAGTCTGGGTAAAGCAATCTGTGACAAGCAATCAGATGTCATCTTACAACCAGGTCCATTGTTTTTGTAAATCATTGGTTAAAAGTAACATATGATCATTTGGCAGTTGGCAGAAAGTGACAATTGGGATCTGAATAAAATTTCCAATGACTGAGATAAATGGGGTGAAGCTGATAATAAAACTCTCAATCTAACATCATCAGTCCAAATGTTTTACCAGTGAAATTCAGGGTAAACCAATGGGTTATAGAATTTGTTAATAAATTGTTGCAAAAGAAGGAAAACATCTGGACAAGATCACACAAGGAAATCGACCAATCAGGAGCATGCATTCCATTCATTTCAGGTTTTTGGCTCTGAATAAACCATTAATTATATAATGACTAGTCTCAACATGCAAATACCCATATATTTTGGATTCAAATATTCACATTGTCATAACAGACCCTCAGCTACTGACATTGGTTTGAATCAGTGAGGCAAGCAGATTCATATTCCTGTTATCTTACATTCAAGACCTTTGCTGTCACACAAGGATCTCTTGGAAAGGGAATCACACATTGATTTCCTTGAAGACATTGTTCCCATATTGGATATGGTCAATACTGAATCATGACCTTGACCTGGTTAACTCATTCCATAACTCTGTACCCCACTTACAAGTGTAACTGGCACAACTCGAAATCATTCCGAACAAAACATTCAATGTTTGTATGCTTTGCTCATTGCCTGGTCTGTTTCTGAAATATCTCTGTCATGACAAGACTTTAATCAAGTTTGAAGAGTCAGATTATTTGACCAGGCATAACATTAGCTATTCCACATATGCAACTTAAGTCAGGTGGAAGAACTCCAACCATCAGTACTAACTGTCACTGCTATTTGTGATATGTTTTCCTCTAGATACACATGATACTTCCTCTGTCTCCAAGATTTGGCCAAATTCACACACTTTTCCGCTGTATTCTTTGTCAAAATTGATATTTCACCTCCTTTTTTGTCTATAAATCTATTCATCACAAACATCCATTCGTTCTGTTGACCTGCTTTACGGTACTGAGTCTTGCATTTAATACTGAAATCTACAGTAATATTCCCATCGCTGGACGAAAACTTGCACATGGAGAAACAGGTCATCGAGACACATGTGAAGGATCTCTATTTCATCAGTTGTCTGAACCATGATGTACAATAATCAGCTTTGACAGTATTTGGAATTGACTGCTTAAAAATCTTTTGAGGGAAAATTCCATGAAGTGCAGAGCAACTGGTTGAAGTTCAGAGCAATTTCAGCACAAATCGTTAATTCCCAGTACTTCAGAAGTCCCCAGAGAGTCTTTGTGGACACTGCTCTTTCCATGGTAACATTCAGCACTTTGAGAATCTCATCCATTCCGATGTTTCCACAAAAGTCACTTGTGTGACACTTTTACTGTCCCGACTGTTGTAGACCATTTTCTTGAACCTCTTTGGACAAGTTATCAAGAAGACCAGGAAAGCAAGAATAAGTATACTTAAAGACTCTCTGATAGCTGAACCATTGCTCAGACACATTTTCTCGTTCAAAGCACAAGTGATACTTCTTGTACTGCATTTGCTCTGAACACAATTTCCACACAATATTCTTCTGTTAGTGTGTCCAAACAATCCTAAAACCAAGAACTGCAAATCAAATTTTACCATCTAATCCAAGACCATGTTAAAGACTTTTTCAGTTCAAGACCTTGTTAAAGACTGTTCCAATTCAAGACTGAGACAGAGACTGTTCCATTTCTAGACATGTTAAAGACCATTCCAATCCAAGACTGTGATAGTGACTGTTCCATTTCTAGACATGTGAAAGACCATTCCAATCCAAGACTGTGATAGTGACTGTTCCATTTCTAGACATGCGAAAGACCATTCCAATCCAAGACTGTGATAGTGACTGTTCCATTTCTAGACTTGTTAAAGACTGTTGAATGATATTCCCTGCACCACACACCAGGGATACAGCCTTCACATATGTCATGTAATTTTCACACTGTAAAGGCTCTGTATTGCACTGCCAAAGGTCATTGGAAATACATCTGTTTCATCCTTCAGACACTCATCAATCTTGCTTCTACCCGATTCAAACGTGGGTCATTGTCAGAATGCCATCAAGGCCAAAAACCTAAACAACTTAAGAAACAGTATACCTTCCGACTTAAACACTGCATCCAAGAGTCACATGTGTCCTTCAATCTGTCTAGGTTTGATTCACTGAATATATCAAAAAGCTTAAATGCACCTTGTTCAAACACTTGCCAGTTTTCTTTTGTAGGCCATGTATTAACAAGGATCAGTTAGGCAGTATGATACTGTGACATTACTTCACCAGTGCTTGTCTTGTATATACATGTATGTACATCATGGGTTAGTTTTCAAGCCTTGAAATACAAAATAAGCCTCGAACAATCCTGCCAAGATCCAGACACAGTCGCCCTTTAGCCATTCAAACAACTTGTTGAAAGTTCATTAAAGATATTATGAAGGTTGTCATAAAAACATGAAAATAAGGTGAAGGTCATCAAAAAGGTTGAAGGTCACTGATTTGAGCTTAGAACCTAGCACTGACATCAACTCTTGGTCAAGTATTACTGTTCACATTATGAAGGTGAAGGTCGTATGAGCTGAATTGTAGTTATGGCACTTGATGACAATTGTTGAGTCTTTGGTCCAGAAAAGCATATCTCCTTGACATTCCGAGCCATATGGAGGTCTGAATGGCATTGATTATGAAGGTGAAGGTCATTATACTGTTGCTTCTGGACTTATCTCGATGACAGGAAACTTGCGTCTCTGCAATTCACGTGTGACTTGAGCGAGATCGGTCATCAACTTTAGTTCTTGGTCCTTTAGCTTTTTAATCTCTCGCTGACTAGTCTGCAAAAAGAATAGTGATTAGTCAGCACAATAAACATGTCAGTTCATGATCAAGCAGTGCTACCGTGATGTTATTCAACCTGGTCTAATCACTGTTACCATGCACAAGAAAAAATTGCTTTGCCTATTGTGAATACTGTAACTGACTAATCTTACTAGTTAGCTTATGACACTACATATTAGTTGATGTTTTATTCCATCCGACAGAAAAAATACAATTGATTTTGTTTGACAGCCAATACCTTTCACATATTGTTTACCTCCCATATTTTTATGACTATAAACACCTATAACAACTTGTTTGATAGTTGATACCTGCAGCAATGTTTACCACGTACCACGTTTTGTCTGAGCAGTTCTAACTTCTCACATCGTAGTTTATGTACCTCTGCTTTCAACAGGTCGGCTTGCCGGGTAACAGCGTCACCTAGTGGACAAATCAGGAACCAGTCAGCTCAAGCAGTAATGATTTAGCAGACATGTTTCTACCATCATTTTCTTCAAGGATGTTATAAGAATTAAATTTGCATTTTATTTGGGATAAGTACACTGACAGCCATTTAGAAGTTGCAACACGAAGGAAGGATAACAATATATGGATGTACACCTTTCATTATAACAGTTGGAGTAGGTTACAAACTTGGGATGGGACGGGTCCAAGTTGTCTACCCGGGTACCCCATCCCATATTACCCTACACTACCTGGATACCTGTTATGTCAATTCCTCATATCAAAATTGTCAAAAAGGGCAATGGGTTTCTTTTCAACTTGGAGACTAAAATTTTGAGTTTTTCAATAACTAATATTAACTAAATAATTCAATTGTTGATAAAGTTTAAAGCAGAACTATTGTAACATTTGTAATAAAATATTACTATAGAATAAATCAATATTTCATACATAATTAAGGCGTGAAGTGTTGGTGCAATAAATATGAAATTCTTCAACAAAAACAGTGTGCACAAAAGGTCACTCAAAATTAGGTGAACATATAACCCACTTGTTTTGAGACATCACCAAAACATTCAAGAAAAAAAGCACATAGAGATGCCAAAGCCTCACTTTCACCATCCAATGAAAACACACAGCCACCATCTTCACTGAAGCTATTGGAGAGGGATGCACGGATATTGTTGCTGGGGGTACCGGCTGATGACATACTCTCCTGAAACAGAGGAGAGGAAACTCTACTAGCAAGGCAGCGTGGGATAGCACAACAGTGAGGGTGCACCACATAGTTTGGGAAGTTTGGAAAAAGGGAGGCAAAAAGATTGGGTTTGGTCAGCTTGTTGAGCAAGAACAGAAGCGCTGGTTTACAACTTGGGCCTAGGATCATATTTTCTGATCCAGGGACTAAAGATCTTGATATCTGGATGATGACAAAAAGATTGGGTCATGTCAGCTTGTTGAGTGAGAAAAGAAACACTTGTTTACTGCTTAGGACCATGAGTGTTGCCAAGTACCAAGGATGATAATAAGGTGATCCTGATGCTATAATCACGATATTTGGATCTTGGTACACTAAAGATAAAGAATTCACCGGCACATTTCCGCCAGTTCACATGGTGACCCAAAATCAGAAGGAATGGAGGGTTAGAAGATAGAACAATGGACCAATGCCAGTAACTGATCATGGTTTCAAGACAGCGGTAGCAGGCAACACACTGGACTGGTTATTGCTCCCATCTTAAGAAGCTGGGGAACAGAAATGAGTGAATAATGTTTCAGGATGTTTCAGAGATATTCCTGTGTTATCAAGGTTGTCAAATGCAACTGGCAAACTGAAGTCAGCAAGCATGTGCACTGACACTTGTCATGATGACACCCATCAGCAAGCCACTCCATTCTCTTTCATGTGCATTGACAAGTAAGGGCTACTGGATAGATGGCCACAGATTTGACATTTGATTGACCAATCAGGTTTCTCCACATCACAATGGATGTCATATGTATAGGTGATATTACATAGAAGGCTGTGACATAACAGGGTTGCACAATGTTTGCAACTGGGAGAGACAATTTTAATAACACGCTTGTTGGATCCAACACAACTATTGGCATCAAACTCAGCCAATGAAGGAAGGAAGAGGAAATGGAGAGTTGGGGAGAGGAGTGGGGACATTGGGAGACAAATTTAATCAGCATTCCGGATATGCTGTAGATTGGACTGAGCCACTGCAGAAAGAAATATTAGGAATCATTGTTTCTTTCAAGGTGGAATAGCAATTTAGAAATGCATCTAACTGACCAGTGAATGGAAGTAAATACTGTGACTACAAAAACGTTTCTTCAGTAGAACCCAGTAGGACGCCTCCAGCCTACCTACTGCTGGTTGGACTGAGTGCAGGTTCAGACACTAGCTGTGGATGACAGGAGAGAGAGAGTGGGGGGTCACAGACAGACACATAGGAGTCCTTCACTATTCAGTGTATCGTATCTCCAATTTGTTGTGACAAAACACCATGTTCACCATCATACCTCTGTGCTCTGGTGGGTAATTTAGCACAGAATCCTCTAGCTCATGTGAGTAATATGATTGGATGGCTATCTTTAGCAATTGGCCTTTTGACTTTTGATCCTAATGAAGTAATGGTTGTGACAAGGTCCAGGGTAGGAGAAAAAAACAACTAGGGATCATATTGCCATTGTTACAGATAATTAAACTGTGTTCCAAAAATGATGTTACAATACATACAGGTAAAGAAACAATTTTCAGAAAATAACTAAATTTTTTAAGTTTTCACATATCTTAGCGTGGTATAATTCTGAAATGATTTTTCTTTTCATATGTATTGATGCAAATATATTTTGTGTGACTACATGCATTCATGCAAATCAGTTATCTTTTTCTCCTGTACTGACTTCACTGGAGTGCAAGAATATGACAGAAAGAATACGTTTGATGACGAAGCCCCTTGAGAGATGACCCGGAGAGTTGAGCACCAGGTGCCGTGACAACAGCTGATCACCACACTCACAAGACAAGAAAGACATTGTCATATAGATGGAAAAGCTATTTCAGTGACCTGCTCTCAGAAAGCATGTATCTTTTTAATTAAATTATCTTAATCCATGACCATTCTGTCCAAATAAAAATTTAAAGGGCTCTAAGTTGTCTCGGACACCATGAACTTCAGATCTGTCCACACTGAAGGTTCTGAATTATTTCCCCTCAAATATTTGGAATATAAACCAATTTCTGTTTGTCTTAACTGAAATTCTGAAAGATGACTTGTCATATCATATTGAAATTTTGCTTTGTGAGTAAAATCCTGAAACGCTTTTCCTTCTGAAGAGCGACCCCTTGCGGCTGTGACACGTACCATGCCTGTGTCGGAGTCTTCGTGGTCGTGGTTGTTGTGTGTTGGTGTGAAATCGTCCATGCTGTTGAAGCTACTCTCAGAGTTGGAGGGAGACAACTGAACACTATTGTGGTTGATTCTGAAGAAAACCCAAATGAAAAATAATTACACCCTTCACTATTATTTTGCAGCTGATTCTAGACACACTGAAGATGCTATGGTCAAATAAAACATCACAGTTTTGGTTTACCATGCATTATCAACAAAAGTAACACAAAGGAATCAAACACAGACCAGTGCAAGGCAGGTACATAGCAAGTAAATACTTGGCCAAGAAAGATGTGGGTTGGGAAAGGAACGAAGTCATATGACATGTTATACCCACCTGGTTGCTGATGACATGCTGCTGGGACTAGACTGGGGGATATATGACATGTTATACCCACCTGGTTGCTGATGACATGCTGCTGGGACTAGACTGGGAGGATATGACATGTTATACCCACCTGGTTGCTGATGACATGCTGCTGGGACTAGACTGGGAGGATATATGACATGTAATACCCACCTGGTTGCTGATGAGATGCTGCTGGGATGAGACGGGGGGATATATATTATGATACCCACCTTGTAGCTGATGAGATGCTGCTTGGATGAGACGGTGAGATATATGACATGTTATACCTACCTTGTTGCTGATGAGATGCTGCTGGGACTAGACTGGGGGATATGTGACATTCTATACCCACCTGGTTGCTGATGAGATGCTGCTGGGATGAGACGGGGGGTTGACATGTTATACCTACCTTGTTGCTGATGAAATGCTGCTGGGACTAGACTGGGAGGATATATGACATGTTATACCCGCCTTGTTGCTGCTGAGATGCTGCTGGGACCAGACTGGGGGATATATGACATGTTATACCCACCTTGTTGCTGATGAGATGCTGCTGGGATGAGACTGGAAGGATATATGACATGTTATGCCCACGGTATTGCTGATGAGATGTGACTTGGACTAGAATGGGAGGATATATGACATGTTATACCCACCTCGTTGCTGATAAGATGCAACTGTGACTAGACTAGAGAAGCTATATGACATGTTATGCCCACGGTATTGCTGATGAGATGTGACTTGGACTAGAATGGGAGGATATATGACATGTTATACCCACCTTGTTGCTGATGAGATGCTGCTGTGACTAGACTAGGGGATATGTGACATGCTATACCCACCTGGTTGCTGATGAGATGCTGCTGGGACCAGACTGGGGGATATATGACATGTTATACCCACCTTGTTGCTGATGAGATGCTGCTGGGACTAGACTGGGGGGAAGGAGGGGGGCTGCAGGTGATGTAGGAGGACATGCTGACAGAACCCTGACTGTCCTGACGAGACCTGGAATACATGCCACACATTAGCACACTCTCCGAGAAGGTATCAACTTTCAAAAACAGTAACACACTTTTGAGCACCAAAACACATTCAAGCATTAGAAACATCTTTAAGCATGATAACACACTTTCAGGCATAGTAACACTTTCAAGAATATCACATATCTTCAAGCATGCTAACAAATCTCAAGCATGGTAAGAACTCACAAGCACAGTGAATCAAGCAAATGATACTGATTTTCAGTTGTTGTTACATGAAGAATGGTCACATCAACACAAGACATTTACATTTAATAAAGCACTGTAACATTCTTTCAAGCAAGACAACATTCACTCAAGCAAGACAACATTCACTCAAGCAAGACAACATTCACTCAAGCAAGACAACATTCACTCAAGCAAGACAACATTCACTCAAGCACAAAAAGTATCAAATAAAACACTTATGCTGCAAAGCCAAGGTGGCATTTAGTCTCAGGTAATCTCAGGTAATCTCAGGTAATCCCCTGCAGTAGTTGATTTCACACCAGTCAGCATTAGTGTAGAAATATCCTCACAGCTAATACACAGCTGTGTCTTTGCAAACCATTCACATAGCTTTTGTTCAGTACAGTAAGCTCTCACTATGAACAGCAGGGGTCTGCAGTTCAAAGGACTCAGAGTGAGTGTGTGAGTGAGTGAATGAGTTGGGTCTTATCCCATCTTCCCTTACATCAGAGAGATGTTTTTAACTAATGCCTTGGCAGACTTCCAAGGCCAAGTAAATCAGAAATTTATCCATTTCTTTTCCATTTTTTTTTATATTTCATTTACTTGTGATTAAATTTCTCCAGGCACTAAAACTGCTTGTCACGACCTACCCCTTATCTTTGGATTTCTTCTCAAGACTACTGGAGAACTGCCGGACTAGACTACGAGGTGTGGAGGGAGACTTCTTCACCTGAACATTTAAAAATACACACTGAGTATAACAAAACAATGAAGTCAATTTTAACACACTTAAAATTAAATTCTTTACTGTATTGAACACAACACAATGTAACACCTATTATATTTGTGATTACACTTTCGCACTAAAGTACTGGTTTTAGCACTTTTTATGGTGTGGGTTAAAGCGCTGACTTTGTGTGCTGGCTAATAGGTGCCTGACTTTTGAACCAGAGTTTATATCCCAGATGGGAATTAATTAATTTCAGAGCAACCTTTAACATAACGTAAGTTCTAGTCCCATTCTAAGTGTGGAAATGGAAAATCATGGAAATAAGGCCAAAAGTTAAACCCACATTCAGAGGCAGAGTAGTCACAGTTTGAGGATCATTATCTAGGCAAATCTGGGATTAAACACAAAATCATTAATCCTAGCTATGGGCTACAACTGTTCAGAGAGAATTACGCCTTAACCCCACTTGCCTATCTGGGCTGTTCCTAAGAGTGTTCACTATGAAACACATCTGTTTCTTACCGGTGATGGTGAATTCTTCTCATCTTCTCCAACTGTTGGAAGTGATGTAGGAATGCCATTGCTCTTACGACTGCCAACCGGTAAATTTGATTCAAAGGACTGGCTTCTTCCCTTCCCACTGAATGCCCGTTTGACTGAGTCAAACAGACGACTTCCTTCCTGTTTGGAGCCAGGAATAAGCGAGAAACCGAATAATTCAATATTCTTCTTGTGAAGGTCCTGCTGTAAGGAGTCGAGAAGAGACGTCCGTGTCCTCTCCTAAAAAACAACCATTTCAATCAAAGCAAGCTGATTTACAGTTCTTGTATGTGACTTTGTGATTGTGTGATTTTTGTCCACAACAGCCATAGCATAGCTAATCATAGCCAACTGTAAATGATCGAGTCTGGACCAGACAATTGAGTGACTGATGGCATGTATAGGAACTTTCCTTCACTCAAGTCAAGAGAACAAGCACAGGATCTATTTGTATCTGGTTGGTTGTCAATAGAACCGTGCAACCAAACATAAGGAAATATATTGAAATATATGCATCAGATAAGTATTTATAACATACCCCAAGTTTAGCAAACTGTTCTGATTTGTAGCAAGCAAGTTCTGCATTGATCAGCTTTGTCAGGAGGAATTCACGGAATTCTGGTCCCTGCAATTATAAAATTTAAAATATGAATTATAAAATTATGGAAACAATGCAAAAGTCATAACTAAACCATTCATTTGAAAAAACAACATTTTGTAATTGACATGACCATATTCAAGTAATATCTGTCACCAAATGGAATGAATGAAGGAGTGATTTAGATATAATCTCACTTTGAAAGAATATTTGTATTTCATTTACATCATGTAGAGACAAATAGCGTCATAATGGGGTAGGAACACCAAGATGGTGCACGCGTTAGATATTGGATAATTTAGTGACATCAACGAACATTTCGAGTCTGAATCTGGGGAATCTTGGACTCAAATCAATAGTAGGATTAAGAAATGCATTTCTCACCTTTTTGAATACTGCAGGTTTCTGGAGAGCTGGGCTAAACATTGGCACATCTTTCCTGGATGTAACACACACCTGTAGAAGAAGACATGGATTGAATCATTTGGTGTCACAAAGTGTGACTCCTCACGTTTTTTTACTATAATTTGTTTAATGTTCTGAAGCAAGGTTTCTACTTTTGTCACTGACTGGATATTTGAGTGCTTTGATCTTTTTACCCACTCTACAAACAGCCTAGTGGAACTGCATGCAAGAGTGGGACTATGTGGGTTGTCTCCCCTTGTGTTTTCCTGGCTGAATCACGTGGTGCTGGGTTGCAATACATGTTTTCTGCGTGTAGCCACATATTAGTTTTTCACTGTCTGGAGATACAGTACAAGAATCAAAGGGTGCTTATAATGACAGATAGAGTCTTAAAACATCTCAGACGTTTCCTACTCAGGTAGATAATTAATGTGACCTCAGATAACGACAACCTTCCGTATCTGTCAGAGTTGAAAAACATAGAGCTATCTCCCTTGGACTAGACACCAAAGTGACAGGTGAGTTACCTTGTAAGCTGTGTAGTCAGTGATTTGGTGGATGGGCTGAACTACAATGTAGAAATGAATGGAAGTGGGAGGCAATCAGTTATCTCCTTTGGACTAGAGCCCGAAGTGACTGGTGCGTTACCTTGTAAGCTGTGTGGTCAGTGTTCGGTTGGATGGGCTGCACTACAATGTAGGAATGAAGGAAGTGGGAGGCAATCAGTTATCTCCCTTTGATTAGAGCCTGAAGTAACTGGTGCGTTACCTTGTAAGCTGTGTGGTCAGTGTTGGGGTTGATGGGCTGCACTACAATGTAGGAATGAAGGAAGTGGGAGGCGATCATGTTCGGAATGAACGGTGTATTCTCCTCCTGGAAGATGATGGCGACGATGTCATTTCCTATGTGTCTTTTACGCTGTAACTGGAGACAGAAGAGAAACATTCATGAACAGGAAACATGTGAATGTGAATGATAAGTACGGAAAAAACAACTCTTATATGTTGTAGTAAGAGTAAAGAGAGAAGCAAACAAACCCTACCTGTTGTAGCAATGTATGGTATGGTATGGTATGGTATGGTATGGTATGGTATGGTATGGTATGGTATGGTATGGTGGCGATCTGCAAGTACCAGAGAATCCAGTGATCAACAGCATAAGCACTGGTCTATGCCACTGGGAAAAGATGACATCAGTCAGCTAAGTCAACAAACCTGATCATCCCATCCCATTAATTGTCTGTTACGACACGCATAGGTTATTGAAGACCAATTTTAACCTGGATCTTCAGGAGTTGCAATGTTAGTACAGAAACAAACCAGACCTAGGTGTGAGTACAGAAACAAAAAAACCAAGTCCTACTTGTTGTGGGTCTCCTTCTGTGTGAGGAAGCATGGTAGAGACATGAAACATGATTTCACTATCGCGGTAGTGTGTAAACACTGACTCCAGCCCCGTTTGATCATGCAGAGTGTCCAGGCCACCACGAAAGCTGCAAATGTAATCAACACCAAAATATCATAAACATCATAACATCACTTCCAATTAAAAAAATGCAGAAAACAATCATAGGGCTATTAGTAAAAGCTGTTTAAGTTTTCAGTTGAATATACACCATCACTCACTGCTTGAAGTCCTTCAGTTGCACCTTGTCCCCAATAAGCTGGAGGAACTCCTCCATGGCTGGACTGTGGGACACATTGCCAAACAGGTCTTCTTCAAAAGTCTGCAATCAAATGGACATTAATAATCCACCCATGACACCTTCAATCATTCTCTTAACATTACGGATCATCAAACTGACTAAGATATTCTAGAATTGCAAACAACAGGAATAGCAAGTCTTTATGGATGATATTCTACAATAGAGAAGTTGATCATAAAAAGAATTTGTCATTCCTAACGGTCATTACGTTTTCAGTATTAATGCTGTGTATTGCCATTAGAAACATTGTTGAAGCTTGGTTGGCTAGAAAACCGACAAACATTCTCCCTGGTTAAAACACCACTAGGACTGTGGGTTTTTATGGTTTTTTAGAACAGATTTCTGCCGAGCAAAATATATTGTGGTTATGAAAACAATGCCAACTTCTTGCAGGACAAATATCCCATTCTTTGGTTCTTATTAAAACTTCTATATATGACATAGGTGAGATCTGGTTTCCACCTCCATCATTACACTGTCTTCGGTTCAGCTGGTGGGAGGTGGGATTATACGTCTGACTGACTCACCTGCTTAAACTTCTGGTATATGATACCGAACTTGAAGGTGCTTGTTAGGACATGTTCATCGTAAGACACTACTAGATCAGAACCCTGGAACCACAACACCTCCAGTTAGTACAAACACAAACAGTGGTTTACAAACAACAATCAAAATCAAAGCATTTCCTCTACTAGATGCTAGCCTCTTATACACACCAGCCTCTAAATTGATGCCTTGTCCGAATTTCTGTTCGAAACTAGAAGCCACCATTCTACTGAATATAAGGTCTCTAAACATACAAAACGTTTACCACTAGACAGCTGAGCATCCAATAAAGGAATTATGGTGTAACAGTCTAATAGATCAAACATGTCTTACAGTTTGATACTGATAGAGGAAATATATTCTTACAGTCTAAAAGAGAAAAAATGGTCTTCCACTCTAACTGAAGAAATATGGTGTTACAGCCTAAGCACAGAAAGCAATAGTCAGCAGATCTGTGCTCTAACTGGGCAGGACCAATGCCTTCCATCCTTGTACACCTTGTATGTCTGGACTTAGGTGCACTCTCCCCAGGGAGCCGAGAATACCACTGACCTATCATTATCTATGTTCATATCCCAGTGCCTCTACCTTTCAATATTCCTTACCTTTAAGGATAACACAGGTTGAAACCTATCTGTTGTGATATCTTCGCATAAGCACTGTGTAAAAAGAATAATAAACATACATAAGATGTTATTCACATTATTTGCTCCATTGTATAATGCATATAATGCACAAAGTATATACCACTAGCTGGGATTGTAACATTGATAACAACATGTCTTTCATATATATATCTTGGCAACTGACCAAGAAATTAGAAACCATTGAAACTGAGTTGATTTTAAAATGTAGTGGCCACAGACTAAAACACAACAATTCTTTAAATAGAATAGGGTGAAAACAAACAAATCTAAGGTTAAAATGGACCTTACCTTAGCTAGTTTGGCTGGATTGGGATTTTCAAGCTTACTGGATGGTACTACTTCATATTTTGTACTGAACCGCGTTCTAAAACACAAGACACAACCATTACATGATAACACTTAATACAAGTGACTTAATACCATGGTTTTACACTGTTTTCAGTTGAATTCCACCAATATCACGATATCATGGAAGGAGATTAGGAAGAAATGAGCTACAAGTATTATACTCTTGATGAGAATTGAACCCTTGCTTAAATCAAATCCTGTTCACAAGCAAACATTTAACTCGCATAACACTACCTGGCCAGTAAGTGACTATGCTTAGTTTTTCCTGCTTTAAGCAGTATTCAAGCAACATCACAGCAGGAACACCAGAAATAGGTTTCACACATTGTACCCATGTGGGGAATCAAACCCAGATCTTTGACGTGAGAAGCAAACAGCTTGGTTACCCCACCGCCCCCTGGACTGATGAAGATAATCTTTTAAGGATGGCAATGATGTAAGGAATACTTGTTTCAGCATTCTAATTTGTAGCATATGATAGCGGTGCTCACCTGAGTATGACTCTAATATCATTGTCTGTCTCTGGGCATGTCTTGATAGACATGACAATTGGTCCCACATTCTCATCCACTGTGTAGTAGTTGAAGTGCTCCTGAAACAATCATCATCACTATCTTCATCGTCATCGTCATCGAAATCATTATCACCACCAATTTCTTCATAGACATCAACATCATCGTCATCGTGTTATCTTCATCATCATCATCATCATCATCATCAAAATGACCACCACCATGCATCCCACTGATTGATGTCACATCATCTCCTCATCACGTCCTAGATGATTGTTCACACTATATGAGTGTCACGTGACTGACAAATGACAACTGTCAAACCAGACAACGGACAATATATCCTATCATGTTGTCGCCGCTCACATGCAACTCACTCAAATGAATCAGGTGTAATTACATATGTCACAGAGCTGAAAAATGCACAGAGATCATATAATAATCTATAATATGATCTCGGATGCATTTCACTTCAAGGGTTGCGTTATCATCTGTTATCCACTAACAGTAAAGAGCCATATTACTTTCATTATCAATACAAAATGATGACTAACTTGGATCCTTATATATCACCTACCTTCCCAAGGAACTGATGCCGGTAAACTAGAGCAGTTTCATCAAGGTCAAGGCTGAACTGCTCTGGGTTGCACTCTGGGATGATGAGGTTCCCACTACTGTCTACAGTGTCAGACTGGATTGCCTCCCCTTCCAACCAATAGCCCCCATCAGAGGGCAGCACCACCATGGGGTAAGGGCCTGGTTTAGCCAGCAGCTGGGTGGTGACAGAAGGTGGCGTGTTATCTCACACTAACATTGATATTCATAATTTAAACCCGACTGGAAATTCATCCATATAAGGCTTGCTACAGTATGAATCATAACTCTGTGAAACTATCATAGTTGTAACATATTTCTGTTCTTACAATGTAACATACACCTGTTCAGCATTGTAGATTACATTTACACCTGTTCAGCATTGTAGATTACATTTACTTACAATGTAACATACTCCTGTTCAGCATTGTAGATTACATTTACTTACAATGTAACATACACCTGTTCAGCATTGTAGATTACATTTACTTACAATGTAACATACTGCTGTTCAGCACTGTAGATTACATTTACTTGCAATGTAACATACTGCTGTTCAGCACTATAGATTCCACTTGCTTACAATGTAACATACTCCTGTTCAGCACTGTAGATTCCACTTGCTTACAATGTAACATACTCCTGTTCAGCACTGTAGATTCCACTTGCTTACAAAGTATTACACAACTGCCCCATACTGAAGACTCTATTTGTTGACACTATGACACACTCCATTGAACTATTATCAGTGTGAGTGACACATTTGTCCTAATGTCACCTACTTTTGCTCCACACTTTACCTACCTGTTTGATGCTCTCATTTTCCTCCTTTGCTGGTGCAATAGGTGGGGCCTGAAATTTCAACATATGCTGTTAGTCGGCAGGTAAACATTGGCTACAACAAGCCTAACATTCTTCTCTCGATTTTGGTCATTGAATGAAAACAAAGTACACTTCCTACACTTAATCTTTCCTTTAAATTGTCAGTTCACAATACTTGTCAGTTTTATCCTGTCATTTCAAGTGATCATCAATGAATCCCATTAATTTTCCCTGAAAAGTTTAAAGTTTAACAGTTTACAAGAGTAGTTTAAGACTGAAATAATGACATTCAGTGACTGAAATTGCAAAACTGTTTTCAGAACAGTAATAACGAGAAAAACTGATACATGTTGGTTGCTAGAAATCCGTTAATCTGATACATGTTGGTTGCTAGAAATCGGTTAATCCGATACATGTTGGTTGCTAGAAATCGGTTAATCCAATACATGTTGGTTGCTAGAAATCGGTTAATCTGATACGTGTTGGTTGCTACAAATCGGTTAATCCGATACATGTTGGTTGCTACAAGTCAGTTAATCTGATACATGTTGGTTGCTAGAAATCGGTTAATTTGATACATGTTGGTTGCTAGAAATCCGTTAATCTGATACATGTTGGTTGCTAGAAATCCGTTAATCTGATACATGTTGGTTGCTACAAATCGGTTAATCCAATACATGTTGGTTGCTACAAATCGGTTAATCCAATACATGTTGGTTGCTAGAAATCAGTTAATCTGATACATGTTGGTTGCTGGAAATTGGTTAATCTCATAAATGTTATTAATATGTTATAATGTGATACCAGAAGAGATTCATCAATCACATCCACAGCTTTACATTATATTACTTCGGTGAGAGTAGAACTTTACCCGTTGTGTTAAGATATATGTTATACAAGAAGCCAAACATTCATTAACTGAACCCAATAAATATAGATTATAGGATCAATCAGGTCAAGTTTATGGGATGATTTGAATTCATGAGGAAAATTTGATACCTAAGGAAACAATATTATCAGATTACTATCAGTTTAATTTTGGAGACTATAATCTTATATAAATATCCTTCAACCTACTTGCTGTTAATCCAGTTTACTTAAGTTTTTTCAAGCTGTTTTGCTTGATAAATGAAACAAAATGTGATCAGTTCTTTTAAACCATAATTGTAAATCCTTCAATTTTAGATCTAATTCACATAAAGAAATTTATTTGGGCATGTATAACCCTATTTTGTCTCCAGAATTCATTTCCAGAATCTGAAAACATTTTACAAAAACATGTAAAATGTATATTGTTTCACATGAATGACCAATTCTTTCTCATTGTTTGGTCATTCATGACCTAATTTCAAGACTGTTTCACAGAAATACATTTTTTCAATGCTTCTCGGCTCCTATAGGTCTTTTGGTATTAACATCATCGTGACATCCCAAACAAGACAGACACCATCTAGTCCGACATACAGACCCTGTTCCAAATATATCCAAGCCCAAGTAAGTCCAGATTTCCACAGCTTAAACAAATTTAGTCAGTCTTAGGGCTCCTTTTCATTATGTTATATCATTTTTTTACAACAAACTTTTTTACTGTGAAACATGTTTATTTCAGAGACTAGTTGTTAGTCTAATGCCATTTGTAAACTGTCCGTACTAAGAAGAAAATCATACAGTGACAGGCTGTATTCCCAAGAAGTTAGGACAGGCTGTATTAGAAAATATATCACAATACAGAAGGAATACACAAAGATGATACATGCTGACGATAAACAGAATAATGTTTAGTAAACTTCTTGACATCTAGATCAACCTTTCTGAGGAATAAGTTAATCATTTCCACATCAGCTGATTTTGGACTGATAAGTTGTTTGTTCTTAAAGTGGTATAAATATTTGCCTTCCTCAAGAATGTTTTTCTTGCAAGACGTCTTTTGGTTCAGTTTCCCATAAAACTACTTCAACTGGTTTCACAAAACGCTGACTTATTATTCAAACTGCAAAGCCAACATTTGAGAAGTCAAGTAAATATTCCATACTCTAATGACTGTGAGTGTGGGAATTAATCATACCATTAGAAAACAGCTATTTGTTTGGAAAGAATGTCTTCACAGTAATCATTAGCACCTTCACTACTGAAATGTTTTCAAAAAGGAATCATTTGAATGGATAAGAAAAATACAGACAGCATTTTCTTTTCATAAAATAAAACACATTTAAACTCATATCAATCCAGAACTTCAGAAAACCACAAGCCATAACTTCATGATAGTTCTTAGAAAAGCTCAATGAATAATATCATTAAGATGACCACTTTCCCAAATCTAAACCATGAAACTTTCAAATGCAACATTATTTAAGAACCATATGTTTTCACAGTTATCCTCAATGTCATGTGACCCCATACATATTCAACAGTACAAAGTTATGCAACTGGTTACCATACACAAACAAGAAGGAAAACAAAAAGAAAAAGAAAAATATACTCATGAACAATGTGCTTTTTTCACCACACTGAAACTGTCATGGAGGTACAAGTCAGAGTTACCTCCCATCCATTGTATAAAACATGGCCATTTGTTGGAGGAGAAAGGTTACACATCTCAACAGTTTTACAAAACACAAACAAACTGAACAAAGCTGTGATGACATACAAATCTGATCTTCCTGTCAACTGTTTTACATCTGTTTCAACACCTCAACCATTGTTTACAAAACAACAGAATTCAAGTAAAAATAAAATCAAATTTGACAACACAAGAGGTCATCAGAAACAACTAACAAGCATCACCATCAAAATATAATCTTGTGAAAAAAGGAAAACAAAAGAATACATCTTTCAAAAGTTCAATCAATCAATCAATCAATCAATCAATCTTCCTTTCTTTCAATGTCTACTGTGTCAGTTTGTATGTTGGATAACTATTACTGGCCACATTTCCACAATCCAATTTCTACATATCCAATCCTTATTCAGTCACATACTAAGGATGAAGGATTATCTATCCTTGTTGTAACAGGAATCACAACTGTCCAGTGCAAAACACTCAGGTATCCACTTAACTAGCACTACAGCCTAACAATAATTGATGAAAATGACAAGTCCACCTTGAAAGACTGAAAAACAACCATATCACAAAAATATTGGTAACATAATACACAGAGGAAAGTTAATAAGGAAAGACAGTTATCAATGACAGGATATGAACACACATGCAGGTTAATGATAGTCATGCACAGACCATGGTGACCTTGGGCTGTATTTACCTGCCAGGTGTTTAAGTGGTCATGTCAGTTACCTTGGCTAAATTCTCTTCACATAACTACATGTTGTAAAGAAAATTTATTGCCATCATTGATATTTTCACCATCACAAAACTATACAATTTCCAAACATAATTAAACAAAATCGTCTGCTTTTCTGTCGCTTTCATCTCAAAATATTCACTAATTTGAAAACTCTTTGTTTCTGTGACCCAAATATTTCAATATTTTATTACGTTTTAAAGAGCATGCATCATGGTTAAGAACGTAAGATGAAAATTTATGAAACGTTTTTGCAAATTACACAGGATAAAAACACATCCTTGTTTGACTCCACTCAGACACCTAACAGAAATCCAGTCCCAATAGGTGCTGTGCAAGGTGAAAACAAACACATCAACCTGGATGGGTTTTGGTAGTGGCATCGTGCACCGTTGATCTTCGTAGCGCCGACTTTGGTATTTAAGGAGAGTGTCGAAAAAATCAGGACCCTATAAGGGTACAAAAGAGTTAATAACAGACTTTCACAATTCACTGTAAGTGCTCTGTTGACATCAGACTAAATAGTCATTCCTCATCTCCAGGCAGCTATTTCATGACGGATTTCTCAAATGTTAGTAGACAGTGAAACAGAAAGGCAGATTGTGAGCTCTGAAAATATTAATTATTTAAACATGCAAGATGTTTCTATGGAAACGAACAGGTGTAATTAGGGTGATCGTCTCCGATTTCAGTGGATATATCTCTGAATGAAACCATTTTCGATGCACATTTCCTCTTGTATAAATTCTAAATTGTAGCAGGAGAAATATCTAACCTGTTGATATATTTTTCATAAAAGAGCATTCTGTGTATGTGTTAATCCTTTAAATTCTTGAAAATAGCAATATAAGCTATAAACTAACTACATTATTCCACTGATGACCATGAAGATGTTACATAAAATCTCTCAATGTACGAAGGAGTGAGTGAATTTCCTTTCATGTCACTTCAAGTAATATTCTAGCAGAATCACAGCGGGGGACATCAGAAATGGGCTTCACACACTGTACCCATGTGGTGAATCAAACCCAGGTCTTCGGAGTGACAAGCAACACTTTATTTACTGGGCTACCTCATCATAGCTTGACCCGAGGCTCCTATGCAATGTGTGTCAATGGGTTTTTTCTTCACTTATTATTAATTGCAAAGACGGCATAATGGGAAACATGGGAACATATAAGCGTGGACAAATTCAAAAGGTAAAAATCATAACTGGGGTATATATGTATAATTATAAATATACATTAATCAGTCAGCGCGGACTGGGTGGTAAGGCATCTCCCAAGGGAGTTCACTGATGATTAGGGGTGGGGTTAAATTATGTTAGTTACAAGAGCAATACAACAACAAAAATGCTGGATCATTCTTGGGGAATGAAAATGCATGAGGAAATCATCTAATATAAATGTATTGTTGTAGGTATGTTCTATGTAACAATACTCCCTCACTCACTCATGTATGTGTACACTGTATGTGTGGTAACTGATCTCAGAGTGAGTGAGTGAGTGAGTGAGTGAGTGAGTGAGTGAGTGGTGTTTACATTACTTGACTCCATGTATTCAGCACTTGCATGGTGCTGAATCTAAATGCTACGCCTAATTGTCAATAAAGAAATTGTTTATTCATATTACACCTTACCATTACTTAATAATATGATAATAATACTTATGTGTAAAAAATAAAATTGAACATAAAATATATCTAAAATATGCCATTTTAGGAATATTCATTGGGTTGTTCCAATACATCTGTATCCATTGCGATTAAGATCATAAAATACTGACTTTTTGCTCACAAGAATTCTTCCCCTCGATAAAAGTGAAATATGATGAAAACTTAAAAAAATATCTGAGGGTTCCTTGTGATCAACATAAGATATCACAAACAGTGTGTGAGCCATAGAGTTCATCTTGTATCACAGAATCTTAGAGTGACGCATGAAAATCAGATCTTTAAAAACATATTTTACATGATTTTTCAAGAATTAAATGTCAAACGTTGATAAAGAAGTAAATGTTTTCTTAATCTGACAATGGTTTTGAATCAGTTCTGTTTTTGATACAGGATTTTGAAGAGTGAAAAGGAAACTATGTTTTAAGGTATCAGATTCTCATCATAGTTTGACATTCATTGCATTGACCCCTTTTATCATAACACATAAAAAAGCAAAATTATCCATTATCATGTTTGTTATTTTTAAATCTGTTGATAATACATCTAATCTGAAATTCCAGACAATAATATTATGCCAATGACTTCAAAGTTCTATAGTTGAAAGACAAAGAGCCTATTAATAATTCATAGAAAAACTGATTGAACTTGAAGACTCGACACACAAGATCAATTTTCCCTGACATTACTCCCAGAGCTTTGGAGTCAGTTTTCTCTCCTAGGATGAAATTCCAATACATGAATTTAACTTCAAAGGAAAAACAACCCCCTTACTAAATTGCTACATCATGAGATATTTTTTAAAATTTTTTTAGAGAAAATATGACACATTGAAAACATGGCAATGAGCTGTGAGTCTGTTTTATGTTGCCAAAACTTCAGTCATTTTCTTAAACAATTCAATTTGTTAAAATTTCAAACATAAATAAATTACTCCATGAAGGAAAACTGTTAAATTTAATCCTCAACTCAATCATGTTCTGCAAGAATGTCTAGAGAATATGAACAATATCCTATTTGTGAAGAAAATATCTTTGAAAATACTTTGAAGAATATAAAATAGGTTATAAAAGTAAAATACATATTAATCAAACATTTCCACGATAATAAACCTATAGGAAAATATGCTCAGTTTAAGCTGAATAACCCATCATTGAACTGTGAAAGTTCAGGTTAATATAAACAGCGGTAGACATGTAGTATGACTGTGTGTTTGACTATATAAGGCATGTGAATGTGTTAGTGGTGCAAGAGAGAGTGGTGATGTAAAGCTACAAATTAACTCCAGGGTTTACCTTGAAGAAGGCTGACATATCACACCTCTGGTCGTCGATTCGCTTGCCCTGCAGACGTTCCAACATCTCAAACAGGTCTGCATTCTGAAAGAGAATTGATCAAGTATGACATCTAACATGCTCGATTTAATCAATTTGCACTTAAATATTTATAATTAGGAACATAAATCATTATGCTGAGATGTCAGATAATGGTCAGTGAGATGTAATATTTGAGGCTAAGTGCTTAAAGCCATTTTTGACAGTGTCCCTCAGTTATGTCACAGTATGTCAGACTGACATCAGAAGAAACTGTAGTACAATTATTGCAACATTCATTCCTCTGACATCAGTGAATTAGTAAAGACAAACCCGAGGTAACTGTGTACAACAAACTTGACCCTCATGACTGGTTCAGCCATACCTTACTTAAGCCTATCCATACAGGTATCTGTAAAGTATAAACTAGGAAATGGTATCAGAGTAAACGTATAAATGACATAGCAGAAAGGCTCATGGTCAACTCAGATGGAACCATAACCATGAATAACAAAGACCTGTTGATGTGGACTGTGGACAGTCCTCAAAAAGTATCCACAATGAATGAACAGGTTAATGACAGTTCAGCTCCTACTTTTCCATGCAACAGTTAACGTGAGTGAGTGAGTGAGTGAGTGAGTGAGTGAGTGAGTGAGTGAGTGAGTGAGTGAGTGAGTGAGTGAGTGAGTTTAGTTTTATGCCACACTCATCAATATTCCAACTATATGGCAGCGGTCTGTAATTAATCGAGTCTGGACCAGACAATCCAGTGACCAGCAACATGAGAATTGATCTGCGCAATTGGGAACCGATGACATGTTTCAACCAAGTCAGCGAGCCTGACCACCCAATCCTGTTATTCCAACATTTAACGACTCAAATGGACCACTTATTTTAGTTCACTATAGTTCATTACATAAATTTCAATTAAAATACGAAGCAAGTGGTAATGACCAAATAGACCTTTTCTTAAAAGTCATTTCATAATAATCTGTAATTTCTGATGACTGTAAACAATATCATGTTCACATACTGCAAACCTATGTGAGGATTCAAACCTGGACCTTATGCCCTAATGGATGCAGTCATGGTACAGTCACATAATTCACCGCCTACCAATCTTCTGTGATATGGAACATGGATCAGATTATTAACCATTTATTGTCTTGCTGGATTTATTATTTAGAATCATATAGCTGGAATGTTGCTGAATATTGCTGAATCCAGTATACACAGCATCACATAAAAACATATGACAGAAAAGATAAAATGTTAATAAAGTATGTTCTCCCTACAAATTGGGGGTGGGGCAGCCTCATGGTTCAAGTTTCCACCTGTTAATCTCTACCATACAAACAAGAGCATATTCAACTAATTTGCATAAAGAGCACAAGATTCATATCTATCTAGAGATGTAGCTCTAAAAATATAAACAAGCTCTGACAGCTTAATCTGTAAATAATAATGCGGCTTGTAGATCTGAATACTTCAATATTTAATACCAGGTATGACTTGTCATCTTACTGATAAGCATCCACTGCCATGAAGTCTGTATCATAAATAAAATAATCCATATAAAATTAAACCTGTCCATATATCAAATCAAGGTATAAATATCTAGCAGGATGGGTGGAATACTCTCAATGGTTGTACATTATCAAGAGATAAATACATTAATAAATGCCACATGTGTAATTTCCAGCCTTGAGGAAAACAGTTTAAGGGATTATAACTCAGATTTCTCGTAAATATAATTAAAACATATCTCTAGATTTCAAATGAAACAATCATTAGATTAATTTACTTGACGTGTAAAGAACCCAAAATTACCTCAAAACTGTGCGCCATCCGAGAACTAGGCTTGTAAATAAGACAATGTTTTACATGCTGACTGCAGTCAAATGAAACACCCTCATAATACTGTCTTGACGACTACCATCCATCACGGCCTGCATGCCTTCAATCATTATAAATCACTTGTTGCTTTTCCTCTTTCTGTCTAGTCCCTTGCCTCTGGTGGCCAATGGTCAGCAAAGATGACCACAGGTCACTTCAAAGTCCAGGGTGATATAAGGTGTTATGCCCCAGCTGCATGTGCAAGCCATGTCCCACATGGCACATATGTAATACTGTTACACAGGTACTGCAACCACATGTGTGGAACAGACAAATGTACAGTACACATCATAAATATATGCCACTCAACCCATTAAACCTGCCTGAGGCTTACAATCATCCTCAACCTTGTCTAGATAATTCACTTTTTTACTTAATGATATTTTTCCAATAGACTACAGAATATAGTACAAGAGCTTGAAATACCTTCATTAGGCTATTAACAGGAAACACGACCCTAAAACACTACACACATTAAACCTAGAAGCTTAGAAAATATCAATAAACAATTTATTAAACTCATTACCAAATGCAATTGAGTAGATATTGAAATAAATAACGTATCAGCTTATACCACAGGCAAAGCCATTTTCTTCCAGAAATAATTAAATTATATAATGTTTTCCAACCATGAACTAATTCATTCACGCAAGTAGGAGTGCTCTTACAGGATTGTGTAAGGAGTAAACGAGGTATTAATTATGTTGTGTCTAGTCACTAAGGGAATTATTCAGGTTCCCTGGGTACACCTAGTAGTGACTGCCTGAAGGTATATCAACATCGTGGGATGGAGGACTCCATTAGTTGGAATGGTGTGCTTGCATTTAACTACACAATTTACTCCTATTGTAAATATTCCCATGTCATTAGAAACTTTGTCATTCAAGCATAGGTCATTCAGTACTTTGTTTCACAGCAGGATAAACAAACTGTTGACTTTTCATATTTGTACATTTTTCCTGAATAATCATAGATTACTTATTTAAGTCATGAAAATCTCCGACAGATTAACATGTGGTAGGCCTTCCTTATTTGAGTTTGGTTTTAGAGAGTTTCCTTTCAAATACTTTACACTGTAATCACAGTTGATTTGAAAACTGATTTGAGCATACCTAAAGTATATGACAAAACATTAGTGGGAAAATGTCAGTGATGTGATAATTTGCAGACTTTTACATAAATGTGTCAGCACCAAAACATCATAGGTGAACAGTGGAACAGACTATTAGAAAAAGATATACAATCAAGAAACAGGTTATAGATGCTTGGCAACAATATGGTGCCACGGGTAAGCCCCTCTACATGCACTCCACCCTAGCAATGATTTAAAGCACAACTCTGGCTACTGATGGTTATAAGAAGTTATGCCAGAAAATAAAGACAACAGACACTAAAGTCTCATAACTCTATGCTTTAGCACTGGTTCACAAAAGACATAGTGCAACCAATACTTAGTGGATAGAGTCCCTAAGACATATTCCGGCCTGAAGACGACCTAGGTTATAATGTCTACAGTAAACTAGCAAGCTAATCACAGAGGTCCCAGGGAGTGTGTTTTAATCACTGTGCATTAAAGAATTTAACCTTTAAAAGTTTAAATGCTTAAAATTATTTGTGACATCTCCAATATGTGATTGTAAACAGTCCTGGCACCAATTACAAGTCAGCCATGAAGCTAAAAGTAACATTAACAGGCTCTCTTTTACGTATTCAATCATATATTGGGAGATAAAGGTCTTATATGCATAGGTTGTGAGATAGGCTTGCTTTAACCCCCTGGATGCCGAGTTTTTTTTCAAGCGCACAAGCGTAAGGTTTGAAAAGTGAACGTTTTGCGAGATTTGCGCTCGCGTGGTACTGGATCTGCGTACGACTATAAAATTGCACAGAAATGTAGAATATTTAATTTCCCATCAGTTGGTATAAATATATATGCGGCTACCTCAGGGGTCTGAGAAATAGACACTGCTAAAAGTTGTCCAAAACTTTTGTGTGTGTTGAAAAACAGTAAATTTCTCCGTTTTTTATCGTGCACCAATAAAAGCACTCTGCTTTTTTTAATTTGGCATCTTTGCGGAAAGTGTGAGTGAAGAAAATACTGCTTGATATCTGAACGACATAAGTGTATATGAAATGGATGTATGTACTAATGCATAACGTCATAATCACAAAATCAAAAATGACCTGCAATAAATGTCAAAAATCGATTTTCTACCATGACGTCAAACGTCGATACAGTATTCATGCACGTATAAAGATAAGGGGGCATAACTCAGCTATGGTTTACATTAGGTCAATGTAACTCCGATCACATGGAGAGAATTTGCTGTGGATACCGACAGTATATTTTCGTGATGTTTTGTTCACAGTGAACCAAACTATTCCAATACAAAGTTCCCCAATGTGAGAGGATACCGTTTGGTAGATTCACAATTTGTAAGATAAGATGCCAGTGTACTACATCAAAAAGCAGGTCATAGCAAATTGGATGTCCCTATCCGATACATATTTTAGTTCTTAGATTCCCATATTCTCCTGTTTGTGTAGATGTATTTTTATTAATTTTGCATCATTATTAACGAAGTAACAACCACAATTTCAAATGTAATGAAATAACTGAAAATACTGCGACATTTTAGTTGACGTCACGGCATGTTTCGTGCATTTTGTGACGTCGGAAAAAGACAACTCTGGTTGCTGATTAGTATATATCTAACCTAATTTCCACTCAATGTGTAAAAGATCTCGGCTTCTGTGTCAGAATTCAACACTTTTTAGACAAAATATAAAATGAATGGTTTTATCACTGAAATAGTGTCCTGAACATATCAACAATTACACGGTTCTACTACATATCTTATTGTGAGCAACACGCGCACCTGCCTAGCATCAATTTAGCATAAATGAAAATTTCACAATACCTGATTATTCATTGAATATTCATTTAGGAAATAGACTTTTCTTCTCATGATTATGAAATCAATTCCATCATAAGTATACAAAGATATTGCTTTTTCAGTACAGAAGTATTAGGATATGGACGTAAGGTTTGTCCAAATTAAGACATGACCTGGTTTATATAGTTTTAACAATTTTCGTATAAATATTGTTTGAGTTAGATATTCTGCCATCAGATATATTTTAATCGAATTTGAATTGACATTATTATCGAGAAAAATGATAATGAATCATGAAACGTTTTTGACAAACTCGCACCTGGTCAATTAATATTCATAATTGTTTTGTCTATAAAAACGACACAAACCAATACAATGAACAAGACAATTCCTTTAAATAGTAGTATGTGCGCCCCTACATTTAATAAAATGTGCAAATCATTTTCATTAATATTATCCGTTTTACTTATAAGTTGGAATTAAATCGCTGTTTATTAACCTGTTCATATGAAACTGCAATATTTGTCCCAACGCATTGAATATTGCACATCACGGGAACTAAAGCACATGTTGCAGTAAAGGCTACGTGTGATCTTCCAACACTTGTGTAGAGGCTTAAAATGTGGTATAGTTCACTTACTGAGTCAATTTCCCATGTAAGTATTATTCAAACAATCAAAAGCTTTCAAAGAATAAAAACGCATACCTTATATCCACATATGATATGGTGTTGAACATGGATATATGTAGATAATGAAATCAGTTTCGTGAAAAAATATCTGAACGATATGCAAAATATACATCACAATACTGAAAATGCAATCGGAATGGTATGGGCATTGTGTTTACTCTTGTTCAACCGACCTTCACCTCAAGAAATTGCCTAATAAGTGCAACAATGTTGACGTGTGACATCACTACCGATGACCGATTTCTTTCAAAATGGCGGCTTCGCTGAGAAGAGTACACAGGAATTTGCAAGGACTTTTTGCTTGATTCAGGGATCTTTTGTATATAAATGTGACATGTAAGTAATCAGAATTATTCTGACTATCTGTGTATTGTTATGTGTTTTTGTCGTTCACATTGTAAATGACGGAAGAAGCCAGAAATGCAGATAAGTACCGTTGTCGTTCTGCGTGATTTTGCGTCAGTCATGGCGTCACGCTGCACTAAAAGTTTTACAGTTTCTCATGAATTACCAAATGCTTTCATTGCATCTGTTTTCAGTTTGCTTTTTCTTGCTACGATACTCTTCCCCCGAATATACTAAAAGTATTGAGCCATTGTAAGCAATGATTAGACATCTGGATGTTGGAAAATTTCCGAATATGCTACGCAGTGTAAAATTGGAATTTTTCTTTGTTTACAGTTCAGTCAAGCGCTGTCTTTCGAGCACAGCGTTCGTTTTCTTACAAAGTATATTTCATTTCGTTTTGTCTAGACAGTTGGTATTGGTGACAAAGACCTTTTGTAATTTGATTCTAAGATGCTTGGGGAATTCAATGATGCATTTGTCGCAGCTAACTATGAAGAATACATGATGCAATAGGCGTCTCAATACTGGCCTTCTCGAAACGTGATTTTGTAAACACTATCCAATATGGCGGAAAGCGCACTTCGGCGTTCGTGTAAGTGTATTTTCGAAAACATCCCAACCGATTCTAGGTACATCGGTGACGTTTCAGAATTATCATTACTGGTTACATGAAAACTTGATATCACTGATCATTAATATGCTATTTTTGAAATTCATCACTCCCAGTAATTATCCGATTTTCACATTTCAAAAGATACTGCAAATAACGCTGTGAATCTCGATTTTGTACAGTTTGAAAAATGGCGACATTTACGATGAAGCCTATTTTGAAAGACGATTTTAAGCACTTTAGCTTGGTCTGAGATAATAGTGGATGGTATCAAGAAACTGGGAATTTCCCGCAGAATTAAAAACTGTGAAGTATTTATATATGCGTGGTATATTTAGAATTTTATCGGACTTCCAAGTGAGGTATGTAGAGGAGGGACATATATGTCCCTAAGGCATCCAGGGGGTTAAGGCTGTGAAGAATGATAAGTCCATGTGTGTAAAGGAGTAGTAGGGTAGACTAGTGTTCACTTGTCATGTCAAAGATCTAGGTTCGATTCCCCACACAGGTCTTATGTGTGAAGCCCATTATCTGGTGTCCTCAACTGTGATATTGCTGGCATATTGCTGAAAGCAGCATAAAACCAAACTCACTCACTCCATGTGTGTACAGTCATGTAATCAATATAAGTAAACCTAGATAAATATATGTTACAAGGAAGCCAGTCTTTTATAGGGTTAAGTAGTTCTTAGTAGTTACATCACCAATACGTAATTATGATTTAAACTAATAATTATTGCCTGAGTGACCTGTGCAAGTCTAGCTGTAAGAATTTTTATTATCTTGTGTTTTCATTTGTATTTATGTGTGTTGCTGAACAGCTTACATGGAGAAAGCATTGATATACTGAAATGTCCTCCAGTCTGGTCACTGATTGTGCTCATGTAATTCCACCCAACACTCAATAACCCCTTTTTGTTGATGTTATCAAACAAGGTATATCAGTCTGGAACATCAGAACATTGCCTCTTATCAAATGACTGTAGGAACTCTAGCCTTGATGACTATCATACACAACAGTCTGGCTGACAGTAACCAGGAGTCAATCCTGCAGCAGACATCAACCTGGCTTACACATCATTACCAGCCTAGTCTGTATGCCTATTTTGAGTGAGTGAGTGAGTAAATGTGAGTAGGTGGGTGAGTGAGTGAGTGAGTGATGTTTAATGAGTTGTGTTTAATGCAGTTTTCAACCACATTACATTTATATTCCCTTGCTGATTGGCTTAATGTGGGGAAATAGATCATATATTTCAGAACTGCCTTGGTGAAGGCTATTAGGCTGCATTAAAAAATTAAATGTTTCTCGGGCACATTTTTTTAAAAAGCGAGGAGGACATCAGACTTTTTTTCATTTTAGACAGAAAAAAAACTGATGAGGGAGGAATTTGTTTTTATTTTTGTTTTCTCTCATCTTTGGAAGTTTAGTACATGTTAATGAGTTGCAGATTCAGTCACACTCATTCTTATAGTGGACAATTGGATGATTTGGACATGGCCGCGTCAAAAGTATTTATTTAAAATGACAGCAAAAAATTGCTACGTGCACAAATAAAAGTGACACACTGATGTCTGAGAAACATTTCACTTTTTTATTTAGCCTTAGCAAGGTGAGGGAGTGAGTGAATTTTGGGTGGGTGGATGGGTGGGTGGATCTATTTCACTAATTATCAGTTTTCCTAGTTTCAACGTCTACTCAAACCTCATAATTCAGTCCCAGATTACTCTATAAAGGAGACCTTCTCACCCTCATGCACACTTAAATAATTATTTTGATTGAAAGCCAATTTAATGTTCAACATTGGAGTTAAGATTCAGCCATTTCTGTCAGATGTCCGACACAATGGCTCCACAAGTTGGCATATGTAGGTTATAAATGTCACCAGTTTTGTGGCAAGTAGTACAGCAAGCCTCTGGCTAGTGATTGACAGGTTATCATAACAACGTATGACATTTCTCTGTTTGCAATGACCTCCACATGCAGATTACATCCCCACCTTAGTCCTAGTTTTAAAAATACCAAGTCCGATTAAAATTTTAAGAACATTTTTAATTAAACAATTTCAAGGTTTAAGGTTTCCTTTGAAGAACATGGGCATGAACTTTTTCATCGCAATGGCTATGACTGTAATCATGATTGCTTTAGTTTTGTACAAGCAATTTGAACCAAAGCCTTTTAAGACACTGATTAACAGCTACAAATTCCATTTGTGCCCCTGAAGGAGACGTATGAATATTCTTTTTCTCTAAGAATAGGAAAAATAATTCTTTTTTCTCTGATGTTTTAATTTCCATTACTGAAAAAAATATATTATCACTTGTCCAAACATATTTTTCAGAACTTCAGAGTACACACATGAACTGACCTTCACAACCAGTATTACATTCACTCTAAATATCGAAGGTTTTAGGCCTCTTGCTATTATTTGGGTTTCAAAGGGCAGCAAAGCACATCAGAACTTGTCCTAATCATATGTTGTGAAAGTCATATTCGAATAACATACTTTTACCAGTCTGGATATGTGCCAACAAAAATACACAAGGTATTAATAGAAAATGTTTTTTGTTTAATTATGATAATATTTGTTATCAACAGAATATTCACTGCAGAATTGTTACAATGATGTTCATGATGTCATGCCAACGTAGTTGGAGTTGATTCCAACCCAAGAATTTATTGGCTGGTCATTGTCACCAAGGAAAACTGACACACTGATAAGTCTGAGAGCAAATCATAAAGAAATTATGCCTCAACCACAATATAGTTTAGTTTAAGCCAGAGAAATCAATTGAATTAACAGATTCTTGCAATTTCTCAGTTCGCTATTTTTCCCATCAGGATCTGACTTTCACCCTTACTGATGATTACCTAAACTGTGTCACATTTTTTCAAAAACCTCCAACAATTTGTACACTGTCACATGAAAATAACACATCAGCTAAATGGAAGTGGCAACCATTTCATCCTGAACTCCATATGCTTTTTTCAAGGATATTAACTTCACCAAATCCATGGCAGATATGAGGTACTAGGGCTTATGATGGCCAAATATTGGGGAGATGTGTCAGGTAGACAATAAACCAGCTGGAACTCACTTTGTCTTCTGGTTCTGGTGTTGGACCTGGGCCGGGTGTGTTGGGTAAATGTGCCTCACAGAACAGCTGACTGTCCATAGTCTGCTTCCTGAAATACAACAATGCTTGGTTAGAACAGCCACACAGACATCATATCTACACACTGAAGCAGAAATGTGATACAGACATTGAAGCAGACATCTTATACAGACACTGAAGCACGCATCATATACAGATACTGGAGCAGATGTCTCATACAGACATTTGAGCAGACACTTCATACAGACATTGGAGCAGACATCCTATAAACAGACACTGTAGAGACATCTTGTATAGACACTGGAACAGATGTCTTATGCAGACTCATAGATTGACATTCTACACTTGAGTTTGACTCCTTTTTCTCATACATTCTCTGTGGCCAGGACAACAAACAGACACAGAGTGTACATAAAACAATATTAGTCCAAATCCCTTTAGGCAGTCCTTGATCATTTGGAAATAGCCTTTCAGAGGTATTATTGTATAACAACTAGACAACTATAACAGCTTCATCTGGATTAACTGAACATCAGGTTTTCCTTCCTTTCAAACTCTCTTGGTTGAATACAAAAAGGAAAAGTACTTGGTGAGGCATAACAGAAGAAAATGACAAAATGACACAAGTAGCAAGACTGTTGGTGAGGACTGGTTGATCAAAACGACACAAGTTGCAAGACTATCAGTGAGGACTGGTTGATCAAAATATCCATCCTGTTCAAACGTGAAATCATTGAGAAGTATATAAACATATTTCTAAACACCAATTTCTAACCTTACAAATCTTACACACTATGAGCAGTCATATGACACAGAACACAGTCATAAGCAATTTTCATTTCATCTGAAAGGTGTAGAACTGTTCAGAAAACAACACTGCACAGCTATATCACTGATCATTTAATACAAATCTATTTTGACAATTATGTGAGGGCTGCATTGTGATGGAAATCAAAATACTTGCATGAAGGTTGCAAATGTATACATTGTCATACCATCTACTGGGCCCTAACCATGAAAAACTATCAAACAGACTTTTGTCCTACTTCCCTGACAACTGTTGATAGATAATGAAAGCGCTTCCTGTTCATGACATGAGATTCATGACTTGAAATATCAGTCTAATTCACAAAATAACACAATAATCCAATTATTCCATGATTTTGATACAAGATTTTCCTCCCACTCATATACGCTATGGTGAGGTGAAAGGCAGCCTCAACAACTGCATTTCTATTTTGAGATCAAATTTTGTGATAAAAGCTTTGGAAATTATCAGATATGATTACCAGGGATGGGATGCCTCCTCTAAAGCTGAATCCTGTTTTGTCTGATAGTATTTCATGACATACAAAACCACAACCATGTCACTTCACAATCAAAGTTCTTGTGGTCCTCCAAATAGAGGGTTAGGTCTATGATACAAATGTTAATTTGATAACAAAACAAAATAAGTCCTACCAAATTACACAACAATAACTAATAATTTAATGACAGAAAAATGTACTACCAACTGATATTGGAACCACAGAAAATATCAATTACTTTTCTACAAAAGAATACTTGGAAAATACTAACCAGTGATATTCTCCAGAAATCTCCAAATTTTTAACTGTAGATTTTTCCAAACTTCGAAACTGATTTTTTTTCAAGAGCCCAAAAAATTCCCAAGTGCCGAACAGATTTCCTTCCACTAGCAGGGGAAGTGTCTAATTTGACCACTAACTAAATGACATCACATGCTAGACATTCCGCCCCTGAAGGGTATTCCATGGCGTGTCTTGTTATCATAAGCCCAAATCCCTTCACAGTCGTATATCCTCAAAGCAGACAACCAAAGGACAACCTAAGGAAACTGAATCCAACTTGCCAATTATTACTCCAAGATTGTGGGAACGTCCTTCGATGACTCGAATTGCCAATAGGAAAGGCTTCATTAAAAATAGCTCTGGAAGGAAGTTTACATTATAAATGACGACCTGTCGGAACAAAAGCAGTCCATGATCCATGACATGAGCTACATATGGATATCCTAGGTAATGATACACAAGGCATGTATTTTCAAGGCGTGTACTCTCCAACTGATGAGAAGCACCTGTTGAGGGTATGAATATGCAGCCAAATGGCTGTCAGGTATAGGTGAAATCTACAAGGTGTAGTCTTTTCACACCTCATTACACTCAAGCCTGTTCACTGTCCCTGATTAGTGAAAGTGATATTGTGATCACGTACTTTGAAACTTCATTTTCCTCTTCAGTAAACATGGAATATCTCGGCTTCGTGATTACCCAGAATGTCTCCTTGTACGACTAATGTATTAATGGTAATTGTAATATAGGTTCTGAACTGTCTGCTGGCTTTTCTTATGTATGATTAATGGTATATGTTCACGAAATAATAGCCCCAACACGCACAGCTAGACCTGTTGAATGAAGGCCACTTCAGGGTGGTCAGGGTGGAATATGTTAGACTGGGTAGTTAGAATAGGTGAGTGAGTGAGTGAGTCGATAGGGACACAGGGTAGGCCGTAGGATCGTCATGAAGGTGAAAACAGGAAATCAAGAAGGACACCAGCCATCAGAAGAGAGTATGAAAAAACATTATAAATATACAGTAATACCCAACAACAAAAACATCGTTAAAACCCTGAAAAGAATCACGAATCACAATCACAGACTCACTTTAGTTTCTGGAGAAACTTGATCAGGATACACCTCTTGCCCATGTTCACAGATTGGAGTATACTTCTACGACTGACATAATAAACATCTCCAACTGTATCTGACAACCAACAACTCCTGCCCATGGTACAAATCCGTGTCTACTAGTATGACTGACGTAACAAACATCTCTGTCCGTGTCAGATAACAACTTCTTTCTTAGAAGTTCTGATTTCTTAAAATCCTTGTAAACATAATTTTTCTGCAACGTAGATTAAAAAGTACATCCTGGAATACATACAGCTGGACTAATTAAAGAAACATCCTAGTGTCTATCTGACACTCATTGTTGGTTCTGTATTACACAACAGCTGTCATTGATAAGCCTGTGAATGAAATATGCCTGTGCTATCTTCCACGATACACTGTGCAAGTTAGGTGTTGGTAAAATGATTTGGACAAAGCAGTTCTTCATGTTTTTCAGTGATTACATGGCAAATGTTCTCACAACAAATCACTAAAACATATTGTCTGCTGGACACAGGAACACATACACTATTTGGGTTAAGTAATCTATCATTTAAGTTGTGCTAGTCAGATAAGACTCTTTTTGTAAAAGGACAGAACAGAATATGATATATAATTCTGTTGTTTTTTCACTGAGAGACAGGACTTACTTTTCTGCACATAATATTAGTTTCACTTATTTTCCTTAATCTGGAAAGGTAAGAAATATTTTCTCTGGTGTCGATGACACAACAGGATATGGCTGTTCTGTTGATGAACCCCTAGTGTCACCACAGAATTTGTTATGAATTATTATAGTGTTCACAGCTACTTATGCTGTTAATGTCTATGGAAATGGCTTTTAACAATAATGAAAACTGGTTATTATCAGAAGTCAGTGTTTCATATTTGTGACACAAGTGATTAAAATTTAATTCCTCCTACATCACAACATTTTCAATTTAAGGTAACATCCATCAACGTGAACATAATCATTATACACACCTAATCAACATAAACCCTCTTGGGCTGATGGTTCAACATTCCACAAGTTGACACATAATTTGAAATTATCCATGTTGCCATGGCAACTAAGTGACAGCTCATATGACCAAGTGAAATTAGTTCATCTACTCATGTGTTTTGTACACATCAGGTCACTAGTTCCCTGTTAGAGTTGTAGCCCACCTAAAATACATTAACAAGACCCTCTTGATAAAAGATATGGGATATGCAATGACTTGATAATTTCAATGTTCCTTTTAAGTGGAAAATATTCATTCAAACCAATATCAACTCCCTTTTACTGATGTTTTAAACATGCTAATACCTAATTTGGTATGAATAATCTTGAATGCTAAATTAGAATAAACAAAATAAAAAAAGACAAAAATAAAAATTGATCATAATGTTTGTTTTCAAGTGATAAGCAGTTATTCATTCAAAACCAATATCAACACCTGCTTATTCACCTTTCAAAACTGTTAATTTCTAATTTGTTTTAAAAACAATGAATACCAAAGAAATATGATAAATAAAAATAAACATTTGAAATATTTACATCCTTAAAAAATAGTCATGTCATTATTTCCCACAAAAATGTAAATAATCATTTTCCATTTGAACTGGTTTAGTATTGTGAGTCCTAGTTATGCATGGTTCACTGTGAATGAGCATTACTCTGACTTCTAAACCAAGCAGGACCACAACAGGCTGACTTTACTGTAAAGGTTATACAAATGAGGCACAGCAAGCCAACAACTGTCAAGGGCTGTCAAAACAAAAACTAAAGATTCTGACAAGTGGGTACTTGACATTTACAGGGTATGTTTTTTCTGACATGTACAGCACACCAGTGGAGGGGAGGTATAAACTTTAAAGGGTAGATTCAAAATTAGGATCCCAGTTTGGAACATTTAGAAAAGGTGGTCCACTGTTGCCATGGCAAACTGTACATACACTTCCATCAGAAACAAATACATTAAGGGTGTTTCATTTGCACCTAGACTAACACCCAGTATCTGAAATGAACATATTTTACTGAAAGAAATTCATAGCAAAAAGCTAGTAATACAATGAAATGGAGCCCTGAAACTTTCTTCACTTTTAGAAGCAGTGGAGATCTAGACTTGCCATATTTTCTAGACCTGTGTGGGCTTTCTTGTATGTATTTGCTTCAGGTCTGTATGACAGACTAAATTGCACCATCAGGACTCAAGTAAATATATGTTTTTCACATTATTAAATATCATTTGAAGCACCATGCTTAAGGGAACATGACTTACACATGCTTATTAAATGAGGAAAAAGAATCTAATAACTAATTACAAAACAGATAGTTAGTAATGTGATTTAGCAACAATTTCAAAGAATACAGCACACCACATTCATATTAAAATGTAAACTGAAACACGAACACATTGAACATGCCCTTATAGATAAAGGCAAAAAGAAAGGTAAATGATTTAAACTTAGTACATATGCACTCACCTAGTTTTACACTTCTTAGGCATGTTAATGTCTAACATCTTATCAAATACAGCAAAGCTCTGTCTTCTCACGACTGAAAAAAGCTGACAAATATTGGTTCTTATATACACAATTTCTCCTACATCTTTGCCAGTGATGAAATCAAGTTGTGATATAAACATCCTCTGCCATCTTGTGAAATCAAAATTTCTTCACAACAAGTCTTCTTTTCAAAAATAACGCCATAGATTTTCTCCCAGAATTCCATCACAAGACTATGTATGGTCAACAGGAAGGCCACAGTATTTACAACCTAGAATGAAATAACCATTGGCCAAATCTAATCAATTACACGTTAACTGCAACGATTTGTACGTATTCTCTAGTGGTCTAGTGATTGTGATGGACAGATATCGATTAATCCCGCCCACTAGTTGTCTGTCTGCAACACACAGTGCATTGCTATGAAAGGCGATGGAAGGCTAACAGAACAGATCCTGTCATATGTCAAAGTTCAAATGTATCGTCATTGTTTTTTGCTGCATGTAAACAGATGTTGATATGCCTGTCAATAACATCAACATGTTTGAGTTATTGATGGAACACAACATTGATGAAATCTTCACATTGAAATTCACACTGGTAAGAACTCAATCAAGGATTAGTTGGATTCAAACTCATGTATCTTGAAAGCAGAGGGAAGTAACTCTGAACCTTAAGGACCATGGCTGATGTAAGGGTACCATTAAACAGCCAAAATTGAGTTTAAGACAGTAACTTGTTTGACTGTGTTTTTAGGGATAATGGGTGTTGAATGGGGGTGGGTGAGTGAGTGAGTGAATTAGTTTTATGCCACACTCAGCAATATTCCAGCTATACGGTGGTGGTCTGTAAATAATCAAGTCTGGACCAGACAATCCAGTGATCAACAGCAGGAGCATCAGCCTATGCAATTAGGAACTGATGATGTGTCAACCAAGTCAGCAAGCCTGACCACCCGATCCCGTTAGTTGCCTCTTACAACAAGCACGATTTACTGAAGGCTAATTTTAACCTAAACATTCATGGGTGAGTGGAGTCATAAATTCTGGGGACCTGTAGTAAGTTTTCTACATTTTTCAGCTCTCAAAATTAATCTAAATGGCAAAATAGTCTCTTTGATAATTCAGATTGTCAGTCTGTTTGTTGAGAAACAGCTAGGAGTGCTTTAAATTTATACTTTACCAGGATCCAACACCAACTGGCTTTGTTGTATCATTACACCTGGTTACATACTATCTTTACAGTAAAATCTTAAATGATACTAAACATTTTTATGGGCTTTTGAAATTAATCTTTTCCAACAAAAATTTGAATCAATCATATAAAAGTTCTTTGTAGAAGAAACAGTGAACCCCATCTGGATAATCTTGTAAGGAGAACCATAGACTGGATTGATGAAGTCATACATGAACACGAAAGGTCACCTACATGATGTCCAGATAATCTCGAAGTGTTTGAGCTAGTCATAAACTACCTCAATATCTACATGCGCAGGTTCCATGTAGCACAGAGCACCTTCTGTAGCTGCCCCAACATCAAATGTCGGACAAACTGTCAACTCACAAAACATCTTTGTTCCATAATCCTACATCTTGATACACCCAAACGACATTTTGAATCTGTCTTACACCGGTGATATTCCAGCACTTAACAGTCGTTGTGGTGTGGAATGCCTGTGGTTTGGTAAGCAGTGCTGCTGATAAAAATGACAAATGTGCGAACCATATGATTGAAATAAACAGAATTTTTTAAACTAACATAAGCCTCTACTTTGGAGACCATGACTTTGCATTATCAGTTGTACCAAAGACTATTTCACATGAATTTCACTCCTTACTCATGAACAAACTTTTTAAACAGTGTCACATGTGATATATACACCCTGACACTAAATGCTGTTGTATCTAAAGTAAAATTAACTTCTATACTGAAAACTGTTTATTTCCATTCTACCATGATGAAAAATAGTGGTGTAAGCATGTACACTGTGTGAAACGAGATTAACTTAATCCTGTGTTTACAGTGGTTCTTTTTTTTATTGGAGTGATGAATAAATGAGGTTTTTACACCACTTTCAGCAATATTTCAGCAATATTTCAGCAATGTCACAGCAAGGCATGACCACATGCCATACTCACTCAGACTCCATCCTGTCAGGGGGATTTCAGCAAACATTGTGCTTTGCTACACATCGTATAACTATTATGACATCACAACTCAATGTGACAATAGATCTGTGACATCACAGTCACATACAAAATAGAGGCATTTTTAATCAATGTCGGACTCCATCTTGTCAGGAGGATTTCAGCTAACAATGCTTTGCTACACATCGTATAACTATTATGACATCACAACTCAATGTGACAATAGATCTGTGACATCACAGTCACATACAAAATAGAGGCATTTTTAATCAATGTTACGTATTGATACATTTGTCAAATCTGCTATTTTAATCAGGGGAAGTGATTGTCATTTGGTATCTCTGACTGACCATTTAGAATCTACGTCCAAATTCATAGCAGAATTATATGTCCCTTCATTAGCTATTTATTCAGTCAAGTAGCATGTTAGTAAAGTCATTAAAAAACTGAACACAGGCCCACAACTGGAAGAAAACACATATCATAACGTGTAGTCAAGCATAAACAAATATGTCACTAATTCAGGAAGCAAAAATATTTTGTTTGTATTTTTTGTTAAATTCATTGAGTACATGCAACCAAAACATCATGAACAGTGACATTTTTTGGGTTCAAAGGGACCATCTCAAAATCTAAAGTGATTTCCAATGCAATAACCATAACATGTCTAGTTCAATAGGTACATAGAACACCAGGGGTTAAAAAGTGAAAGCATGCCCTGCCCTCACACAATAAAAGAACCCCACAAGAACAATCACATCTCATGGTCTGTATGACATTAAGAATAATTTATGTTGATAAGTTTTCATGTTTTGAGACTGACAGTTTTCAGTAACCTCACAGACAACACCCTCCAGGCGTCATCTGTATGTCTGTGTCACATGTTACTGTGACCAGCTTCTCTACAGAAAGACACCGCGATTTTCCTTAGGGTTGTGACGAGGATCTATCGTAATGCTTTGAATGTCATTGTAATTAGTAGCAAGGCTTGGGTGTGGGCAATATGATGACATATTTCATGCCCTTTCAGTCGGGCTTCACTGATCCAGATTTTCTGACATAATGATGATATGATGGTACAAAGAAACCTTAATATGGTTAACTTTGACATTTTCAAGACAAGTTCTGTTAACACCTAAATATACAGATAGTCAGATGAACAAAAATCCAGATTATCAACAGAAAAACGAAAAATAAGACAGAAAAGCAAGTAGGATACACACTGAATGAGAAATGGGAAAAAGGATGGAGAGAAAAAGGGAAGAAAAATAGACGGAGAGAGTGAGAGAAAGAGGAGAGAGGCAGGATAGATTGAGACTGAGATGCATGGAAAGAGAAAGAGAAAAACAGACAGAAACAGACCCAAATGAAACTCCACTATATCTACCACCTGCTCTCCATCTTTTTTTTAAGAGACCTCTTTTTCTAAGGAGCATACACTGCAAAATGTAATAAAAAAAAAGGCTTTTCAAATCATTCCCTCAAAATGTAATTCCCACACAATACGTTTTAAAAACAAACCTGAGCGTTGATGTATTTCTAACAAGCTCCAAGGGAAGGGCACCACACAGTAACAACATAGTTTCAGATTCACATTTCACAGCGCTCGTCAGTGTTGATGTTGCCTTTTTAAAAAATCTACTTTTTTAGCACCACACCTAACGTAATTAGAGTGGGCCTTCCCCGTTAAATATTTTAGCATATGATGGTGAGCTTAAACAATTTCCTGCACTGCACCAAAATAAAGCACACTGGCACTGAGAAACTTTAGTGCAGTCATTTGCTTGAATACTTATCACATATTTGAAAACAATCTTTCACAAAATAGAGCCATATCTACACAACTGACAGTACGATATTTGAAAATAAACTGCTCAATGAAAAACAATAACTTCAATAATTTTAGACCATATTAAGGACAGCAGAAATATTTTTCCTAATAATAACAACACTAAAAAATTTGAATTTCAACTGAAAATATCTAACGTTTTTAAGTAGCTTTCTTAAATATTTAATTTCCTAGGTACAGATGGACATTAAACTATGTCACTAAGGAACGTTTCCTTCAAACAGATGCATTCCGTAACATCACTAGGACAGGGAAGGACAAAACCAGTATGTCACAGGCTGTAAAAAGGAATAAACCCTTGAACATGCATTCTTTAAATTCTCCTTTGAGACACATCTTTGAGGTCATCAAAGCAGAATGTGTTCATTGCCCAGAATCCAACAATACAATATTGTGAAAAGTTCATGTGTGCCGCCGGAAGGAAGTTGATGACAATAAAAAGCCAACAAAACAGAGAATTATTGAGCTCGGGAAATGCGTTTCGATGATGGTAACGATTGATAAAAGAATACTGCATCCTCGTCTGTAATGAGCACTGGAAAATCATATTGAAAGCTTAACAATGACACAGTGTCAAGCTGGGATGAAACTCTCCTTCATTAGAGGGTTTGTTAAGAGACAATTTGAAGACCCTACAATCGATGAATGTTACTTGCAGACTGTTACCAAAGTTGTATTTGTTTGTGGACAGTGGCCAACCTAACTTCAACACAGTTGGCAATAGGCATCGTGGAACTGTAGTAATTGAAAAATCATAAATCTTTCAGACACAGCCATAGACAATATCTTCCAACACAATCCCCAACAATACCAAGGCCCAATTCCAGAGTTTAATCGTTGTAAGTCATTGTTGAAGAATTGAACTTCCCATTGTCTTGGTGCAGAGATTGTTCTGTTGATCCCTTGGCCTTATCACACGAGGATGCCAGTAACATAATTGAAAGTCAGTAATAAACTATATGTATCACAACTGTCTCAGTACTTTGGTGCCATGTCTTGGTTTACGGAAACGTTTTATCATACTGCAAAGAAAAATGACCAAATAGTTGGAACTGTACTCCTCTCCTGGGATTCTGTTTTAATTTCTGAAAAGAGATAGTGGGTGCATCCTTGTAGTGAATTCCCTGAAATATCGACCTTTCTTTATGAAAAATGTAAAACAAACTGAAATTGACATCGCCAAAAGGGTGACCTTGACATTCACCTCTTTCATGAAACGTGAGTGAATAAGGCAACAGCATGTAGTATATGCTTTCCCCAAGGACCCATGCTTGACACAAAAGGCAACTCTGCTTGTTGCAAGAGGCGACTAACGGGACTGGGTGGTCATGCTCACTGACTTCGTTGAAACATGTCATTGGTTCCCAATTGCACTGATCAATGTTCATGCTGTTGATCACTGGATCGTCTGGTCAATTACCCACAGATCACTGCCATAAAGCTGGAATATTGCTGAGTGCAGTGTAAAAGTAAATTCACTCACTCACTGCCTTCAGGATGGTTAATTCAGGTGATCTGCAGGTTGAATGGTTATATGAATTGCTATGTCAGCAGATTTTTCTGGCTACCTGATTGGTATAGAGGCGGTCATGTGACCATCAACAGAGAAGCATATTGACTCCAACATACATCCGACCAAAAGTCATATTGACTTCATAGTACCATGGTGTCAAGCTATGACATCATTCTGTCTCAGTATTGTTGACATAACGCTCCTGGTTTGTAGTAAAAATAAAATTACTTTTCTTGACTAAATGCTCATGTTCTCAGTCATTGTTACTTTCCATAAAAACAGGTATTGACCTCATCACCGGTCTATAATTGTATATATCCCAAACATTTACCAGTGCCACTAATTTTGCAAACCATATTCCACAATACTCTCCAGTGTGAAGAATTGCATGCTGATATACACCTATCAGTGAACATGCTTCAAAATAAGCCCATATGCTAATAAAACCCAGACTTTCAGGTTGATAAATGAACATTTTAACCACTAGGCTATCACACTACCCCTGATACACTTTTAACATCCTCCTAAATGCCTTTGCATGAATGGTGCTGAAGTAAATGCTGCATTTATACATTTGATCTTGACAGACAATTATCTTCTTGAAATATTCCAAACAAAAAGGGAAATTCGCCTGCATCTTTGTCCATTAAGGATTCAGAATGAAATCTTTCATTCAGGACAAACAAAACATTATTCTTCAGTGGGAAGAAAGAGCATTTCACACAGAACACTTTAAAAGTCTTTGATCCCATTAAGCCTAAATGACAAAGATGTAGGCTACAATTTCGATCAAGTCAGCCCTACGTAAATTCATTCATTTCTCAAAAGGCATTTGTAAATACATCCACTTTTTATATCATCTTTCAAATCAAATATGTCTGACTGATGCATACAGCCTTTTAAAAGAGCACTCTTTTATCTGTAAAAACCTTCCTTTCTCGCTCAATCAATGTCAAAGAGTGAATTATTAAACGTTACAGATACTATATGACTCACATATTCCTTTCAAATAACACTGGTTACATTCCTTGAAATTCTTATCCTCTAAGACATACAAAATAAAAGACACATTAAAGATAAACTGCTTTTAACTAAAAATATATCTACGGAACAAGAATTAGAAAATACAGTGAGGGGTTCTTGTCCAATGAGATGACACCATTTGATCACATGATACACATTTTCAGCAAAAATTGCATAAGTCAGGATTAAGTTCCTCAAAGTAGGTGAAGAGCTGACATGGGGTTTAAGGATATCCTCTGGGATTCAGATTGTGTTAAAGTGTGCAACATCATATTTATAAGTCAATCTACTGCCATTGTATTGCTATTGTATTTCAAACCTTTCATTTCATACATTTGTCAAGATATTATACATTCAACCATTATCATCTTTAATACACTGAGATACAAAAACTTTACAAGCCCTGAGCAAAGAGACTGACATCTAGTATCTGAAACAAACATATTTTACAATCCTTAAGGATTTATTTACATTTTATGTGCATTCATCAAAGGTTAGGAGCCACAAATTTTACAAAATCTCAGCCAATCAGGGTGATGGATATCTACAGGATAAAACATGTATACACTTTGTGATGTTTAAAGTATAATCATAAAATTGATATAAATGAGCCAGAGACTTTCTTCACTCCCTGAAACTGTGGTAATCTAGACTTGCATATATTCCAGACTTGCATGGGTTATAATGGGTATGATTGCTATATATATCCGCAAGTCAAACGGGTAATCTAGACTCACCACATTTACTACACTTCCACACCCTTGATCTTTTGGGTATATACCGGTTGAACTAAATGTCTTAATTCAGTCTGACATGATATCATACAGTACACATATTTTTACACTATTAAATTTTTATCAAGAAAACTGTCACCCAGTATGATGATGTCACAAAAACTCTTCAACATATCAATTCCTAACATATTTTAACTTCCGACAATGAATGCCTTAACAGATATTCTATCTCTGTTCAGTTTATGACAGTACTGAGTAGCACTGACACATCCTTAGAAGGTGCAGAGAGTGCAGATGCCTCCCTACGTTACCACCATATGTCAGTCATAGATTTTGAAAATGAATACTTTTCCTTTGGGAAAATCCAGCTTATATCATAAATATGTATATGTATTTAGAGCTAAATCAATATTTCTAACACATATACACCAGCTACACTTACTTCTGTTTCAAAAATCCATAATACTGTTTAACTGCATGAACGAGAGCATTCCACATTCCTTCAACTTCAAGTCGACATACAACACAGTCCGCTGTAAGCAATCAGTTGATTGGCTTCTGTATAGGCAACTTCCTCATATTTCTCCTGACCCCAGACCTCCCATCAACGACCCAGATAACGCTGGGGTCATTACATAACACTGGACTCTAATTACTCTCATTAAACATCATAGGAACTTCTCATAGGAACTGGATCCTCAAGAGGTATCACTATTAGTAAACACCTAGGATCAAAGTGGAATTGTTTGACAAAATGTTCACCGATGGAAAAGTGTTTGTATATACACATTATAACTAGTTATTAATATCTGCTAATCAAAATAAAGGATCATGGGTAAATGATCACATACTCAAAGTTAAATTGTGGGTTTTCAAATTTGGCATACATTATCCCTTATTCATAGACAGGGAATGTGTTCATTGAGTTCCTTATGAACATATACATATAAATATTTGTGGGGTGAACATGTCAGCGACTGCACCATCAGTATGCTGGTTATTTACACATGTTTTGCAGTCTGTGAATTACAATGACTGGCTCATGGTGTGACTGGTTGAATATCAACATGTGGACAAATGAAACACACAAACACGACCACTGAATGAGTGGGGTTGAGAAAGTGGTTCTGTGGTCTGTTGAATGTGTGGTTGTTTAAGCGGGCAGTTAAGTGGTTCAGTGGTCTGTTGAATGTGTGGTTGTTTAATCGAAGAGTTAAGTGGTTCAGTGGTCTGTTGAATGTGTGGTTGTTTAATCAAAGAGTTAAGTGGTTCAGTGGTCTGTTGAATGTGTGGTTGTTTAATCGAAGAGTTAAGTGGTTCAGTGGTCTGCTGAATGTGTGGTTGTTTAAGAGAGCAGTTAAGTGGTTCAGTGGTCTGTTGAATGTGTGGTTGTTTAAGTGAAGAGTTAAGTGGTTGAGCAAGTGAGTGGGTGGTTGAGTGAGGGGTTTTGAGGTTGAGTGAGGAGGGATCAAGTGAATGGTTCAGTGGAATGGAGCTCAATACACAGGACACCAAGAAGCAACTACACATCATGTCTGTGCCCAAGTCGAGGATCAATCCCAGTTTCTGTGCAATAACAGCCAATGTGTTGTCTACTGTGGTATCCCACTATCTACAAATAAAAAATATGCACGGTCATATCAAGGGTTTTTTTTTATATTTATACTCTGACAATTTTGCAAAACATCTTTGTGTCAGTCCCTGGCATGTCAGAACAAGGGAACTACAGACTTGTGCATGTTGCTGACATGTCAGAACAGGGGAACTACAGACTTGTGCATGTTGCTGACATGTCAGAACAAGGGAACTACAGACTTGTGCATGTTGCTGACATGTCAGAACAAGGGAACTACAGACTTGTGCATGTTGCTGACATGTCAGAACAAGGGAACTACAGACTTGTGCATGTTGCTGACATGTCAGAACAGGGGAACTACAGACTTGTGCATGTTGCTGACATGTCAGAACAAGGGAACTACAGACTTGTGCATGTGAGAAAATTATTTGCCCTAGTTATGTGAGGTATAAGTATACCAAACCTTATTTTGTCTTACAGGTGGACCTTACTCATGAACATACACTTCAGACATGTCAATCTCAGTAGGACCTTCCTCATGAACATACACTTCAGACATGCCAATCTCAGTAGGACCTTACTCATGAACATACACTTCAGACATGCCAATCTCAGTAGGACCTTACTCATGAACATACACTTCAGACATGCCAATCTCAGTGGACCTTACTCATGAACATACACTTCAGACATGTCAATCTCAGTAGGACCTTACTCATGAACATACACTTCAGACATGCCAATCTCAGTGGACCTTACTCATGAACATACACTTCAGACATGCCAATCTCAGTAGGACCTTACTCATGAACATACACTTCAGACATGCCAGTCTCAGTAGGACCTTACTCATGAACATACACTTCAGACATGCCAATCTCAGTAGGACCTTACTCATGAACATACACTTCAGACATGCCAATCTCAGTAGGACCTTACTCATGAACATACACTTCAGACATGCCAATCTCAGTGGACCTTACTCATGAACATACACTTCAGACATGTCAATCTCAGTAGGACCTTACTCATGAACATACACTTCAGACATGCCAATCTCAGTGGACCTTACTCATGAACATACACTTCACACATGCCAATCTCAGTAGGACCTTACTCATGAACATACACTTCAGACATGCCAATCTCAGTAGGACCTTACTCATGAACATACACTTCAGACATGCCAATCTCAGTAGGACCTTCCTCATGAACATACACTTCAGACATGCCAATCTCAGTAGGACCTTACTCATGAACATACACTTCAGACATGCCAATCTCAGTGGACCTTCCTCATGAACATACACTTCAGACATCCCAATCTCAGTAGGACCTTACTCATGAACATACACTTCAGACATGCCAATCTCAGTAGGACCTTACTCATGAACATACACTTCAGACATGCCAATCTCAGTAGGACCTTCCTCATGAACATACACTTCAGACATGCCAATCTCAGTAGGACCTTCCTCATGAACATACACTTCAGACATGCCAATCTCAGTAGACCTTACTCATGAACATACACTTCAGACATGCCAATCTCAGTAGGACCTTACTCATGAACATACACTTCAGACATGCCAATCTCAGTAGGACCTTACTCATGAACATACACTTCAGACATGCCAATCTCAGTAGACCTTACTCATGAACATACACTTCAGACATGCCAATCTCAGTAGGCCTTACTCATGAACATACACTTCAGACATGCCAATCTCAGTAGGCCTTACTCATGAACATACACTTCAGACATGCCAATCTCAGTAGGACCTTCCTCATGAACATACACTTCAGACATGCCAATCTCAGTAGGCCTTACTCATGAACATACACTTCAGACATGTCAATCTCAGTAGGCCTTACTCATGAACATACACTTCAGACATGCCAATCTCAGTAGGCCTTACTCATGAACATACACTTCAGACATGCCAATCTCAGTAGGACCTTCCTCATGAACATACACTTCAGACATGCCAATCTCAGTAGGACCTTACTCATGAACATACACTTCAGACATGCCAATCTCAGTAGACCTTACTCATGAACATACACTTCAGACATGCCAATCTCAGTAGGACCTTACTCATGAACATACACTTCAGACATGCCAATCTCAGTAGGACCTTACTCATGAACATACACTTCAGACATGCCAATCTCAGTAGACCTTACTCATGAACATACACTTCAGACATGCCAATCTCAGTAGGCCTTACTCATGAACATACACTTCAGACATGCCAATCTCAGTAGGCCTTACTCATGAACATACACTTCAGACATGCCAATCTCAGTAGGACCTTCCTCATGAACATACACTTCAGACATGCCAATCTCAGTAGGCCTTACTCATGAACATACACTTCAGACATGCCAATCTCAGTAGGCCTTACTCATGAACATACACTTCAGACATGCCAATCTCAGTAGGCCTTACTCATGAACATACACTTCAGACATGCCAATCTCAGTAGGACCTTACTCATGAACATACACTTCAGACATGCCAATCTCAGTAGGCCTTACTCATGAACATACACTTCAGACATGCCAATCTCAGTAGGCCTTACTCATGAACATACACTTCAGACATCCCAATCTCAGTAGGCCTTACTCATGAACATACACTTCAGACATGCCAATCTCAGTAGGCCTTACTCATGAACATACACTTCAGACATGCCAATCTCTTCTCCTATCGCCCACTGCCCCAAAACACAAGTTTGCTTCCATGAGAATTCTAATAATCGAGAACAAACACAAAATATTCTGAACTGACACTCACTCACATTCAAACATGAATGTCTTTTTGTGTGCTTCCATTTTAACCTAATGTCAGCCATGAGTGACTTATGTTCAGAATTGTATCAGAATGAATTGGCTTAAAAAGTCTATGAAACAAAAAATTCAATTGCCTTTTTTTCAAGAGAAATAAAACAAATTCTTTTGCAAATATTTCAAATTTGCTCAAATTAACAAAAAGTGCCAAAGACATTTTCTGTGGCCTTGGATAGTAAACTCACATGTGTCAGTTGATCAAACAACATCCCCAACAATGAATAAGGCATTCCAGAATAATTCTTCAAAATCAGCAATATGCACATGACAGTTTTCCTTGCCCTTTATACAGAATATGCCTTCACCATGACTCAAAAAAAAAGAACACACAATCACTCATCAACAGCCTAAATGCAATACAGACAACAATTAAACCAGGTGACAATTTACCATTGACTAAATTCCATGATGACATTTATTTAATTTCTTTTATGATAAATACTTGGGTATTTTTCACATTTGTTCAAAATTATGCACTAGTAAATTAAAATTTGTATTCTACCATGACTTCAGTAAATAGTCATTTGTGATTGGCTAATCAAACTCATTCAGAGATATATAATTACATTATATTACATAGTTTAGAGCTATCATAATTTTGTTATATACTTCTGATTTCCAACTCAGTATATTTATCTTCTAACTATCGTTCAAAAAGATTTAAAATCACAGGCTATATTGATAACATACTGCAAGAGCTATGTGAGAACACACAGAAGACACTCCTTATGAACACTATCGACAGAATTCAAATACCACAAACTCAATGGATGAACTCTACCATTTCAACTCCATGAGGAGAATACTAACTTAGACAAAACCTTACTTCATCAATCTGTGTAGAATATCACATATCCCACAGGTAATCCTGTGTTGACGTGACTTGCACACACGGAACTAATCTCAGTCAAAGGAAGCACTTCATGGACACAATAGTGGCATTTCCGCAGCAAACCAAGAAACTCTACAATCAGACAGAAGAGCCAAACAAGTCCACCTGGTGGCAATCAGTGGCACTAGAAGCACATGTTCATAGCCCATATCATCCAGACATCATTGTTTAAAGAATTCTTTAAGCAAATTCAAAATATTATTGACATGCTGAATGTTGGACACAACTGTCATGAGACCAAGGGCAACTGACCTGAATTTGGATACAAAAACATTTCAAGTTTCCCTTTAGGAGTTTTGTCTTTTCGTTCAAATGCCAAATGCGCAAAGATATCCAGATTTCAACCATGTCTTTGAATAAAAAAAAATAAAAACCATCAAAACATGAAACATGTACATTGGTTTAGATCCAATTTCAATATCAGTGCAAGCTGAAAAAAGAATCTTTATCTGTTCCAACACAAATGAAAAAAAAAATAAATGGAAACACCATAGTTTCAATTTCTTTAAATCCATTCTTCCACTACAGCTCTTTTTTGAACAAAATAAAATTCAAATGTTACAAAAGCACTATGACATAAAAATGTTAGGAAACCACAGAAATAAAAACCCCAGAATAATAAACCCCTCCCTTGCCACCCACAAGCTCCAAAAACTGAAAACAGCTCTCCTTTCTTCTGTAGCCCTTTGCTTAGATATCAACAGATTGCAGAAAATATAATCCGATATCAAACCATTTTCAGAAATCCTGACAAAAACATCAAAGACTTGAAAGGAAAAGTTGCGAGACCAATGATTTCCTCCCATGAGGCCAAGAAAAACCAAACCCAGTCACCTAGTTTGAAAACCATACTTCCTCCAGTGGGAGCAGGGTAAACTCATAGTGAAGAAGTAAAGGGGTATATTTGGTTTAGCTGCATCCACAGGTGATAGACAGCCTGATTGGCTAAAGACTGTTAGTAGCACTGCATTTGTATACATTTCATTAGAAATATTTCTCATAACACACTTCAAATATGAATGACATAATTGTAAAGACTTCTTCTCTAACAACATGAAAGATTCAAATTCATCTGACATCAACAATATCAGGATCCAGTATATAAAGCAATCGCAGTGTTAAGACATCTATGGTTAAGATAAGCAATCTTTACCAGGTCATAACTCCCTTATGAGGGACTTATGACGAAGCTAGTGCTGAGATGGTTTGTCTTTAGACAGTTTATACATCCCTCGAATCATTATTGTTGAGCAACATGGAGCATATACTCACTATACCTTTCACTTCTCTTCATCTGTTCCTGGTATAGATTAATTTTCGATTACTGTTTGTTCATGTGTGCCTTTCAAGGTAAATGTGCCCTAAACGTCAAAATGTTTAAAATCTTTGCAAATGTTTAGTCCATCAGACAAATGATCAAACTAATGTATCTGTTTGAGGGCTCTGTATACATGGTAAACAACTGAAAGGAGTGTGTATTTGTGCTAAGTTTTATGCACATCAGTTAGGTATACCTATAAAAGACTTGAGATAAGATATATGACACCGCGCTTGACACCAGCAATATTTTGAGATGAAAATAATCTTAGGGGTCATATTTCACTTTTGAAGATTTTTATCTGAACCAATGTCAGACTTAAATTTATGTCATGTTTCAAAAAGACACCCAACAATACAGATAAAGTATGTATGACTTGCCTGAATTTGATTTGACATCACATGTTCCCACGGGTCCACATTTTGTTGATTGAAACTCAACCATGCACGACAATCAACAACGAACTAAATGTGAATTTGTCCATTCAAGGGCGATAACTCCCTTGTAGGTTAGAACGTTTGATTGGCCTATGTCATTTACACAGAGTGACCTATCACTCCACAAGGCATAAATAGCTATCAAAAGCCTAATATGACCACAGTTGTTCAATTGTTGCCCACAACAAAAATAGAAGCACATGATTATTTTCACAAACTAAGTTGCCAGGCTCAATATCAAATATGGTCAAATCAAGGTTTCTAACCTACTATTCACATCCTGTATTGATCTATGGGACACAACTCTCTACAACTAATTGTACAGCCAGGTGTGGTGCCAGCCCACAAAAACATCAGTACGTGAGAACTAGTTGGGAAACTGAAATATGTTTCAGTCTGTTCCCCACCTGGCTTTTCATCACAAAAACATGTTTCCAATAAATACATATTCCAGAAAAATGGAATCAGTTACAAACACACAAACCCTAAGTATCATGGGGAGCAATAATTTCCTTAATTTAGTGAACAACCACTAAAATGTTATATATTTATTCAGCAAAAGTTTTAAGACTTAAGTTAAAGGTTTATGAATTTAATGAGTATTAGTTTATCGGTACAGATGTAACAAGAATAAACATCCAGCTATACTCACAACTTGGGCCTCTTCATTCTGGCAGGGTGATAAATGCAGCTGTAGAATCCGATAAAACCTTTTTAGCAAATATGGTGGGAGTTTCAAGTCTACTCAGTGTCAACATCTCATTTTGTGCCCATTCAGCATTGACTCCATTTCACACTTTTTCTTGAGTTTGATGATATCAAATCAGTTCATGAAATATTCCTGTGCCCCACCCAAAAACACTCAACGTACACCTAATCACATCCACATATCAACATTATCCAAATGCCAGAAATTGCAAAAACGTCTGAAGTTATCCTGATATCAAAAGCTCAAGACAGCAATGATTAAAATGTCCAATTAAAACAAGCCCAATGACTTGACAAAAAATCACAGAGTATAATTTCACCAAAATGAATCACAACACAAATAAGATACACATCAGTGTCTCCAGGCTTCCATCAGTCAGTACCTGCATTGTTGGTCCTTCTGTCTGCAAGTGTCAGTCGTGACCACATAATCCTGCTATGTCAACACATGGGAATACACCTGTCCACAGCTGTCTCTTCTACAGTCAAATCAAGGATATCCTTCTGTTGGTCTCACTCAAAATGGATACATCCTGAAACTGTAATCCTCTGTAAGCTTCACAGACACAGGTACATTACTCATCCCAACAGACTACTCACATCTATTTTTGTTTTGACATCCAAAATTTCAAAATCGCAGTTCTGAACACATCAACAGAATGTTGAAAGATTTAGTCACTAGAAAAACAAACTGTGCTTCAACAAGGTGATGAAAACATCAACACAACAATGATCCAATATTACAAGTGTCCCATCGAACAGCAAAACATGAACTCTCAGAGTGGTATATAACACTACTCCATGTGAGAATCGTGGGGTTGTTATGTACTCCTTGAATATATCTCACACTATCCCAGTAGATATTGTCCCGTATCGCCAAACAATGGATATCACGCTGTAGTAGAGAATGAATGTTTATGGAACTTGTTCCACTGTATCAATCTTTTCAACAAGAGTCTCCGTCCTGGATTCAGTAGCAGCAGATTCAAGAGCACAGATGATGCACTCTGCAGGTGTTGATAAGTGGACTAGCAATAATAAGGTCGGTACATTAGGGGGTAAACGTTACCCCCTATCTCAACAGCTGAGAGGGTTGATCAACATTGGTTCAGATATAAGCACTGTGTGACAGGCTCACTGAAGAAAAAGAGACACACTGTGACAGCTAGACTGGCAACTATATGTGCCAACAGCAAATACCACCATGGCTAATCAAATTAAGCAAACCAAAATATTGGAGATCTGTTTTTTTCTAATGTAACTTGATGATTAAAACTTCTGAATTGGAAAAGTGAATTTAAAAAATTCACTCACTCCTGACATCAATGACAAAAAAAATCATGCAATTCTGTCCTCTTAATTTTGAATTACTACTTTTCACAGCAGTGGCATATACAAAAAAAAAACAGACTACCATTCTCACTTAAGATGATGAGAAATTATACATGACACAAAGAGATGATTTTCACCTCTTCAAAGTTACCGTTTGTGACACCATGCACAAATACACTACATGAATTACAGTCGTAACAATAACCCATTAAAATCTATCTTACCCATAGGAAACAGCAGAAAACACAAAAATAACTCCTCAAAACAACGAATCTCACAAAAGTAAAATTCTCCCCTCACCAACAAGCCTCAGTAAAGTTATGCCGATCTGCTCATGAAACCAACACAACCCTTATCAAAAGCGAGTGATTACGAATCGGTTACAGATAATTCCATGCTGTGTGGAACAGTAAGCGCACCATGTACATATCCTTCAGAACTCTTCAGGCATGGAGATAGAAAAACGCACTACTACTGAAGTGAAAGCACTGCAGCGGACAGCATGAGAAAACTATTGGAGTGTGTTGGCGGGTGGTTAGGGCAAGTGATTCATTCTACGACCTCTCAACGATGAGATGCTATGTACTTTCTTGAAAAGAATGTTCTTTAGAGAGGCAGTGACTGATATCTCCGAGGTGATGGGTATACAGGAGAAAATGGTGGGAGAATGAAAACCTTTACAAATATATCTGAAAATGTTGGATTGGATGACTTGAGGCATGTGAATCACAAAAGTAATTTAATAGTTGAACAATGCGTACCACCCATTCCACAAACTCTATCTATTATTGAAAGTGAACCCACAAAAAACATTTCTAGTGTGTGAAAATCATGTGAACATTTGACATGAATGGTGTTCAGCATCTCTGACAAAACATTTAATTGAATGGGAATACATCCTTAAATAATTCTCATGAGAGAAAAATTTGGTTATGTGTATACGATTGTACTGTTGTATTTAACAATTTAACATCACTGGAATTATTGACACAGTGTAAAAAGACAAAAGACAAATTGTGAAAATAGGTTGTGTCTTAAGATTATCCATGACACCACAACATATGAGCATTATGAGAGACAGGAATATTTAACACATAGTATCGCATTCATAACATGTCCCTTTATAGATAACACATGCCTATGATTGGCTCCATGACATTCTATCAGAGATGCATTATGCTATTAAACAAGGATGTGATAACTGGACATATCACACCCTTGTTCAATAGCATGTGTAGGATAACTGAATATACCCAGGACATGAAGCCAAAAACAACAAAATATATAATGAAAAAAAAAGACAAGAGCCAAATGTTCAACATAACCAAAATTCGTTTTGCGAAATGTTCAGTTTCCTAAGTGAAAGTAGACATTGAGGTGAAAAAGTCAGAAGAGAAACAAGAGTGTGCTATCAGCCTGACATTAATGCCTGATCTGTCAACATAAGTTGCTCCACATGGCGAGCCTGGGAACAGGGAGGTATCACTTTAAGGCTGTACTTGAACACACTGGTTAACTGCACTGGGAGATAGAGCCAGGGTGTTAAACATACGATACCACTGACCTACAAACTTCACTCCCCTTGCCCTAATAGCTTACTAAAGAATGGGGAAATGCACAACGAGGAAAAACTAAAGACATTGCCGAGCCCATGTTCATGCTTTGAAACTCAAATATTCTTCTGAAGTCCAGGACCAAATCTTTCACCAGAACACAATCTTCATCTTTTCAACAAATTCTTTTTCTAACAACTAGTTTTTTTAATCAGAAACTTTAGCCATGGTCATAGGATAGGAATTTTGTTGGCAGTTGTCACTGGATTAGTTGTCTAATGTCAGGAAATTTAGAAACGTGTTATCCGGGAAAAACATTATTTTCATGACAACAAAGAGAATACAAGTTTCCCCCTGTGGATGTGAGGATGACTGACTAAATACAAAAGGACACAACTGAACAGGCTCTCCAAGGATTTACGCTGTTCTATGGTTTAATTACTTTTATATTTGCTTTTGTTAAAGATTTAACTATCTTGCATTGGGCAATACCTTCTACTGAAAGGCGATCCTGTGAAAATTAATTACAGATACCCCAACAAGACATGTACATATACAACTGTCTTTGCTATGAGTTTGAAGAGGATGAAGTTTAATTACTTCAGGAAAATATCCACTTGCTTGAAAAAGGTTTGATGAAAGGAACTCACAAAAGATGTCTGTAGCAGGATTAAATGATTTTTCCTTTAAACATTTATTTAATTAGGAGGTTACACTCCATGAAAGTATTCAAACTGTTATGGAGTTATGTCCCTTAGATATGTCAGGATACCTTCATGGGCAAACAACATTTATAGTAAAATATTGGAGTGTGAGACAGTCTTGGATTTTTAGCATGTTGTTAAATGCTGCATTAGTATCACTTTCAGAACAACTATACAGTAGTGGGTGAGTGTGTTGAGCTGTAAGCTGCACTCACAAAGGTCCACCTGTATGGTAGAGGTCTGCAAATAATCAAGTCTGGAAACATCATGAGCATCAATCTACACAACTGGGATATGATGAAATGTGGACCAAGTCAGAGAGACTAACCTCCCGATGCTAAGGCGACTCAGCTTGTCGTAAGAGGCGACTAACGGGATCGGGTGGTCATGCTCGCTGACTTGGTTGACACATGTCATCGGTTCCCAATTGCGCAGATCGATGCTCATGTTGCTGATCACTGGATTGTCTGGTCCAGACTCGATTATTTACAGACCGCCGCCATATAGCTGTAATATTGCTGAGTGCGGCGTAAAACTAAACTCACTTACACTCACTCCAATTCTAAGGCGGACCTTTAATAAATATCTTATCTCCTTTGTACCCATCGTTAGTCTTGGGGATGATGATATTGTTAAAGGGTTTGCATGTCACGAGACATTTGGGGTTAAGTTGCACACCTGGATATCATGTAAGATGCTCATTTATTTCCTCCACCATGACATTGGTGAAATATTACTGAAGGAGACAATACTCACCCCAAACTGTCAGTGTTTTCAGCTGACATTTTGCTGATGTTACCCAACAAAGCTATAATGTCGTCCAATGAGGATCACCCTCGAAACATTTGTAATGTATCCTTGAAGGAGATTCTTGTTGTTAGTGATATTTCAAATCCATAATGGGATAATTCATTACTTCCTCATGAACATCATGATGTTGTGACGTGGGGTAACTTTCCGGAGACAATAATATCCTGGTTTTGACATGTTGACAGGTGAGATATGAAGTACCTGTCACTAGAGATAAGCAGTGTATTTTACCTCAGTATGCCTATCTGTGCAAACAAACTCATAAACAATTATTTGACCCCATACCTTTCACATTAATTCACCACTACATATTGATTGCAGGTGAATGTTGTGTTGTTGAATACAGTAATCAATCACATTTACCTTGCAGCTGGTCTTCTTTATTTCTGTGCATATGTGACCGTAGCTATAGAACAATTTTCTGCTATTACTGATGATTTCATGATAAAAAAACAAACATCTATCTGGAAACAATGAGTTTAAAGAACAAGCATTCAGCCAATAAATCTTCAAAGTTTACACATTAATGTCAGCATGACAACATGTAGACTTACACTGTTTATTTATCATTCAGTGTCACTAAAATTCAGTATGTAAATTCAACAATAATTTGTGCATAATCACTACATAACGCCACACACAGAAACAATCCAGATTATACGAGGTCTCAGAATAACAACTCAGTGATAGATTCCCACCAGGTATGCCATCCAATCCACATTGATGTGGCTTCCAATCATCACAGGCATGGAACCTAACCTCGTACACCCCCTTCCTCCGTACTGGTGTGCATGTGTGTGTATCGAGGGGAGGGGGAGAAAGTGAGAGAAGAGAAAAAAAGGGAAGATAGAAAGAAAAGGGAGAGACAGAAAAAGAGATAGAACTGAAACTCACGACAGGTGATCACGTGAATGAAGTCATATGTAGACTGGAAAATTTCACCAGCAAATTTCAACATATATAATAACACCACTATCCCCATCATATATCATCTCCTAACCGCACCCATCTCAAGATGAAGATTTCCCCATTTTTTTCCTTGATGATTCAGCTTTTATCAGCATGACATAATCAAAAACGACAAAGCCCATCTAGATGTTATTTATCACTGTTGTGCCTCTCAGACACGCCATCGTTTCTCCCTCCTCCAGGTATTACATTTGTTTGCCTAGATGTGATGCACAGGTTTGAGTTTCAGCGTCAGACAGGCACCCTGTTTTTATAGACACCACTATTGGGAGCTGTGGAATGTAAAATGTTTGGAAATACTAGGACCAAGGATGATATTTATCTCCTGTTACTATCAAAATTTTATATACAATTATTTATATGGGCGTCAACGCACTCTTACCTTTCCCACTGTAATATGGGACCTTGTTGGCAATCTCAGCCACATATCTATTTATCTTACCTAGCATTAAGATACTGGCTTCTGACTGGTTTCTCATGGGACTTGGTTCTTATGTATACCCAGACAGGTGAGGTACAATTTTCATTAATCTCCCCTCCATTTCAGAATGTGAAAATCTGATTGGTCCATGGCTGATAAATGCTATATAGCCAACTTCACAGAGAATTATTTTTTAGTGTGGAAGAATAATTCTGTCATGCCATATCACAAAGAAAACATGCTGTATATGATTTTGGAAGAATATATAAATTGTACTAAATGCCCTTTGAGTCTGACACAATAAATGCTGAGTTATTTAGCCTTTGAAAGTAAACCATATTTTTCATGTATATTTATTCAATAATTTCAGCAATGCAAAACAAATAACTTGTAACTAGTAAATGTTGATATATGAACAAGCTTACACAAACAATATTGGTTTAATCATCCATGAAGGCAGTTCTGGTTACGTTACTTTCTATCCCAGCCTACAGTATTTACATACAATATTCACTTCCATTCCTTCCTAAAACCTAGGCAGTGAGATAGCCTAATGGTTAAAGTGTTCACTTGTCATGACAAAGACCACAGTTTGATTCCCCACATGGGTACAATGTGGAAAGCTCATTTCTGGTGTCCCACACCATGATATTGTTGGAATATGTTAAAAGCAGCATAAAACTCAACTCACTCACTTACTTCTTCATGAAAACAAAACATGACCACTGTCAGGACACCTTTAAACCCTCATGCAAACACCTACCCAGTTCCGAGCCAAGAACCCACAGATCTATTAGTTCAGCAGCTAACAGTAATTCCCACTTGCACAACCTGGGATTGGCTGCAAACATGACACAGAGAAACAAAATGTTGAAGCACTATTCATGTGCATCAGCATTATTCACACATGCCTTTGAAGTCAATATGATGTGTCGCCTATGTATAGACCCCTGGCAAGTAGTCTAACTCAACACTTAAGTCAGAGCACATTGAGTAACTTTTGCACATTGCTGGCAAAGGTGACGTGTGTCGCTAATGGAGGAGCGTGCATTGATGTGTGTGCAGGCCTTCTGTGCCAGGACTGTTCCATACATCAGCAATGCGTCATTTTTGGATTTATACGTTATAAGGTTTAAAGGAATGTTGAAGATGCACGTTTTGAGGAAAAGCTGTGGGTTTTTTTGCCTTCATCATCATCATCATGATCGTCGTCATCATTGTCGTCATCACCATGAGTGGTGTTCGGGTACCCTAGTGGTTAAAGCATTCACTCATCATTCACTGCTTTTCAATTTTTGCTGCCATTTTCATTACCAATATTGACAATTAGTTTGTAATTGATTTTATTGACCATATAATGATCATATGTGTATAGTACATGAATAACATTGCTGGGGAGAAAGTGGCTGAATATGCCTTATCCCTTTGTCATTTCGGAAAATAAAACATGTATAAAACAATCATGATTAATAATCATTGTCTAAATCATCACAAACCCAAAATACTTTCACATCACTTTCTAAACTGTTTTGAACTTTCGTCACTTCTGTATTGGCCGACCTTCAAGAACACAACCCATCCCCTTCAACATGACCTCAACATTATCAAATAAAACAACCATATTATTGCTATGAGACAACAGCTTATTTCAGGGATGGGAAAATATCCCAGCCAGAACATCTGATTCAGAACTTCAGGAATTCTGGGTAATTATCATGGAGCAGACGGCTTGATTCACCAGCAGACGCCAAGTCATGTCCATGTTACTCACTCAGTCTGAACAATCATTTCTTCAATGCTTCAAGGCCCAAAGAAACAAAGAATTACCATGATTAAACAAGTAAAGTCTGTTTAAGTTCCTCCTAACCTGATACAAGGGCATCCCTTCATCCACTCTGCAGATATCCAGTATCAGATGTAATGTTCATCATCCTGTTTACTCGACAGATGAGACAGAACAATAACTGCTTGATTAACAAACTCAAATCAAGGCGATAGATAAAACTGAAGAATCTTATGACATGAGAAACACAAAGAAAATCCTATGAGTTGCCACTAATAGATACTTTTAGAGTCCATAAATTTTAAATTAGTTTTAAATACGGGTCTGTAGTAGATGTTTCAGAAACAAAATGTTAAAAATATTAAAAAATTGATATGAAAGGAAATGACTAACCTCAAAAATGGATGAATGAGACAAAATATTTTAATAATGTTATTGTTGTGCTTGGATATCAGATTCCTCACACACTAAGGATGAGCCTGAAAATACCTCCAAGAAAGGATGCCATCACAGAAACAAGGGGAACCATTCCAGAATAATGCTTTTCACTAACCTTGACTTCACCATACAACAAAGACACGTAATAATGATTCATAAACCGTCAAATAATTATCTAAATCCATTCTTTATCTTAATTGCCTTGTTTCATTACAAGACACTTGTGAGAAGTAAGAAGAAGGGAGAATTCATGATCAAACCAAATAATGTCTGACTTTGAACAAAATTTGAACAAAGAAGATGTTAATTAACTGAGCACACAATTGTATTCATCTTTTATTCAAACCATGTTTTCAATGTGTGATGCCTTGTCAAGTACACCAAATGTAAAGGATACTAGGGACCTTGCACAGCAAGCTTAGTGCTGAAGGCTTTCAGATTTGATCCTCCACATCCATACAATATGTGAAGCTCATCTGTGGCGCCACCTATTCTATTATTGCATGAACATGTAAATCCACTCTCCCTCACCCCTGACCCGTGAAGGTCCCCGGGTAGAATAGGCCTTCAGCAACCCATGCTTGCCATAAAAGGCGACTCAGCTTGTCGTAAGAGGCGACCAACGGGATCGGGTGGTCAGGCTCGCTGACTTGGTTGACACATGTCATCGGTTCCCAATTGCGCAGATCGATGCTCATGTTGTTGATCACTGGATTGTCTGGTCCAGACTCGATTATTTACAGACCACCACCATAAAGCTGTAATATTGCTGAGTGCGGTGTAAAACTAAACTCACTCACTCACTCACTCCCTCACCCTCAGTTCAGATCTCTGTGAACAGAAGTGTCTAAGAACCAAATCTAGAAGGGATCAAAATCATCCACAATTAACAGACTTTAGTTTAAAAGACACAAAATAGCTAATTGTTGCTGATAAACATGTTTGGAAGCAATTTGAATTCGCTAGTTGACATTTTGGTAAAACCAAATTTGAGTCAAAATCTGGGATGCTCAGTCTCTCATTGGCAGTGCAGTGTTTGAAGCTGAATGAGGGTCTCATTAGAGCCTACAACTTGCTACAGAGTCACCTGAGATACAGGAAGATACTGGGGTTAGTTTAAAACCAGGTCACATCACACTACAGTCCATCACTGGAGCAATGCATCAGAAATAGTAATTCATTAATGATAAGCTACCCACGCTTTAGGATGAAACATTACATATCTCAATGAAATCTCAATTTCTTTGATTTCTCAACTACTAATTGTGTGATTGGCAATGATTGCTGAGGAAAACTTACTGGACGATTAGACGTCGTTTCTTTCATTTCTCAACTACTAATTGTGATTGGCAATGACTGCTGAAGAAAACTTATTGGACAAAAGACGTTTCGTTCATTTGTTTCATCTAATCCCACTTCAGTAGAGCCATGTTCATGATACTGATCAGTGGTGGAAATGTTTGAAGGGCGATTTAGATGTGGAATGTATACGAAAAGCAAGATTTGTGGATGTAATGTTCTTTATTGTGAACAACACCACGTTTCAGAGTGTATGCTTGCTCCTTTATCAGAAAAGCAAGATTTATGAATGTCAAATTCTTCATTGTGTATAACATGACATTTGGGAGTGAATGCTTGCTCCTTCATCATCTTCTAATCACTGGGTTGTCTGGTGCAGACTTGATTATCTACAAATCGCCCGCTATTTAAGTTGAGTATTGTTTCATGCAACAAACAAACATTCAAAGATACAACTGAAAGAAACTGGATTGAACCAAACATACTCCTTCAGTCTGCACAGGATGCAGAAGTCAGATGACGGTCAAAACATGGTTACCTTTTATGATATGCATAGGCTGTTGGAGGCTACTCTTCCTTAGAATCCCCATAGGGCTGAAGCAAGACTGAACCAAACAGCTCGAGTGAATGTTACATTTGACTTCTTTCCAACTGACATTGTCTATTCATAGTTTCAACAATATTCCTGAATAATGCATTCTGGTTTGTGAACAGCGTATCAAAACTATCTGATAGGAAAGGCAGTAAGACAAAGTCTACATTGGAGAAGTAAACATAAACTGGGATACTTGTGTGAGATCTAGGGGGTTAATCAGGCAGAACCCATGTTCACAATACCATTGCTTCTTTACCTGAAAAGGCATCACACAAATGATGATGATGATGATGATGATGATGATGATTTGGAATTTTGATGTGCGCTTTCCAACATAATGCATGTTTTACACAAAGTCATAAATACTTTGTGCCCATGCAATATCAGTCTGTTATCAACCAGTCAGATGACAAATCAAGGCCAGTAGCAGTCAACTTATATTCGACTGGCCAAAACTGATAAAAAATGCCTAGCCAATCAAATACAATCATTTAGAAAAAAAGGGCTGTTCTTAGTCCATGTAGATTTAATTCTATGCTAAGAACATTGCAAGAATATTTTTCATCCAAATTCTACATTACAAGTACTGAAAAAAAAACAAAAAAAAAAACCACCGGCAGGTTATTGCTTCACAAATTTCTGATACAATATTTGATTTGGATTAAATATTCTATAAATCATAACCAGTCTGTGGCAAAGAATCAAGTCAATGTTCCACAAACTCTTCAGAATGAGAAGACCCAAGACCAATATAGTCACGTAACATTAATTTTTCACAATATTAGCCAAACGGATTAGACAAAATCTGTAATGTTGTAAAAACAAATATCATTCAGCCAAAAATACACAAGGCTGGAAATCCTTCCATGCCATGAAAACAATGACCACTTGATAAAATACAATATTGGGAACAACTTCCCCTATAAAATATTCCAATATAAGGCCACATAATGTTCAACAATGCTCCCGCCCCACAGTATTACCCAGCAACCATGGAATGATAGCAGATCAAATATCCCCTTATCACACGGACACATGTTTCGGTAAACAGTTGACATTTAAATTCCCCACTACCTGCCATTATTACATTAGTTCTGTCAACTTTAATCTTACCAACTGCCAATCAACAATATTTTCTCCCTAATACGCTCATGATTTTCTCAAGAAAAAATACTTTTCCTTCAGGGCAAATGTATGATCATGAACTGAAATTCATTTGCATCAGGATTGTTTTTTCCTTACGCTATCCGGAGCATTTACTATATCCTGCTTATTACACTTTTAGGATTTGTATGAAACAAATACTTGATTGTAGAGCAAACTTTTTTGGCATAATGTGTATATTTCTGCAACTACTTCTACAAACATTCCTTTTTCATGATAAATTTGCTATGCTTTCAAAGAAAAGAACAATTTTTTCAAACAGAAATCCCAAAACTATTTCTAAAATATGTCCTGACATTTACAATATTTATTACTCCATGTTGTTTCCATGTGATTATACTACATACTGTTGTAATGTACGTCATGTATGTATCTATATTTCTATGTTCATAACTACTGTGCTCATATTTGTAGTTTATAGAATATTGCTGCTGTTTCTTGATGGAATGCTATGCAATAAATATCTTATCTTACGAAAATTCACAAAAAACAAAAACACAAATGAAAAAGATGTTTCACCTATTTAAATCTTAAAATGGACCCCAAAATTCAAAATAGCAAAAACACTTCAACCCCAACAAGGAAAAAAACAGATCACATATCATATTATGTTGATTCAAAATAATAATAAAAACTGACCAAAAGTTGAACCAGTTTTTAGACAATTTTCAAATGTCCATGATTTGAAACTCAAATTCTAGTTCCCATTTGAAATGGGAACAAAACACCCAACATTCAACACGCTACATTGAAGCTTAGAGCCTGCTTTCCGCCTAAGTTATTCCACCTGCTGTTTAACAGTTGGGTAAGTTTGCAACCACCTTGTTCAAGTTAATGTTATACATCTGTCTCAATAGCTGTGTCGCCAGCTTTCAAACTCGGCACACTGCCGACCTAACTAATTGCACATTTTTCAAATTTTATCAGAACTGTTTTCACACTCCTAGCGTGGATGTTTGTTTTGTGTTTGCCTATTTTGTGACGATCCCGTAGGTTCTTGGGGGATAGGGTGAGTGAGTGTTTTTTAGGGTGAGTCACTGAGCAATAGAGGGAGACCACATGTGAATGACAGCATTTGAAAGTGACTGAAGGACAGTTTTACTGTTCAAGAGTGAGTAAGTGAGTGACTGTCCAAGAAATTAGGAATAATTATGAGCCAATAATCAGAATTTAAATATTTGTAGTTTATAGAATATTGTCATTGTTTCTTGGAATGCTATGCAATGAAATATCTTATCCAATCTAAACATGAGTGAGTGAATGACTGAGTGAGTGTGTGAGAGAATAAGTGTTGTTAGATGAATCTGACAGAAGATATGATTCCATATTCCACCCCTGTGGTATACGGAGTCAGACTTTTGAAAGCAACGACTGGCTGGTCTCCATCATGGGGGGGGTCATAAAATCTTCAACTTGACTACATGCTCTGCAACTAACTATGCCTATCTTTCAATGATTCCATATATATTTTTTTTTTCTTCAATTTATTTTCTTCTTCTTTCATCTTTTTCCATGGCAAACTAGGTGCAACCTGACAGAAACTGTGAGTAAGCTGTAGGTATGAAGGTTTTGTGTCTGACCTCTATTGCCCAACTGAGCCATGCCCTCACAATCAGTCTTGAAGCTGCATCATCAAGAGGAACAGCTAGGCACTATAGATCAACAGGCACTATAGATCGTATCAGCCTGGTATTTGATATAGACAGGAATGAGACCACTTTTAAACAAAGAGACAAATTGTTATCCAAGGCATTTGCTGACTGACAGATCTGATTTCAATGTGAATTCATCTTTTGTTAGGAAGTGGAAATCGGCTGTAAAGTCCTTTTATCTTTTGTCATAAAGTGTTGCCATGGTGACATCCTGGAATTTGGTGTCTATCAATCCTAGCTATCTATTATCCTGGTATTAACTGTAAGTGATAACATGTTCAAGACAGATTGAAGAAAGTTCTTGTGGAATAATAGAAACTTGCTTAAAGAATTTGTTTGGCCATGTCTGCCGAAATGTCTGATCTTTAAAAGTGTGAAATGAAATTACAAACATGAAAGAAAAAAAAAAGTGCCAGTTACAGACTTAATACTTCTATGACATGCTCAGTTTGTAATGATGACACTTGTTCTGAAGATCAAGTTAACCTGATAGTTGGATTTAATTTCCCGTGTGCTGTTTCAAGGATCTATGTGACTGCTGTGTTGAGTTCTGTCAAAGATCTGTATAACAGTTGCACTGTGAAAAAAAATCAAATTTCTCCTGTGTTTATTAAAGATCAATATGCTGGTTGTACTGTGTAAAATTTTATAAATAGTTGTGCAGTGTTGGAGATGGTAGTACCATGTGTCGTACTGTACTAAAATGAATGACAGCTGTTGCATTCGTGAAGCACCTGTTCGTGATTTGGTACATTCATGAACATTTTGCTAGTTTTGAATCATAACGTTAACGCTACTAGCATCTTGAACAACATCTTGTTGTGGTCTGGCATCAGTCCTTCTGAAGAGATACAACCAGTCATATAGCAGCCAAGATAACATGGGAGAAGATTTGCAAAAACACGCCTCGTTTTATCCAAGATCACTTTCAACATGTAACTATTATTTTGCTCTGTAAACACACCAAATCCCATTATTCTGTATCTAGCCTACAATTGAGAGTTTCTGACAAACAGTAATTTGCACTGAGCCCTGCGTGGGAGTCCTCGCACAAGGACATCATTTATTCTACCTGATCACACACTACAGTTGTAGCAAATCTTGTCGGGACATAAATGCAAATGCACAGCGACTCTATACACACAGCAGTGCACTTATCAGACCAGATATCACAATTTATTCTATTGTTTCATGCACGTCAAGGTTAAAACTTTTTTCCCTGAGTAAAATCAAACCGACATTGCTATGAACCCATAAATAATAGATGTGCTTTTCATTACAAAAATGTATGCCATTTGCAATTTAGCAACTGGTACTTCAGTTTCCAGACAACATTTGCTTAATCGCTTCAGTAGCTAGATACTGACAGCCATAATACACTGACTTATCTGAAAATAAATATTGTGAACAATCCGTCACACTCCATTGACAGGCAAGCAACAACCATTCATAGCATCGAATATCCACATGGCAACACTGCAAAATTTCAGAAGCTATCAACATCAAGAGATTATCCCCACAGATGAACAGAGACCAAGGGGTTTACAGAAGAAGAAAGACAAAAAGAAAAGTTTTTATTTCAGTGTCACGTGATCTTACAATAAGATCGTAAAAGGCTCATAAAATATATTGCACAGATAGTACAAAAGAGCATCCGATTTACCTACCAGGGAAATCAATAAGACACCAGGCTTCACCAATCACCTCCTAATCCACTGTTACAGCATCATCCCACCCTTAGTATCTTATCCTAGCTTTTGTTAGACTACCACCACCCCCCACCCACCCTCACCGTACACCTATCAAATACATTGGCCTCCATTGTAACAATACCATACCAGCTTTTATATATTTTAATTCTCTTTTCATCTGCTATGTCTTAATTGTATAGACATGCTTAAAATCATCAGTCTGGCTTCATGTACATTAATAGTATATATATCCTGTTTAACTTTTAGTTAGCATCCACCTGACGAAGGGGCAAGGAATTGCCCAGAAACGTCGTGAAAACAATAAAGAAGAAGTCCATCACATCCCTAACATTTTGTCATATAATAAAATCAAACCTCATTTGTGATTTTACATCCTCCAATCAAGTACCGCCTTAAATGGTATCAATCACACCTAATTAAACTGTCTCTCAATCAGAATATTTCTACTGATGTTTTCCTAATCAAAAACATGAAACATTACACCTAAGACCAAGTTCCACCCACAAGATAAGTCATGTGGGATGCATGCAATACACTTGAAAACTGAATTTGAAAAAGACTTGGCAAAAAAATGTACATGAATTTTTTATAATTATTAATTCAAAACATTTTCATGTCTTTTTCACTGCAATTCAAATCAAAATGCAAGACAATCATATCAGTACATGCCAACACATAAGATAAGATATTTGTTGCAAAGCTCTCCCTGAAGGAACTGTAGCAACTTTCTATAAACAACAAAAATAAACATAGGAAGTACAAAGATACATACTAAGTCTTTTTTTATGTATTTCAGAATATGTTCAGTAATGTAACTCCCATAATCTGGGACTGATAATGTAGCAATGTTTATTTGATATCTCATGACATTTCAGATCTGAGCACTGTCGTCAAAGGTATGATAGAAACTGACTTAAGCATTTCATACTAATTTTTTTTTGAATAAACAATAAAAATAAGGCACAATTTACATCTAACATACAGTGGAAGCTGTCTAAACCAGCACTCATCAGGACTGAAGAAACAATCCAGTTTAGGCAATGTGCCGGATTGTAGAGCTGATGATAAATGTTCAAGCCACAGACAGGACTGAGATTTTAAGGTGTTGACACCTTGCCAGATTGGACAGATGCCAGTTTTGACAGCTTCCACTGTAGTACATTTCAGTTGTTTTATGCTAGCAGTATACTCCCATCAGAACCCTCATTCAGAAGTTCTCAGCTACACAGGTTCCTAACTGGCCCCAACAAACAGAAAAAGCCAAGGGCTAAAAGAAAGCCATATTATATGGCAATTTCTGATGCCCTCGGTGACCTCATGGTTGTTCATGGCCAAGTCCTCTGGGCCACAGGACAATAGAGGAATTCATTTCTCCTGAACATTTTATCACAGATTGTATCCTGTCTTGAATCCTTAAACCCTAAATCAATTACTAACTCCCTCATCATCAACAACAGCATCCCCACCACTGAAGATGTTGCAACTACTCAGCTACAGACTCAAGGTCAAAGACCTTCTCACAGTTCCTGGCAAAAGCTGTGCCCTCAGTATCCCTAACACTAATTGATCTCTGAAGAGATAGGCTTAGCCTTCTACATAAACAGCACCAGAGTCTAATGAAGTCCACAAAATGGGTTTAGCACGCCTTTGCATGAATTTCAATTTGTTATAAAATCTAATTCTGTCTCTGCTGATCGATATCAACATCTTTTCCTTCTATTACCATGGAGTGAATTTTCAATTTCATTTCTTAAAAGTATTTTTGAGTTATTGAAAAGTGAAACATTTTTAACATGCTGTTAGGAGTGCTAAACTTAATTACATTTCTGAACTTTTCGGCTAATGAAATGGCGTTGTCAAGAATACCTTACAGCCCAGAGTGAGTTTTCTTTAACATGTCACTAAGCAGCATCGCAGTTATATTGGATATTGCTGTTATTTACTATTCAGTTATATGCAATATTGCACATGTAGTAGTTATAGCATACAGAGATAAAGTCAGAAATCAAGCCATTTTCTGGACAGCGGACAAAATGTGAAATATTCTGAAATGATGTGTAAAGATGTTAGAAATGTGTGACGACAACCCTTAGTTTGTCATTTACCCTGTTATAGGACCTTGTAGATGCTTCCAGCTCTGGTAAAATACATTCAGAGTGAGTGAGTGAAACATTTTTAACAAAATTCCAGTCATATCATGACATGTGTACAAAATGCTGGAGGAAATATGAAGTAACTGTGCATCATTTACCAATTTTGTGAATTGCACTTGCATATCGTGTTGGCAGGTCAAGAAACACACATCACACAAAAAGGGGGCATAACTCTGCGCAGTGAACAGCAGACAGGCTGGGCGCAAATAGGCTTTTTACTGGCCCAAGTCGCCCTAAAACTGTAAAACCAACCAACCAGCAGACAGGTATGACTCTGAATTTGTCCAAAGGATATCTGCAAGAATCATTATCAACGGTTATGACATCAGCGTTTGCAATAACACAAGTGTATTTTTCTGCACCCGCGACACACATCACAAACACTGATGAAGGAAGGTACATTTGGAAAAACACGATCTACTTTACATTTTACGTTCAGACCACCCAATTACAGAGCAGCATCAACATAAACTGATATGTTACCTTGTCACTGCCACACTGATGGTGAATAATGGAATTATACAACACAATGGTTGTTGCTGTCATTACGGAGTCCAGTATTTTACTTCATAATGCCAGAGTAATTTAAGTTCAACGCTGAATTGAAAAAGATTTCAGTTGGCATCGTGTAGGAGGAAGGACTGAAAAGGTTCAGATATCAGACAGTTTGTTACTTTGGTAAAATCTCTAAAGCATGGTGAAAGGGCTGTCAAACCTGGACACAATTAAGGCTAACTAGGAACTGAACCCATGATCTTAGGTGTCTGGTGTGCCCATTGATGTATCTCATATCAATGAATTGTGTTGCATAACATGTCTGGTCAATCCATTCCAAACTTCATGGAGTGTTTCGAAGGTAAATCTCGCTAAACTTAGTGAAATAACATGGCTTCAAGTACACAAAGTGAGTGTCATAGAACCACAAGTTTTGATCATCCGAAGATAACATAATCAGCGCAACAGGCAAGACAGCATGAGTGAGTGATTGAGTGAGTTTGGTTTTACATCACTTTCAGCAATATTTCATCAATATCACAGTGAGAGACACCAGGAAGGGGCTTAACACATGGTACCCATGTGGGGGGTCGAACCTGGGTCTTCAGCATGACAAGCGAATGCCTTACCCATCAGGCTACCTCACAGCCCCTAAAACAGTAGCAAAGCTATTTTCATTGAGGACACCTGGTGTTCATGGAAAGCATAAGCTCTTGCTGACATGTACAGAAGAAGCTGTCAAAACCAGCAGCTGTCTACTACTGCAAGTTTTCAGCACTGGCATGAAGTATCAGTGCCCTCTGTTGCATGCACATATATCATCACTCAAACGCTGTGAAATCTGGCAGCTGTAAAATCAGGATCTTGGTATAAAATGAGCTGCCAGAACATGTGTTTATACAGTATTTAGTGCTGTCTAAACCGGCATGTGGCCCAGTGTGTGGCGAGGAGTCAGATGGATGTGTATTATCACCAAGTAATCCAATGTATATGAGAGTGACAAAACTGGTACTGTTATAGCTGTAGGCAACAGTGTAAGCTCTAGAATCCAGCACGCTGTCTAAACCAGATTTTGCCTTCAGTCCTGACACATGCCGGTTTAGACAGCTTCCATCGTATAGACATGGGTACCACATGAACCACAAGATTAGGAAATTCTGCAAACTCAGCAATATAATATCAACAGTCATTTGCAGATATCTCTGATATTCTGAAATTCTATTTCTTTTCAGTTAGTGCTTAATACACACTATCATTTTCAGATCAGATAGGAATCATTATATATGGTGTGTACTTGAACAGAATATCTACCATATCACACCAACTCCTACAAATTTCAGAATGTAATTATGTCTGTGTCTATGGATATGACCTGTTATCTTACAAAATGATGACTTATCCAGTGAAACCATCTACAAGTTTCCAAAAACCTATTTTCCAAACAACTGTACATCGACTTTCACCATTACGGAATCCCTACAGAATTCGTACTGTCTGGTAAATCCATCAATGTTATCTACAACCTTAGCACAAACCAGCCATCGAAACTACCTGTCATACTGGAAGATTCCATGACAGATTAAGCTAATCTGAAGTACAAGTTCTGTAAGTTGTAAAATTACATTTCAAACTGACATTATCTCGAAACCCACTACAACATACCAAATAACTGGACCATAACTTTCCTGTCTTTGAATCCTTCATTTAGACATTAGCACTGAAATATAGCAAGTCAGTGAGTTAACATTAAGACAAAATCATGTTAATAGATAAATTCCATCACAAAGATTTCAGGACATACCTTGGCTTTTTGGTCATGGCGGTCTCCAATGTCCTTGTATTATCCACAACACATGCACTCAGAACTTCACAGTCACTGGGCAGAAGATGCACAGCAATTTGACCCTAAGACTGAGTGACATGTAGGGAGTCACAACAATTAATTAATTAGTAATCAATTCAATAATTATCCCCTATGGAATTACAGGGATTTATTCCCCATTCAGCAGACTCCGCTTCCTTCCTGGCTGAGCAGATGACACTAGTAGCAGAGGACACTGAGGAGCAGACGCGAGTTGGGATGGTTAGAGGAGAGCATCTCAATATCAATATACGAGTGGTGAGGCTGTGGACAGACCCTGTGACAGGGTTGTGATTAGGAAATTGTCACAATGGACATCTGCATTAACTGTTTACCAACAGGGCAATTTCATCAATGAAATGTTCAGTTCATAAAAAAACTGTGTAACTGGCCATCTTTCAAGGAAAATAAAAAATTCACTGAACACATAAATATGGAGTAAGTGATTTGAGAAACTGCCAACACTCCTGGAAAGAAGCTCTTGGAAACAGGGAAATGAATCAGAATGTTTTTTACAAACTCCACTGGCGTCAGAGCAGCGCACTGTCATGGATACCGTGAATAATATCTCAAATATACACACTTTATCACAACAGTCTCTACATTGCTATGTTAAGAACAAACATATACTGTGAATGGATACATATTTCCTGTGCAGAAAACCAACTGAAATGACACTGCACTGATATGTCCAAATTGATAATTTGCAAGTTTTCAGTTACAGAGCCAATCCCTCATTTCCATATATAAACTCATCCCAAATATATACTCCTGGATTGAGGTAATTGTCCTGTCATGTGAGGAAAAGTCAGATTACAACATTAACACATTGTTCACATGTGTTTGATACAGTAAGACTGGGAAAGTATGTACAGAACACTTCCTTCCTAGACTTGGCGATGCTGGCTGTGGACTGTCCAATCAGAATCATGATTCAGTTTTATCATGTTGCACTCTTGTTCAACAAAACACAGGCTCATTTTTGAATCACGAAACTGAACTGAAGCAAAATGGGGCAGTTTTATGAACCAACCGTGAGTCATTTGAGGACAGGAACAAGGACATATCAGGAGCCATTGTCAAGCCCTTCCTGTTTTCCTTTGTAAACCACTTCTTTCAGAAATCCTTTATCATTTCATTTTGACTGAAATGCTTTGGTAATGTTTTCATTTCATTACTGTAATCCTTCTTCTCCACAAGATAAAAGTATGGTGGAAGCAAAATGGTTAAATTGAATATGACACTGTTTCAACATTCAGATAATTAAATCTGAATTTTGCAACTTTACAATCACAACTTCTGAAAGCACATATCGATCAAGATTTGAGGATCAGCAACAAATCGTCCATACAAAACAACTTCTGCCAGACCTTTCACTGACAAAGCATAAACCTTCACGATCTATATCCACCTCCTTTCAATCCAAGAATTCCAATCAATGGGGGAAAATAAATCTTCAAATTTCCCTCCCACTGTCAACTCCTGCCACACCAGAGAAGTGACTGTGAGGCATGGAGGCTAAGTTCCACAGAGCTAATACAGAGCATTACCATCTCAGAGCCTGGTCTCAGAGCCCGGAGCCCAGTGCAATATGGAGTTAAACACCCTCAGCTGTCCTTCCACAAAGTACCTCCCTCTCACCATATCAACATCGTAATCTGACACCTTGTCGTGCAGCAGCAGCCACCTTAATCAACACAGCCGGTTAATCAAGCTTCAGGCATTCTTTTAAGGTTTTGGGGTGAAAGATAATATACTGTTTATTATTTCGGCATCCAGATCCGGGTTGCATTTTACAGGCCTATTGTGTTTCTGTGCCAAATTCCTAAAAAATCAACTCACGTGCATTTAGAGGTTCCTTCATCTTTTTTCATAACTATATATTTTCCTTCCTTTGTCAAAGTATTTCCTTCTGTCAGATGCAAACATTCACTGATTAACACTGCATGTAAACAAAATGGAAATAAACTCTACATCTGCTTGTCATTTTCTTAATTAGTTGGTGCAGTTGTAAAACAAACAGAAAATACATCTAAACATTTACATAACATATCCATACCAGACTCTGTGTTGCATGTTAATGCTTATAACCAATCAATTTCACATACAATAAACCTTAACTACATAATAATCAGAAAACAATATGATTTCTACAAATCACAGCTATTCCTTAACAGCTGTTTACAATATCTACCTCCACTATAGACAATGATTGCTAACCACTTTACCTCCACACAAAGATGACAATACACTGATAATTGCACCACTATAATCAAAGATGAAATCAAAACACTAGCTTCCACATGACTTGTTTTAGTGACAATGAAAGCATCTCTTTAAATTCAAACTCCGACAACAAGCCTCGTCTATTGACCAATGTCTTCAGACAATGCTTCTGGACGACAAAGAGCAGTGGTTTGATGTGCATCATTACATTCAAGAAGCCTTGGCTCTGTGCCCAATGAAATCTCACAACCATCCAGTTGTGAGGAGGCATGTGTGTTGGGTGAACTCGGCCAAAAGGAAGCTGCCATTTTGTTTATCTGTCCAAAGAGGCATCTGGTGTTTGGATATGGCCACACATGTTTTTTTATGACATGGGGTAATTTTCAACTGACCTTGTTGCCAGTTTGGTCATAAAATTTAAATCTGGTGTGGCATTTATGCATTTCTTCCTCAAGATGGCTGCTTCTATTTTTATTTTGCTTGCTCTGGTTCAGTGAGAATGTTGGTCATAAACTGCACACCCCAAATCCAATGGTAATAGTGAGTGAATGATGCATAGACAGTCACTAAATATGTGGATATGATAATCACACAACACACTGGTGGATCCAGGGTGGGTTGGGTGGGTGTGTGGGTGTTTTCGGTGCTCACCCCCCACCTACCCCCCACCTCCCACCGAAGATTCATATATCTGCCTATGCAACACACTGAATTCATTCAGCTGCAGTGATTCCTGTTATACTTATCATCAAAATACAGAAATACACATTAGCCAATATCATAACACAGAAAGAAAAAAATGCCTCAAACCCCAGGTCTACAACCCAAAAACACCTCCTGTTATAGATTGGTGAAGTACAGTTTAGGTCTAGTACTGATCACTAATTCATGTTCTGAATCAGAATTATACTACATACATCGCAATCTATGCTTGTTAAGATGGTGCTACTTCATACAATGATGTGACAGTTCCCATTGAGAAAATAAAGGAAATCTTCCATGCTTGTAGATAAACTGACACAAGAGCAATGCTGAATTTTACTTTGTTTTAATTAGTGCACTATGGAATGGCCTTTGGTGTACAATTCTGTATTCTTATTTAGGTTTGGGTATGGTTCAGTGGCACGGTTTTAATATCGCACATGCTAAAAAAAATATATTCTGCAGACTTTCTACATCAGAATATCATTAGAATTGTTTCTAAGCACCAAATGTGAAACAAAAAAAAGAATTTGTTGAAAGTATGAAGGCAAGTAGATATGATGTTATTCTAGCAGAGAGTTCTGTTATAAGAAATCACATTCATGCAGTACACACTTTCAAATTATAAACACCATAATATCTCTTAAATATCCTCATACATAAATCAGTATGATATGTTTCACATATGTGTCAGCCATTTTCTTTGTGGTCATGCTTTCTGAACTTCACAGAAATAAATTCAACACACAGGATCCTGGTGTGCCATATTCAACGTCTGAAATATTCATCAGTTCCACTTCATTTCCACAAAATCATGACAAGACACATCAATTAACTTTAACAAATTTATTTTCCCATCATTCTGAATAGTAAGCTGCGGATTATACGAAGTGAGGGAAATATCACATGTGTGTTGGTGGTTGTAAAGAGAAAAACAACTCCTCACTCTCCTGTTAATGTAATTGATAGTGGTGAAACTGTTCTGATCATTCACTGAAGGTAGCTGAATTCCCTGAACAACTAGGTTAACCACCCCACGTGTACAGGCAAAAAGCATTCTCCACTTCCTGTTGGCTTGCAGGTTCAACCAACCAGCTTCAATCCAGAAAACCAACTAAAATCAACTCAACTATCCAGCCAGAATCCAATAATCCTAACAACCAACTTCCATCAATCCTTACAACCAGCCTCCTTCAATCCTTACCAACTATCAATCCTTATAACCAGCCTCCTTAGATCCTTACCTACTATCAATCCTTATAACCAGCCTCCTTCGATCCTTACCAACTATCAATCCTTATAACCAGACTCCTTCAATACTTACCAACTATCAAATCTTACCATCCAGCACTCATAACAACCAGCTACCATCAATCCTTACAATCCATCTATCTTAATAGAACAGTCCCCACTAATCCTTATAATCAGACTCCATCAATCCTAACAACCAGCCTCCATCAATCCTTACCATGTAGCAACCCTGACAACCATAAACCTGTAATCCTTGTCATTCTTGAAACCAGCATTCATTATGTGTGGAAACAGATTCCAACGTGCTGTCGCTACAAACTAGTGATGGAAATTACACAAGTGGGTCACTGAAAACAAGAGGTAACACTAGGTGTTTGTATAACAACAACAAACTGAGTGAAAATCACAAATCACCAAAAATGGCATACAAAATAAGCGACTGTATCAGTTGAAACCAAACATGCAATCTCCCTCTCCCACTTTAATGATGAATTCTGTTAACAGCGTGGCTTGTGTGGGAGGAAAGCCTTCAGTGACACTGGCCCCATCACGGAGAAATCAACAAGCATGAAAGTACACAGAAATAATGTCCTTGTTCAAGACCTGTAGGCAAAAGGCAACAGGACAAACATATGGTATCAGAACTTGAACGTGACTTTGGTTTCAGGATGAATTGGAAGTGACCCTGGAAATTTAGTTCTTATATTTGAAGTGAGTGAGTGAGTTTAGTTTTACACCGCACTCAGCAATATTACAGCTATATGGCGGCGGTCTGTAAATAATCAAGTCTGGACCAGGCAATCCAGTGATCAGCAACATGAGCATCGATCTGCACAATAGGTAACCAATGACATGTGTCAACCAAGTCAGTGAGACTGACCACCCGATCCCGTTAGTCGCCTCTTATGACAAGCATAGTAGCCTTTTGTGGCAAGCATGGGTTGCTGAAGGTCTATTCTACCCCGGGACCTTCACGGGTCTCTTATATTTGAAAATATACTTTATAGAAAATAACATTCTTAAGGGGCCCAGAACAATTATTGCAGAGACTGGTCTAACAATTATTGCAGAGACTGGTCTAACACATATTGCAGAGACTGGTCTAACAATTATTGCAGAGACTGGTCTAAACTAACTCCTAGTCTATGAATATTTAAAATTTGTTGAGAAACGAACTATTCTTTTGGAACAGAAAAGGAGCCCCAGTGAGATGTCAGATTCAGAAACTGAACTTAAAGAAAACTAGTCTTGTTTCATTTAGTTCTTAAAGCACAGCAGAAAGGGCTTGTCAGAAGGGAAGACAATGTAGTGTATTGACTGTGAGACAGGTTAAGATTGAGCAGATCATACAAATCTTTCTAGACTTACGTTGGACATCTTTTTCAGTTTATTCCCTCCAGAATGGTAGATGGGCTTGATCTAGGATGTTGAAAGGGTGCAAAAGAAATTCTGGCATGGTAAAGGTCTGCATCACATAATCCCTCCAGTGTATATAGAGTCTATTGTCACAGTACACACATACATCAAACAAACGTGCTTCCTGTGAATAGGATTCCTTCGATAGTGTGGTTACCATTAGCAACATACTTGATCTTGATGAAACAAACAATCATCAATTCTCAGCTCAAAACTTACATAGAACATTCAATCACTGCCAGTCGTTTGGCAATACAAGCCCCTACCATGGATGACAAAACCTTATCATAATAAATAATAACAATCTATTCAACTTCCGTGATGAAATCCCTTTCCAACATGCCTTTCCAACACTGGCCCCTAACCTATAAACATGATGAAATTCCAAATTCGCAACTTACACAATGGGTCCAGATAATGCCACGATGCAAGTATTGATCTCAACAGTGTAATAACTTGGAATTTTGGCCTCCTTGTCTTTGTTGGACACATCGGTGCGACACCCTATTTAGTGATGCCTTGTCCAAGTCGGCAATTTCCATTCTGGTCACAAACTAACATGCAGTGTAAATTACGATAGTGTTTATAACAAGCCGTGTTTATAACAAGCTGTGTTTATAACAAGCAGTGTTTATAACAAGCAGCCATTTGCATGATTTGGGGGGAGCTAAAAAACAAGATCAAAATGAATCCATCCCTGAGAAGGAGACTTCCAGAAATATACTACCCCCCAAAAAAAGAAATGCAAAACAAGATTTTGTTTTAATTGCTTAGTAACATAGGAACATTTGATATACATATCTATATAACCTAAATAATTCAGAAGTATATAGTTTTACTTTTGTAATTCACATTAATCAGATTTTATTTTGAATTTCATAATTTCAGTCATTTAAGTCAAATTTGTCAGCAAGATGAAATATGTACGACAATCATAAACATATCATACCAAAACGTTTTAGATAACTGATATACATTCGTTCATACTTTATATTAATAACACAGTGCACCTTTCTTCAGTAGCATAAATGACATGAAGTACATCAAAATTCTGAAAACAGAAACGACCTAAACATTACTCTCGTAACCTTTCAACTTTTTCAAATGACATAATATTTACATATATCTGATACAACTTTGCTTTGTTCCGTTCAAGTCCTGTGAAACACTAGAAAGTCAGCCTTATGATGTTTCTCATCTTTGTCTCACATGTTGCCATTAACATTGCCATGTCCGCAAAGACCCACAAAAAAAGCTATTGACTAAAGGCTACATGTCACAGATGCAGGTGATGTCCTTATCACGCTGGTCTCGTAAAATGACCCTCATATGATGACTGATGTTGGAAAACAGCAGGAAGAGAGAGACAGTAACAAGCTCTGCATGGAGTTCTATTGTAATGCAGACTGTAGTCTTGGGGCGGAAGTCAAGCCAAACTGCTTCCTGTGTGCGACTGAGCACGCTCAAAACATGGTGATAGATTGCTGTGGTACGGAACAATGCCTCTGACACGGAAATAATGATACAATTATGTGGTAAAGCCCTTCCAAAGAAACACAGGAAACCCCGTGCATGTATGAGTTCTTGATAACATCGTAACCTGAGTGACAAAAATAAAGCAGGGTAATATTTTACTTTGGCTCATATTTGCATCCTTTCCACAAACGCCCATTCACTATCATCATTTAATGTTAAACAGACAAAACCTTTAGATTCATACACTCATTCTGGGCTGAATAGCTGACTTTTTATCAAGAAAAACATCCCAAAATACAGAGCAAAGAATTTGTTTTATTCTCGATGCTGAGGACTTTTCTCAGTTTTGTATCAATAGGAAATGTGATTAGCAATAACGATCGATTTCAAGCAATATGCCACAATTCATTAAAGTGAATGAGTGAGTCTTATTATCAGATGTTAATGAGATGTAGACTGAAGTGAATACATGATCACCTACACAATAGTAACTAATGATCAATGTATGGCAAATCGTACAAGATAACTGGTGGTTGACAGCATGAGAAAGCATCCATCAGGGTACAATGATATATTGTAACCACCTATTTGTCATCATAGTGACAACATACATGGAGTACCTTACCACTAACTCTACATGTGAATACATCGAGAAAACCCAAACATATATTTAATAAATTAGTTTATAAGATTACAACAGTAACAAAATACATAACCAAGGGCTTTACAGTACACCACAAACATGTAGTGATCCCCAACTATTAGTTTCTGGGGTCACTGCAGGCAGTATGAAGTTCTTTAAAGCCTGCAATGAATCAGTGATCGTGTGGACTGATGGGTGAGGAGATGAACATAACAGCTCTTAAAGAAGCAAACACTTACCAAAGTCATAGAGGTGTTGTTGGTACAATGAATACTGACACAGTGAAATTTGTTTCTGCATCCATTTTCGACATGTATGTGCTCTAGATGCACATTTACACTTCATGTAAAACCCTACAAACCATGACAAAAATATACTTGGCATCAGTAAACATAATTGATTAAGTTCTTGAAATCTAAGAGTTTAGTAACCAAAAACTAAAATTAGTATTTCTAATGAAATCAATCCCAGCATTTCATCAGAAACAGGAGAGGCCAATAAAAACCAACCACAAGTGATTATCAGTTCCTATTTCAAAATGTCATTAGATTATCAGATACTTTCATATTAGTTCTATGCCCAGCAGAAATCTAATCTAACCATTACTTCTCAAAATAGCATATATAACATCTACTTTTACATGCTTATAATCTCTATATAAACCACCTCCCACACACAATATATCCTTCATGTAAGCATCATTGTAGCATGAAATATGCTGACAAAAATTATCTCCAAAGCCCCGCGGGCACAGAAGAATGTTGGATGGGAGAATGTCACTACAGTTCAGATCCTAATTAACAGATTATGCAAATAATGACGACAATTTGCATCCTATCTACACGTCCTAATTACATTGGAAGCTGTCTAAGCCAGCATCTGTCCAATCCAGCAAGCTGTAAACTCTGGTATAAAATCTCAATCCCATCCACCCCTTGTACATTTGTTATCAGTTCTACAATCTGGCACATTGTCCATTTCTTCAGTCCCAATGAGTGCCAGTTTAGACAGCTGTATAGGGGCAATGACCTATCAAGGTGGTTAAAGAATTTACTTATCATACTAAAGGTCCAGGTTCCATTCCCACAAAGGTATAATGCATGAAACACATTTCTGGTGTTTCTTGCTATGATATTGCTGGAATATTGCTACAAGTGGCGTAAAACTCCCTCACTTGATGATTATAAAACTACTGTACATCCACGTACTTATTAATTGGCAGAGAATTTGAGCAAAGCTAAATGAGACATCACCACCCTATCAAAGTGAATGTTGTTTTAAGGCTAAAACGGTTTTCTTCCCATATCACTGCTGCGTGTATATACACCAAGCCGTCAGCAAACCCAGTGGTCAACAGCATGACCAACAACTCATGAAGGAATGGATACTGTCAGCCAGCAGCAGAATAAATCACAAGTGTCACAAAGTGAAAGGCAGACATACGAATGATGAGAGGAGGTAGTCACTTCGAGGTGATGACTTTTCAAAGAGACAGCGCTGACATATGCTATCTGATTCTGTGATCTTACTGCCACAGAAATGCCTGCACATATATCTGGAAGTAAGTCAGTGAAATTCATCTTAAGATAAATCATATAATTTCTCTGTTATCTGACATCGCTCTCAGCAATATTAAAACTACATGGCAGCGATCTGTAAATAATCTAGTCTGGACCAGACAATCCAGTGATCAATAGTATGAGCACGACCTAAGCGGTTGTGATATGATGACAGGTGTCAACCAAGTCCGCGAGCCTGACCACCCATTGACCACTGTTAGTCGGCTTTTACAACAAGCATAATCATAGAAGAATTCGATGCAGTGGGGATTTGGTGGCTACAGTGTTGATCCCAACAGTGATCAAAAAACATAACAACTAGCATGTAATTAATGGGGAAACATCCAAATATGGCCTAAACACGGCCAAAATGACAATACCAAGTACTGTTTGAGGGCAAGTAATCTAGTGCTACAACGTCAAATGCTTATGAAAGTCCACCTTCCACACTAAATCACAAGTACCTAATGTCTCCAACGTAAGTCCTCATGTCTGCTGTCAGTATGAATGTCAAGAACTTCAGCTTGTGTACAATTAATTAAGAATACATAAACTACCTGCAATAATGGACAAAACAGTACTCACATGGACTGAACTTGAATCATGACTAAAGAACTACACAAAATGAAACATTCAATACATGATGTAACAAAATACTACCTTCCCACAACTGTTGATTCAAATCAGTAAAATTAGCAGCACTTGGCGACCAAGTTGCGCCAAGAGGCTACTTAGCAGTTTTTGCAAGTAGCACATGTTGAGTTATAATAAACTACAGCTATAACAATGTCCTGTAATGTATACACATGGAGGGGGAGGCGGCGGGGGAGGGTTGTACCGTGTCAAGTGGGATATTCCTGCAGGGGAACGTCCCCACTGCACCAGCTAGGGCAACCATGTCACAACTCGGTACCAATGACCGTTATTAAAACATTAATTACATCAACTTAATTTTTTTCCCATACTTATACTTCACCATAAATCGTTAGGCATTCACATTATGACCTGTAGTCAAATCAGGATCTGCTGATGAAGGCTGAGATTCTCTGATTACAATCCTAGGTTTGTCAATACTATATTTCTTGTTTAGCCAAAATTCCAAACAAAATTCCACAACTTGCAACTTCCACAACTTAAGCCTGACTGTCTCCAAGGTCCCGGAGTAGAATAAGCCTTCAGCAACCCATGTTTGCCATAAAAGGCACTATGCTTGTTGTAAGAGGTGACTAATGGGATCGGGTGGTCAAGCTCGCTGACTTGGTTGACACGTCATCGGTTCCCAATTGCACAGATCAATGCTCATATTGTTGGTCACTATATTGTCTGCTCAAGACTTGATTATTTACAGACCGCTGCCATATGGCTGGAATATTGCTGAGTGCTAAAACTAAAACTCACTCACTCACTCACAGTGTCTGCTAGAGAGATCTGAAAGATAGGGGTTTGCTCCCTGGCTGCATTACACCATAAGACATTACAATAACTTATGGTCAGTAATGCCTAGTGTATGCATCAAGGGGCTAAATGAGCACAGTCATAACTTAAAGAGGTGAATTCATCTTCCTCCCTTCATCGCCTTCATCCCACATGCCGTCCACCAGGATCATTGATCATAATATCCACCACTGATTTGTCTGAGCCAGATTTTATCATCTACACAGAGGCATGTTAAATAGCCAGGGCTGGCATCAAACAACCGACCCACATTAACATCTCACCAACAGAGATAAATTGCTGACACAAGAAACTTTCATAACTACAATAAAATCATACAAAAAAATAAACAAACAATTATAATAAAAATAATCAAAATTCAAAATACATTTAAAACATGTATAGTAATGTAAAAACCACATATGCCAAAGGAAAGTTTGAGAGTTTCAAGTGCTGGCCCTGACATCCATTTAAGGTCAAAAAGATCAAGTGTGTTGAGGAACTTGAATTCCAAAATAAATGCAATTATGTGCCAGGAAACTAACCCCTCTTCATGTTCAATCAAAACTTCAAAGACTGCACATATAAATAATTGATAAGATATCATTCTCAACACAATACTAGCAGTAAAGGACCCTTGAAGTAGCAAGATTAACCATTAATATAGATTCCCGGTTGGCAATTATTTGGGTTGTCATACTATCCAATCAGAAGAGCCAATATGGGTCAAGGGCATTCAGCATAAAAGCTATATTCAAACTAATGATCTGTTATACTGGCATAAATTTTTGAGAAATTACAATTTGTTGCTACAAATAACCAGAGCAAATGGATATCCTATAAATTTAACAAGAAATGAATTCCTCATCAAAATAATTTAGTTTGGTATTTTTATCACAATGCATTGGATATTATATTTCTTTACTGAAGTAATTCATTTCCATCGGATAAAGTGATAGTATAGAGTATAAATGTCTACCAATAACATATAAAGTAAAAGATGCTTTTATGACAAGAATCATGATGAATGTCAGCAGCCATGACAGCCAATACCTATGCCAATCATCGTTAGGACCAGATACACATCCCAGCCGATGGTAATTAATACACGTTGATACCGCTCATGACCTAGACTAATGATCAGTCTCTACATGACAGCCAATACCTATGCCAATCATCGTTAGGACCAGATACACATCCCAGCGGATGGTAATTAATACACGTTGATACCGCTCATGACCTAGACTAATGATCAGTCTCTACATGACAGCCAATACCTATGCCAATCATCGGTACGGCCAGATACACATCCCAGCCGATGGTAATTAATACACGTTGATACTTCTCACGACCTAGACTAATGATCAGTCTCTACATGACAGCCAATACCTATGCCAATCATCGTTAGGACCAGATACACATCCCAGCCGATGGTAATTAATACACGTTGATACCGCTCATGACCTAGACTAATGATCAGTCTCTACATGACAGCCAATACCTATGCCAATCATCGTTAGGACCAGATACACATCCCAGCCGATGGTAATTAATACACGTTGATACCGCTCATGACCTAGACTAATGATCAGTCTCTACTGTTTTCACAGCAATATATAATCCCAGTGAGATGGGAGATTCAGACCCTGAGGAAATCTAGACTTGCATATTCACTGCTTTTGCACTGAAAGTATTTGTTAGAAGGGAATATCTTGACTTGCTTTCATCCTGCTTTTGTATTGCTTATCCCTAGATTGTAGATGTGGACTTAAGCATTTATAAGCTGCCATTATATGGTAGTATTTCTGCTTAGACCATTAAGACAAACAAACAAATGTTTGAACCTAAATTATATATGATCATAATCAGAGCTACTCTGATATCTACCCCCATGACCAGTGAATCCAAAGAAGATAACTCAACCTTTTCAGTCATTTTCATCCATACAGTCACTCAAACTTCTACAGTTTCAGAACGGTGGGGCAGTCTAATGGTTAAAACATTTGCTCGTCACACCCAAGATTCAGGTTCGAATTCTCATATATCTACAATGTGTGAAGCCCATTTCTGTGTCCCCTGCAGTAATATTACAGGAATATTGTTCAATTAAACTTACTCACTCTACACTTTTGGGACTATGTTTTGAACATGTATCTGCAGACACCACATCATTTACATATTTATCCAATGGTCGTATCAACATCATCAGATTGTTTGTCAACAACACTATTCTTTATACAATATTGTATCCATCATATGTTCAGTACATACATAAGAAAGCATCTCCACCTTGACCTTTGAAGGCCATACGGTTCGGATTGGTAATTTTTTTCCCAAGAATACTATACATTTGCTTTCAAGTGAGTTTTACATCACACTCAGCAATATTCCAGCTATGTGGTGGTGTGTAAAATAATTGAATCAGTAACAGATTATCCTGTGACCAACATCATGAGCATCAATAGATGACATGTGTCAACCAAGCCAGTGAGTCTGACCACCTGATCACCTCTTAGTCCCTTACAACAAGAATAGGCTACTGAAGACCAATATTCTAATCCAGACCTTCACAGGTCGTATTTGCTTTGAAGTTGACAATGACACCAAAAGCATCTTATTGTCTACAGAGAGGTTCATAAATCAGCAGGTTTGTCCCAGCTGGTGCCAGCTGATAGTGCTGGTAGGCACATCAACGTATGACACTTCAATTACTGTAAAAAGCTCCCGACATAGATCACCATCACACCAACAACAACAGCCACAGGACAACAAAATTAATTGAAATAAAAGTATCCATTTACAATTATCCTTGTCACCCAGTCCCTGAAAGTATCTGATAGCAATGATCCTTGCCCTTCAGTTCCTGATTAACTGTTTTTCCCATTTCTTTTCTTTTGTTTTCCTTCAGATACTCCCTTTGACATTTTGTGGGATGTAGACTTAGAACAAAAACATACTTAATTCCTCAAAAAACACAGACAAAAAAACACCTTCCTTCAGGTTTACAACAAAACTTGAAAGTATTATAAAAATGTGGATTAGAAAAAGTTTTGTTCTAGAAGAAGAATAGATGTCTAGAAGCAGCAACAAAAGACGGATTGTTTCAAACATAATAAAAAAAACAACAAATAATTAACAGGTTGCCACTTGTCCTCCATCAGTTTGTTTTTGTTTTGTTTTGTTTTCAAATAATTATAATTTGTTCTTTTCTCAATTCTCTTGATCATTTAAAACAAAGAATAAACAAAATTCTGATCAAAACAAATAATAAACAAAAGTCTGGTCAAAACAAAAAATAAACAAAAATTCTGGTCTATCCACAGTAATGAATAAAGAAGCACAAAGTCTCATCATATTTAAAAGCATGGTATTTTTTGAAAGCAGTATCCTGTGTATACTGAATGCCACAAGTGACACTGGTCATTGCAGATTACATCTCTAGCACAATTCATAAAATGGTATTGGGCTAAAAGGTCATGGATCATGATTTTGGTTTAATCTGGGATTCAAACCCGTAACCTTTGTATCCATGTGCCTGACACTACATGGCCACCTATGTCCATACCTGATGAGGACTACTGGAGGTGCAAGTCACTGTTTGCCCATAATGAGGACCTATTTAAAGTTGACCAAGATCTTTCATGGATAAGTCTTCATTAAATTCTTTGACACATGTTTTATTTTATATTTATATTTAACATTGATAAAGTTCAGCAATTGGTGGAATGTCAAGCATTTAAGAACATCCCTGTGTTTCACTGAAAACACGAAATTATGAAAATAAGTGAGTGAGTTAAGTTTTAAGCAGCACACAGTAATATTCCAGCTGTATGTCTGTAAATTATCAAGTTTGGACCAGACGATCTAGGGATCAACAGCATGAGCATCGATCTATGCAACTGTGATCCAATGACATGTGTCAACCAAGTCAGTGAGCTTGACCACTCAATATAATCAGCTGCCTCTTGCAACATGCATGGGTTACTAAAGATCAGTTCTAACCCAGATCTTCAATGGTGTATGACAATGAACTGTAACAGTCATTAAAACATTCACAAGAAAAAGACCCCAAGATGCCTTGTGCCTTGTTTCAGAAATGTTTCAAATGTTACGCTAGATGGTTCAATTTGCTTCAATTAGATTGAAAACACACCAATTTCTCAACCAAATATAACATTCTTCACAGAAAGAGCCATAGTATCAGAACATGATAATATTCAATTTCCCTCTAATAATGGCAGATGGAGAGAGAATCTCCCTGTTAAACACATTCAACAATATCATGATTCGAAAGCATTTACTTTGCAATTACTACATCAGTCATGAATTCAAAACAAGCACTTATCACAGTGTCCACATTATATTTAGGGAACTCGGAAGCCAGTCTCAGCTACCAGATGCTCATAAAATGTCTTGAGCTATTCACAAACCTAATATAAATGGGTCTGACAGCTATTTTTAGTTTCCCGAAATTGTCCAATCAATAATGGTGGATGACTTTTCGGCTGGTGGACTTGACTAGAGACAAGCACAGAATACAGAACCAGAAGTCCGTCTAGACTCTAGCCATCAAACCTCGGTCATTATCAATGTCATGAAGGCTTATATAACTCTAACATGGAGACACTTTGATGGGACTGTACATTTCAAAAGACTAGTGTCAGGATTGATTCTGCTAAGACTGAACCTACACATCTTCAAGGAATCGTTATGCCTTTGTTGCGTGGAAGCTTTATCTGTATCACACATACTACTTACCCGAAACTGATCATTTCATTGGATGGATGTACATAAACTACTTTTACAACAAACCTACGTACAACAAACATTCAGATAACGAACGTATTGTTTATCCCAAGCACCTGCTTATGATCAATATAGGGTGTTGATCGATCAGGAATAGTCGCAATTTCATGTGGTAGGGATTTATTAATTGTTATTTAATTAAAATGTTTCATCCCTTAATAAGTAGCTTGGTGATCACTATGTGTACGAATACATGGAACAAGAAGTGCTGCAGTCATACCTTCCGAACTGAAGCAAACACAAGGGATCGACAACTCATACAATCAATACAATTGTCATGGCCTCCATTTCAAGCAAGGACAGTGAAGAACACGTGAATACTTTTAATGCTGCTAGACACTAACAAGGTATTGTTCACACCTTGCTCACCAAATAGGGGAATAAAACACAGGTATCTAGCGAGCAAAGACACCACCTCAAACACCTAGCTACCCACCAACTTGTTATATTAAACTAATCCCCCATTTTGACACTTTAACTAGATACATTATTTAAAACAAAATATAAAATGAGATAACGTTTGGATAAATTCTGATTGGTGGGATTATGATGTTTCAAAATATCAGACTCAAGTCCTTTGTGGTTTAAGATGCTCAGAGTCCTAAGTTGTGTAACTAGATGACAATATGAGTAACTGGTATGTAAAGTCCATGGTCTGACTACAGTACTGCTAGACTAACAACTAGCCGATGAGAAGAACACATTAAACAGAAAAGAAGTATATAGTAAAATAAATACAACAAAATGAAAAGGAGACTGTTCGGACTGTAATGTTCAGAAGCTGTGGAAATCTAGACTTTCCACATTTTCTAGACTTACATGGACATATTTTTGGGATATATTTGCTGTAGGGCCTGTATGACAGACTAACCTACTGGTTGTTCAAGTTTCAAGAAAATGTCTGACCTGGAAATGTTTGGCATATCAAACTGTTGCATGACACAACAGACTCAACCCTGTTCAACATGTGACCTCTTTCACCTCATCTACCAAATCTCTCATATCTCAGAACCCATTAACCGTATTACAATCTTCTACCAACAAATGTCATCATCATCACAGTGAAGCTGTTATATGAAAGCAATCAGCCAATTTGGTATAAGACCATTTTGAACAGCATTTCAGTTGTGTCAAGGTCCATCAAGTTCACTTGCAAGAACAGCAATAGTCTCACAGTCCCTGAATCACACTATTTTCTACTGTCAAAATCTCTCTGCAGTGATAAAGCCCTAAATGAAGCAAGTCTAGATTTCCTCAGGTTCTGAATCCCTGGGCTCCCTGGGTCTCCTTTTTAATTTAAATAGGTTTATTTGTTGCTATCAAAATTATGCATTCTGACACCAAGTGTTAGTCTTGTATAGCACCTAGTGATGAAGGTTCTAATATAGTGCTGACCAACATAATCATTGGAAACTTGTGGGCTGAACTCATGATCACTGCCTCCCAACAACTCATCAAATCACAGCAACTTAGTAAATACACAATACCATTTCGAAACTGGTCGCATGTAACACATGATATATTTGGGGTTACCTTTCTCAGCAAACGACAGATTCTAGTACTTCGGAATTGGAACTCACACTCTCAGAATCAGGCAGCAGATTCAGAAGCTGGGTGGGTCAGATGGCGTGACTCTGAGAATGCAGGTTTGAATCCTGAATGGGACAAACCCAATAAAAGTTCCAGAATCTGTACTTTGCTGAGAAAGTGTAATCCCAAGTATAACATGTGTTAAAGATGACAAGAATTTTTATGGATGATCAACTTCTTTATTGCAGGGTAGCGACGTTTCGGTATAGATTCTTATACCGTTTTCAAGCGTGTGGGGAATGGCAGGGGGAGTACAATATATATACAGCAGAGATGAGCATGTGATGACAATACAACAATAACAGGATTAACAATAACTATTTGAGGTAACAATACATTAGAGAAGTGTTGAGGTAAGCTGATTAAGGACTGAAGCCAGCGGGTGAGTTGACAGAAGCCAGAGTGAGATGAGTGGCTTAATTGGTGGAAGCCAGGGTGAGTTGAGTGGATAAATTGAGACTGGGGGCCAGAGTGGGTTGATTAATTAGTGTTAATTAGTGATTAACATGTGTTAGTATAGGCTCAAAATGAAGCATACATACCTACTCTCAGACAAGCATGTACAATAAAAAATATATGATCAAACAACATGTGCCATATACTGGCCACCAAGAACACCAGATGTTGCAGCAAGTGTCAAGTTGTTACTCTCAGTAGGGAATTACAATATTTATCAATCAGCCATTGTCATGTCATAACCCATAAATCACCATGATATATATGCAAATGGACTGTTATACATATAACAGATAGTCAACACTTCATTTAAGATTTTTATAACAGATCTCACAATGGACATTTTTGACTAAGGGTTATTTTTTTAAAGCTAACATATTATAAAACAAATATTATTAAGTTATTTCGCCCACTAGAATGATTAGCACAATTTCTTCAAACCAGAAACCAAACAACAAACAGAATCACACAAAGTCCAAATCTGTTTCCATGTTTATTTGAGGACTGTTGCATTAGCATGAAGTATCTGGCTGCACTGGACCAACAAACGCCTTGATATAGCTGAGGGGTAAAACCTTATTAACAGTGTGACGCACGGCTTCTGTGTGTGGGCTGACTCTGAATGAGGGAGGACATATTCAGAGGTTATCGGTCAGGATTTGCCAGGATTTGCATGATCTTCACCTCACATTGAGAGGGCTCCAGCCTTAGTCCCTCGGGTTACAACAGGCATGTTGAAACCACAAGGATATGTTGAGGATGTTGCAGTAACTCCACTTGTACCTTCTGTCCTTGGTCAGAGACTGCCTTCATGTCATACTTGGGGGTAAAAAGGCTTGTATTAATGGCGTCCTCTTTATCATACAAGATCAGAGGGTTTTCAAAAGGTGTGAAGTGTGAATCCCGTTTCTGTTGTCATCTTATGTGATATTGATGGAATAAACAAATGGATTAAAAATCATCTCACTCCCTCACTCTTGGATGAAATGTTAGTTTATTTTTCTGTTGGTAGTTTTATGTGTTTTAGATAATGTCCTGTTTCTCAGGTTTGTCAGGAAGATATTTCTTCCAGACTGGAAGATGTTTAAGTGTTGTTCAAGATACACTATACACATAGTCATAAATTTTGTCCTGCATCTTTCTTACTCGTGACATCACAGAATGGCTTGAAGCTTAAGTCACTGTAAAAAAAACAGAACTAGTTGGTAGATAATGAGGGTTAGTTACTTCCAGCATTAGTTACACCAACTTGTACATTCTTCACAGGTGCTTTGAATTCAAAATGGATCATTTTCATAACTGGTTAACAAGCAATTCAGCAGAAACAGGTTTGAAAAAAGATATTTTAGTGGATTTTAAAGGTTTTTAACCTCTCAGCATGGTGAATTTCTTAAAAGCAGTTTAATTTTCCATAATGAGATTGATATAGATATGTGTCTGTTGGCTAAGTACAACTTCAAATGCAGTACTTTCAGTTAAGGGCTTAACACTTTTAATCATGATCCTCATTCTGATTCAAATAGATTTATAGAAATCCTTCACAGAGGCCTCCCACAACTATGGCCGCCATGGTGGGCAGATGTCTTCCTGTCACACTTTCTTCACAACTATTTCAATGTTACACACAGTTGGGGACCTGAGTCTGTCAAAATTAACAAGAAATACTGCCAGTAGCAATGTCTCTCTCACAACTAGTTCACAATGCCTGACATCACGAGACCTCAGACAGCTAACTACGGCCTCACCCATGGGGGATCGGCCTCACCCATGGGAGATCGAAACAAGGCATTTAATTAAACGCCTCATTGGTCAAGGCAGGTCAAGATGCTCCATTTCACGGCTTCAACTGCGATTTCAAAACTAATGAAGTAATCTTTCATATTGATTAAACACTTTTTCATCCAAAACTTAATTAGGAGAAATGAGGAGTCTCCAAGCGATGGCTACTGTAGTGAATTACGACAGCCCAAACAACTTGAGGTCGGCCAAGATGGAATACGCTACTGAAAGTTACAAGTTGGAATTGAGCACACATGGCAAAACAGTATCATTAGCGATGAAAAATGTATTTTGTGGTTGTTTCCAAATTAGCCAAAAACAATTGAAAGAAAATGGTCTCATTTCCTTTGGCATCTTCATGTTTTATTAGATATTACTACCTTTCACAATCACAAATATCTTGTTAATCATGAATAACTGTTTCTCTTAAATTATCAACATAGCAATGGATGGTGTGATTATAATTCCACTTCCAAGGAAAATATATGACAAGGCAACCATCAAACATTTGTAGTATGTTTTCCATATACTGATTTAGTCGCAAATGTCATGAAAATAGTATGATAAGGGCACTCATATAATTTTCTGTTAATAACTGAAGTTGTCAAATTGAGGAAAACATACCAAAATCTACTTTCAAACATAGGCTACCATTTGCTGTTGCTGCATGTAGAACACAACATCATAGAAGAAACGTGATGTCATAGCATTCATGATGTCATGTCACTATGACAAAGTGATATTTTGCCATCTTGGTAATTAAGTAAACAAACATATATGCTGATTTATCATTATAGTACATTTAGTACAAAAACTGCTTAAGAACATTTTGTTCTCTTAACATCTCAATATTTCTAGTTACCTGACAAATGAAGATAAACCCCACTGACAAGAATGCTGCTAAAACAGTAGATAGGGGAATATCCCGGGGAGATGCCCTCAGAATGTTTACTTGAAGCAGACACTGGGATGTTAAGCACCAAGATTATACCACACGAACTCCCAAGATCCTGATATCAAACACAATACCTACTGTCAGAGACAAACTTCATTATAAAGATGCTTTCACTGTCACTTGCATTGTAGGGGTGGCAGGGTAGCCTAGTGGTTAATGTATTAGCTCGTCACACCAAACACATGGGTTCAATTCCCCACATGGGCAACGTGTGTGAAGCCCATTTCTTGTGTTCCCAGGCATGATAATGCAGGAATATTGCTAAAAGCGGCATAAAATTAAATTCACTCACTTGCATATTTCTTAATCTTTTGTTTGTGTTTCAAAGGCAGATTGTTTCTTGTTTAATTTCAAATAATCACTTGAATCTTTATGAAATATATGACTGATGGATTGTTTTCATGACATCATCAACATAGCCAACACTCATCATGTGCAAGACATGCATGCAATTGATACAATGAGCAAATAAATTCCCAAAACTATTGACTACTTGAAAAAAAATAAGAAGAAAAAACATTATATTGAAACAGTAGCTCAGTTAATGAATTAATGGGCAAAGAAATTCCCCTAACCAATGACAATTTGAAAAAATACCAGTATATTGTCACAGCGGACGCAATACATCCAGGAAGTCAGTTAATGAATCAATATGAGTTCCCTCAATCCTGTGGTGATATCTGAGGTTTACAATATGACCAGTCAGCACTAAAGATTACTTGTAAAACATCACAGCAATACAGATATTTTCCTCACAATTATACTACAAATCGCTTCTGAAAATAAAAATACTGTCCAAAAAGATGCTTCAATGACATTAGGACATGTCTCAAAACTAGAGCAAAATATAAACAAATCAGAACTCGGATATTCACAAGGAATGCGGTGATGTAGGGAAAGGACCAATCATATCAATTACTAAACATGCATTAAATATATCTTTATCACAACAGGACAAATTTAAAGTTGTGCAATTTCTGTCCTAGCTACTGTGATTACCTTGAAGTGAATTTTCTCCAGTATTTGTGAAACATATCACGTGGTAGCCACAATTAACATCCCATCTTGGTATCCTTCTAGATGCATCAGTGTAACGAAATGTAAGAGAGCTGCCCGCAAGTTACGATAATGGATGAGGTGTCTGTTTCTGTCTTTGTTTTGAGAGTCATGCTCATAAATTCAGTATAAAACCAACAATGAGGTTGTGTTTTCATAGGTGGAACGTCATCTTCAACATGTGGACAGGTTTGTGTGACAGCTGGATATCGATGAAGTTAAGCAGATATTGATTAACACAGTTTTATGCTAACTGGACAGTTTTATACAACGCTTTTATCACACTCTAAAGAGGTCAATACATGTTCTATCACTTTCTTCTCTAAACATACATTTGTGTCCTCAACATCTTCTTTTTAAAATGCAAATCTTAATTGTTTTGTAATTTAATGTCCCTATCTTACACTGACATATCTATGAAATATCCTTCAGACATTTAATAAATTCCAACATATGCAGAAATGTCCAAGGCATCTACCTTAGATGATTTATGTATGTGTTACCCATCTTTTTTGTTGAGTATTCATTGTTGAGTATTGAGTATTTTTGTTGAGTGTTCAAAGACTGATTTAAGAGTGAGTGAGTGAGTGAGTGAGTGAGTGAGGGGTACGATGAAGTCCTCAACTAAATCTATTTGGCAACTCATACAAGGACAGGCTGCTGTAGAGTGAGTGAGTGAGTGAGTGAATGAGCGTGTGAGTGAGGTTTTATGTTGCTTACAGCAATATTCCACAGTGGGGGACACCAGAAATGGGTTTCACACATTGTTTCATGTAGTTAATCGAACCTGGGTGTTCCGCATGACGAGTAAACACTTGAACATCCGGGCCACCACACCATCCCTCATTTAAGGAAAAGGGAACCAGACAACAGTTAAAACACTAGTGAGACAGTGGGATGGGATTGATTGAGAACATAGAAAAACTGAGTACAATGACATATTGCAACCATCTAGTTCCCAACTTAGTTACAACGTACATAGGGAGTGAGGGAGTGAGTGAGTGAGTGAGTGAGTGAGTGAGTGAGTGAGTGAGTGTTACACACAGAATTGCTCAGTTTCTTCAGTACTTTATGCTCTAATGGCAATTTTTAACACATATGCAGTTAATCCAAGGCTTCATCTTGCCTCGTAGACTACCTGCAAGACAGTTTTCAACAGACTATGTGATCAGCTATTGCAACCATGATAGCCACAAAGCCAATTTCTGATACATGAATCTGAACTCTTCTGAAGCGAAACACAAAATCAGCAGCCCCTGAGACATTTAACCAAATCTGTATCGAACATCCGATTCATCAGATGTATCATATTATATCATGAAGACATTTAATGAGATGAATCTGAAAGACTACTGCAGGCGGAGCTGGTGCATGTAACCATGTGCTTAAAAAGGCTTAATTCCTGCAATTCTAAGGAGATAAGTTAAGTTGACACAAGTTTAGCCACCGACACAAGAAACCTCAAGTCTGCAACAACAAAGCACAGGCCTTGTCAACAACAAGGCGCAACTTGCAAGTTGTTTACAAGCCAAGACATCAAACTTCACATTTTTTAAACAAGAGTCATCAGAAGATGACATATCCCCCCGGCCCCCACATATTTGAAAGGGCAAATTATCTGACAGTTACTTATTGTGCTTTTAGACCAAGTCTGAATTGTTTCCATGGAATTCATGAAAACCAAAAATGCCATATATCTGTAATCCAAATCAAGATCTGTCTCATATATATGCCAAGATGAGTTCTGCTCCTGGAAACGAAACACACCTCTCACTTTTGAGACTAAGTCAGAAACATTTGCATGGAAACCCAGAAAATAATAAATCACAAAAACCTGCGAGTAGCAAAAGGTATCACATTAGGTTCTGACTGACGTATCTACCAAGTTTTGCAGAAAAATATTGAACGTTTTTTGAGCTATGTTCTGGAAACGAAGGCCATCCCTCCATTTTGAGACTACTTCCGAAACACTTCTATGGAAACCCAGAAAATAATAAATCACAAAAACCTGTAAATAGCAAAAGGCACCACTTTGGTCTGACACACATATGTACCACATTTTGCAAAAAAATATTGAACGGCTTTTGAGTTCTGCTCCGGAAATGAAGTCCACTCCACCATTAGACTGACACCAAAATGTTCCATGGAAAAACAAAAAAAGAAGAAAAATGCCAAAACTCTGTACATAGCGAAAGGCACAACTATAGGTTGAGATTATTATATCTATCAAGTTTGGTCTAAAAATCTTTTCAACAGTCTCTGAGTTATGCTCCGGAAACATAATGATTACGGATTAACGGATGGATGGACAGACTGATGGACGAGGCAACAAATATAACACACACACACACCCCGCATTAGATGCTGGGGATAAAAAAGTTTTGGATTACAAAAATAAAGTGAGAACATGTTGAGCCCTGCAAATTACTCATGATGGGTATTTTGAAGCCATTATTCAATGACATACAACATCAACTGTCACTGACAAGGTGAGCATGGTGCCACCTTATTTGTAACAATTCCGACACAGCGGATACAAACACAAGACAGTGTCTGTGTTGAAGATAGCTACACTATTGATCAAAATCATTAGCCAGCTGGTTGATGGCTGTCTGTGGCTGGAATCAATGCCGTCCCAAAGATGAGAATACACAGTTGACACTGCTTCATCAATCTCTGTCAGAACAGTCACTCTCCGCACCTTACCACCCAAACACTGCCAGATATAAACCTGTCAAAACGTACCATGAAAAACAAGCAGCTTTATTACCAGGTACTACCCAGAGATGAAGAATCTGTTTGCATCTTCTGCCATTCCTCTAACAAAGGCACTCAATTTTTAAGAATTTGAGAATCAATGGTACAACCGTCTTATTTAGTGGTTTGATATTTATACAAAATTACAGACTAATTCCATTTAATAATCAGTCTCTAGTAGGTCCCAAAACAGACTGTCAATTTCATTAATGACAAACTATGAAACCTATATGAGTGGATCATGAACACCATGACACCAGTCGTTTGTAAAAATGTTGCTGTTCTACCAGCAGCACCTGTCACTTGCAACTGTAAATAAATTAATAAATGCCTTTAATAAGAAGTCATGAAGACTTGGTTTAAAGTTATAATTTGAAATCAATTAGGATACTTTTGACAACATTTGTGCAGCAGGTATTTCTTGTTTTTTTAACAGTCCCGTCTTACAAACAACAGTTTTTTCCAATATCACAATGATCATAGTTTTGGTTTCAATATCAACACAAATGCTAGATAAGGTCTCCTCCAGGAAGAGAGGTGAGGTACCCTAATGGTGAAACCAATTGTTATGCAAGACCCAGGTTCGATTCCCCCCATGGGTACAATGTTTGAGTCCCATTTCTGGTGTCCCTCTGCCGTGATATTGCTAGAAAATTGCTAGGAGTAGTATAAAACCATATTGATTCACTTATTCACTTGGTCCCTTTCAGGAACACAAATATAACACAAAGCTTTTGCTATGTCAAGACACTGCTTAGTTTCAGGAGCACACAACAGAAAATGAGGTTCTTAAGTAGATGTAGACCTAACAAAAAATACCACAGTTTCTTTTTGTAGTGATTTGGCTTGTACACAGCTCTTGCCATAGGAAATACATATCATTTGATGGGCTCCTGATTTTAAGAAAATTATTAGACAATTTATTTTGAAAATAACAGAAGATTCCTTTTCATGGACAGCAAGTATACAACATGGCGGTCTGTCCAACATGAGGAGACAGTTCCCATATGCCTGAAACAGGAAGTGGTTTAGTGCTTCTACCATGACATAAATTCTACTCATACCACAGAAAAGTGGATTCTCATATTATCTCAGGTGATTAAGGTTATATGACTATTTTAGTGCAACTCAGTTGCCTACATTTACATTTTAGTCACTTCTGCAAAGTAAAAACATTCGCAACTCATTGCTAAGATCAATATACTTTGTATCCTTGAATATTTCATCAGACTGTTTCAGTGTCCTACAAAAGATATAAATGCAACCGTCAACTGTCTACTCCAAAATATGAGTGTAGACGCACATAAAAAAATTTGAAGCAAACAAAATTGTTTATAGCACTGGATTATTGGCTCATTAAACATCATCTGAATGATAATGAAATTTGCTGCACGAAACAGTTCTGCAAGAAGATTCAATACTGGTGATGCATCACCCAACGCCGTTCCTTCATCTTGGATTTATCCAACAATGAAGTTTTTACAGATTGATGTGAGGCATCAGCCATTACTATTTAAGACAATCAATGGTGTTTCTAGCCTGTAAACTTTGATGAAAAGATAAAATTGGGATAAAGTTCCAGAGAATGTTGCTATTTCTGAGACGGTCGTAAATGTATTGCATAATAGGATGATTTAACGTCTTTGTACACACGTTCACAGTTGAATCGATACAACTGTGATGAACGGCCATGATGAAATTGAATGAAATGAAGGCATGCATGCATCACAAGTCACAACTGTAGCATGATGCTCCATTGTTATATTTTCTAAAACATGAAGTTCCCCAATTATTTTTCAAACATAAGGAAACCTGCAATATTTCTGCACCCTTCTAAAAAGACCCAATATCTCTTTTAACTGTTTTGAAAGAATAATTTTCCAGGCCAATCTCTTTCAGCAAGCACCAGATGATGTTCATCCTTACCAGTAACATGGTCTTTCCTTTTCCTGTATGGGAAGCTGTTTTCTAACAAGAAAGACAGGATATGTCACATGCTCCTTGAGACATGATGCTCTCATGGTTATTTTCCAACAGAAACACATGAGATGTTTTATCTTTTTATTACTGCAAAAGATAATCTTACACAGACAGTGTTAATCAAGTTTAATAGCACAATTATTCATTCCACACAGTCTTAACACATGATTAATGACGCCAGATCATATAGCTGCCACAGTAATTATCTTTTTATCAAATTGTGGTAGTAACCATTTGAAATATGTGCTAGCTACAGACCAAAGAAAAAGACAGCAGCAGACCCAGCAAAGATCAATGTATTTGCTGAGACAAGTTCAAAGGATATACTCTTTATTTCCAAAATACTATGATCATCAATATTCACTGTCCCACAAGCTTGTCCCTGCATGGTTATAGGCCCAGATTGCGACAGTTGGACTAAATGAAGTCACAAAATGAAATCTGGAGATTTTGTTGAAAGATTACTTGCACAAGGGAATCAATTTCTCTTTAATGAAATATTTCCAATTTCATATCAACCAAGCAGCTATAGCAAGAGACATTTTCAAAGGTTTAGCAGAAGAAATTCAAATTTGAAGAATTTAACTCTATTTGTGTTTCAAGCAAAGTTGAGAGGAGATACTAAATTGGTTTCTGTATGAAAATTGTACATGCATGCAAATCAGAATTCCTTGGTCAACAGAAATATTTCTTTGGACTTCTGAGGTTCCTCTGAATGATTAATGCAGCAGAACCATGAGCTCCAGAGTGTCAGCACAAACATTATCGAGCATTTAAGCTACTGCTAACACAGGGACACAATTCAACCCCTGAAGACCAAAGGATGAATTCTATATCCGACCTCAAGAAGCTTCCTAATTGGACAATTTGAACACATGGGATGGCATCATGGGATATATTCGTGGCCCAATTACCCTGGTTTACTTCCAAAACCAGAACAATTACGATATCTCCACAACATCTTGGCATGAATCGACACCAATGCAATGGGCCAACAACCTCAAAAGAATAGGCAACTATTCGCATTGATCTTCCCCCAAAAGTTTTAATTGCTCGATTTCCATGCAAATGTGGAATTATCCCAGCAATGCAGACGTGAATTCTGATCAAGCTCGCTGCTACTCGCAGCAGCCTGACCACCTATTAGATTACCAGGACCTGTGAACGGAATACAGATCAAGCAATGAAAGAATAATTACTGGTAGCAAAAAAATGTAATGTCAGACTTTGAGAAATCAAATCATGTATCAGGCTTGTTTAGACGCGACATACATGCATAAAAGCATGGAAAAAATAGTGTCATAGTGAGTGAGTGAATGAGTGAGTGAGTGAGTGAGAGAGAGAGTGAGAGTGGGTCAGTGGTGGTTTTGAGTGTCTTTCTATCAAATATGTGTACTGATGTGCATGATCTCCACCACAGGCCTGTCATTTATTGACAGATCATCATCAAACAGCTAAAGTATTGCTGATTAAGCCATTAACAAAATAAACAAAATAATCGAACAATTACGATCTTTGAGGCAAGTTAGAGGTGAATGGATTATTCTTAATGGCCCCCCTTTTTTAGTCTTCGTCTACAATGACATATTATCCCTGAATAAAGTTATATTTTATATGACATACATCCATAAACTTATTCCAAAAGAGCCATGACCAACTCTTTTATTTCTTAGAGATGAAGCAGTCCTCCTGACCCTGAGTTGGACTCCTTGTTCAATCTATTCTCTAGGGTCTGAGCGACAGACCAGACTTGTCCCAGACACCGTAATTACAACCATGTGTGAAACAAGGCATTTTCTCCGTGTAATTAGGGGAATCGTTAACTGTTCAATTGATACACATCATACAATGTCAGTGAAATTAATTTGGATTGAAGCTGCTTGGACCTTCTAAAAAATCCAGAAAGCTAGAAATTTATCTGGTCATAGATCATTGTTTACAACACTCTAAGCCCAAGAATGCACATCATGTTTGATGGCATAACATCATGCACCATGAACGCATGTATCACAACTGTAGCATGATGTCCCACTCTAAGATTTCCTAACACACGAAGTCCTCTTGTGAAATTTAACAATGAAGACTCTCTGCTACAATACTATTGAGTCAAGATTTATCTTCTCTGTCAAAGTCCAAGAACTTCACAATGAACATGTAATATGCTCACTCACAAGTATCAGTTTATGATTTGAACTTACAACCACATGACTGGCTGGTTGGTATGAGGCTACTCACATAAAGCTGACGAATGCGAGACACAATTCAAACCATGAATGAGGAAACTATTAGGAATATATTTATGCACAACACAAAATTATTCATTAGAAAAATGTACCCCGTTATATATTTAACATTGTTTCATCAAATTCTGGGTCAAAATAGCAAACATGTTAAAATGAGTTTGTTTCAGTTTCCCCTTGTCATCCTTAAATAGTCAGTTTCAAATAAAAAAAAAATTTTTTTTAAAGTTAATGGTATTTTTTCAAAATTTGTATGAGAACATGAGACGGTTTAAAGGGTTTAATTAGGCTACTGATGAACGATCACAAGCAATCCCAAGGAACAAGCCTCTTCCTAGTTCTGAGACATTCAATTGGCCTTAAGAGATGAGACGTCCACAAAATAAACTAGTTTGCACAATGGCATTTTCCTAAAACATAATCACTTAGACTTGACAGGAAGATCGATCCGAAAGACAGTGTAGCCAGGGAGGGTGAGGGAGCCAAGTGGAGCAAGAGCTGGAGCTAAGACAAGGCTCCACAAACTAAATACATGATACATCCTTCAGGCAAGGCATTGTTAGACAGGGACCAGGCTGAGTTTTGTATTAATGAGGTTCCAAATTGAATTTCTTTTTAGAATTGCGTGCTGTTCAGAATTTCTGCAACAAATTCAAATGTGAATGACAGGCTAGGATGAGGTTCGAATTTCTGTAATCATTTGTAAAATAAGTCATTTTTGTTTTTCCCCATTTTCCAAGTTTGTTTCAGTGCTGTGCTGTGTAGGAGATTCTTCAAATGAAATCATTTCTTAGAACAATTTCACTGTGATCTGTTCATTCAAATATATGATGAAAGTGAGCATTTGAAATTCCATCTGTGATCAGCTTCTGAGTGAATGAATCATGGTATCTCATTTCAAGGACAGGTAATGTTGAAATAGAAGGCAATGTCTTGACTTGAATTAAGAAATTGTGGGTCAATAGCAATGTGGTCAGAAAATAGACCCAAGACACCTTGAGGAGTCTGTTATATTCCACATGCTCACACTACACTAGGTCACAAAATCACCAACTTGATACATTGGCTGACATGTTCCTCCATTCATACACTTGGGGAAAAAAGTAGCTGAAATCTCATCTGCTGGCATGTTGCCATCGATTGGCTCATATCTGCAAGCATTTTGTAAAAATGTCCAAATTAATGCAATTTGCAACATTTCTCAAGGGAGGCTGCACAATTAGAACTCCCTTACTGTTACAGCTCCACATGCATTCTCACATTCCATAGCTCAGCAGCAAGACATGCACAATATCTGATATTACAATTTACAAAAATCCTACCTTTCTCGCCTTTTGCGAGCACTGAATGAGATGCAAGAATTCCATCTTCTATACTTCTGTGACAATGCAATGTCCGCGTTCGGAGAGTCTCGGAAGTTCCGACAGCTCTGGGATCCTGGAATAACCCTTTCCATCTTTGATGCTATACAAAAGTCCTCTGACTTTAGTGCAAGAAAACACCCATTAAAATGGAAATGTTCAGTCAGAAATCTACTCCTTCCTTGCACGGCATGAGTCACTCAATTCAGTCCACTAACCAAAATGTATTGTGACAATTTTCTCCCTTTTCCGATTATGCAGTCTCAAAATGTAATCATACTCCTCCCCTCAAGTGTATTGATGAATCTTGATCTTCATAAGCCGAGAAGATACATAGTTGCTTCGATCACATGATTTCATTCAGGGGAAACAGACGGCATCCCTGTACCAAAACACCAAGCGCATTCCGGCACAGGATCAGGGACGAAGAAGCCTTGATCAAGAACAAGGTCACAAACATACCCCACAACTTCCATAAACAGAGCGCTACAGAGGGGCATCCAAAATTGATTTCTTCGTTCAATCACATGTGAAATAAATTGGGTCTGCAAGTCAGATGGTTGTGTTCTAAGTAACAACTCCTGCTGGGAAATAATTCCTCAACCGATTGGAAATCAAAATCGGGCGGCCAAACAACGATAGCAGTGGCCCTCCTCACAACTGCTGTCAAATTCCGACGTATTGCTTCACAGGCACCAGGAGCTTCTCTCTTCTGATTCACAATGCGAGTTCTCTTTCCAGTGACAAGTCTACTTCGTCAAAACTTGCTAAGGCATCGGCTAACTAATTCTCGATCCTCCCTCTTGCCCTCCCCACAATTCATAATTAATCACTCCAATCATTAGGTTTTCAATGTAAACAGGTTGTGAATAGTTTTGATACACTAAAAGCATCTATAGACTTTATGTGGTTTTTGAACAGTGCATTATTGGCCAATGTTGATGTTTGGATAACTCTATACATTCACTAAAAGCATGAATGTTTATTTGATTAAAATTTATAACACACCAAAGAATTCTTGAAAAGACTAATTCTAGGCTGTTATCTTCTTTCTAAAAATAATTACAGGGTTTGAATATCGAAGGAAGTATAATAAATTTTCACACGATCCTACACATGACTATAGTCATGTTTCTGTTTAGGAGGAAGAATTAATGGTCCGTAAGTTTTTTCTGAAAGACATCACTTTTTAAGATTTAGATATTTCAAATCTACTTCCCTTTTTTTCTAAAATAATCAATGAACATGAAATAACATTTTGCTTAGGGAAATCAATATTTATATCACGATCTTTTAAGTTTATATCTGGCACTGATATTAAGCTCAGCAAGTGAAAGAAAACTTTTTCTATTTCTCATTGATTTATATACAATATCAAGATGAGCCCACTGAACTGAATGTTGATTCTACCATACTGTTAATCACAGTTTTCTCAAGTAGCCTTTGAAGGATGAAACATCAAATTCGGGAGATCTGATGCACAGTTATCACAGAGACTCTTATCCACTGTGTCAGATACACATTCAGTGCTAAGCCAAAGCATTCAAAATGTCAAAGGTTTTCTTCACTGTCTTCACAGTTGGCACATGACAACCTCTTTAATCTGATTCACCAGTCACTAGATTGGTACATTCAGTATTCTCAGGTAGAGTTCTATGTCACAGTACATGTGTCATCTGTCTTCACGGTTGTCTGCTGGAGTCTTATGTTCACAGGTCTCACTAATGAAGTAAAGGAAAATGACACTTGTCACAATTACTTCATTACCAACGTCATGAAACATATATCCACTTCTCAATGACCTTAAGTCTAATTGCTCTTTTACATGAAAGCTCACCAATCTGACACCACAACAATATCTCCAACTGAAAAATGAAACTATCTGCCAGTTCTTGTCTCTTCCCCCATCTCTTCTTCCATGCCCTGATTATTCTTGACACAAATCTAAGTTAGAACTCTGAATAATCTCCATACTTCAAATACCACAATACTCGAACATATCTGATACCATGTTAAATTTAAATATAAACATATCCAACAGCTATGAATCCTGAAGTGTAAATTTTCCTCTAGCTCGCCATAAAAATCCTGTCAACACAATTCCTCCAGTGACTTGAATGCGTTTAAGGTCACAGGTCCTAATGCATTACATCCAAAATGTTTAAGCGAAATATATTCGTTAGCGTCATGTTATTGGCCAGTCTTGAAAAAGGTTTCATGAATTTCAGAAATGTCTACCACTGGAATATGTGGATGAGCCCAAACTGAATTGCATCTCGGCCATAATAATGTAACAATCAACGACCTTGTCACAAGGACAAATACACTGAAATTGAAATTGGAACCTAGATTTTTTTGCTCTCAGAACATGCAAGTCTTGCTTCGCCTCAAACAACTGGCACAAATTCTGACAGAAAATATGAGCTTTTTCGATGTAATTAACCAGAATTCAGCTTTCTAACAGCTAGCACAATGACAAGGCCTTCCCTGACAGATTCTATGATGGTCATACAAAGTGGACATAACCACCACCAAATTGCGACACAAGGCAAAAACGGTTCGCCAGGCCTATTGCTCATTCTTTGACAGTAACCATCTCGTTTTGAAATTGCCAGGGATGAATATACGGCTGCTGGTTGGAATAATGTTTGTGAAAACAGTTCTGTGGAAGGATGGCAGCCATTGCGGTGCTTAACACAATACGGCAGATGTTGATGTGAGGATCCTGTTATAAGTAAACCCAAAAGTATTGATTTTTCAAAATTTACCAGAATTGGATTACACCCTGTCAGTCATAGGGGAACTATTCTCTAGAGTATCAGACAGGCCGCTGACATCGACATGATGTTGTTATTCAGCTTTGTGTTGAACAAGAAAGTGTTTGGCCATGTGTACAAGCTGTGCTCAATATCATCAGACAAAACCCATACACCAATGTAATGAGTTCTTCAAAGACAGGCTTACCAGGAGACGTGGGGTAGCTTAGTGGTTAAAGCATTTGCTTGGACAGCTGCGGACCTGGGTTCGATTCCCCATATGGGTACAATGTGTAAAGCCCATTTCTGGTGTTCACCACTGGAATATTGCTAAAGAATAAAACCCATTCACTCACTCTCAAAAACAAACCATGATTTAACAACACACATGAAGACCTGACTCTTTAAAGAATGTACTTATAGAATGAGGCTGTCTTTCATTAAGATCCACCAGTGTTTTCTGAGCACATTCATCAAGCAAAATGTCACATCTCTAGGTTCCTCGTGGACAGTGAGAAATGTGTATCACAGTCAAAGGTTCATCTTCGGGGAATTGGGTTAGAATTTGGCCATGATCACCATTCTTGATATTCATGCAGCCAATGAAATTGCAAGCAATTCAATCGCCTGCGGTGTTGGTCTTGTATATATCATCACAAGCTTGATTGGAATGGGGAAGCTGGGGCTTCTATCACTGGGCCAAAGAGATTACATGTGTGATACTCCTTACATCAAATGAAAACTGAAAATTCTGACCACTTTCTTCAAACAGGCTTTCTTTCCACATACTGTTCATCTGTTTAAAGCAGTCCTTATATTTAAAAAAAAGAGCACTATTATCTTTTTAGCATTATTCCTGCAATATCACAGCAGTGGACACCTGAAATAGGCTTGACGTATTGTACCCATGTAGGGAATTGAACTTGGACCTCTGGCAAGACAAATGAGCTCTTGAACCACTCCGCCACCCCACCCCCTTCTCACCTCTGCCTAAAGGTATGTTGCATACAAAAGAGTTGTAACTGAATATTGTGAGAAGAAATCCAGTGATCTTCAATATCACTGTGATATCAAACTGTTTCACAATCATGCAGTTAAAAAAAATTCCTTAATTTGAGTACAATAGTAGAGTTCACATATTCTACAACTTTGTTTTGGTATATTGGTATCATATCCAAACAGAATCTTTGCAAAAACCTTCAGTGAGTTCTCTCTCTAATGAGGCCCTTATATACCACCCTGTTTATTTTGTATTTCAATTCGATGCAAGTAATATCCATGTTGAATTTTCTCAACAGAACAGATTACAGAAATGGAGAAAAGGTCTTCCCAAAAAAATAAATCCAATTTTGAAGATGTATGGAATCAGCGACTGATTGGCTACTGAGAGCATCTCCTTCGTACCAAAACACATGTGATGGTTATTGTTCACGTGTGCACAAAAATAACCAACTTAAAATCCACTTCAAGATGGAATTGGAGACAGTCAAAACACTGCCATTATGTAGGCCTACTGCTCATAAGACAACCGTCAAGGGAATCAGCCCAATTCTGGCACCATAGTATGAAAACTTCAAAAGGCTGACTGTCCATCAAAGGCTATTAAGTCTTGAAAAGCCTTGAGTCAGCAGTGAATTAGGAAAGGAAGTCATTATGAAATGTAATAAAGATTTCATTAACAGATATCACATCTATCATTTCAGGAAAGTTTCTGGTTGCGTAACTTCAATCATGAAATAACTGTTCAAATTAGATCTGAAACCTCAATAGTATTGCCACTGGTCTTATATAGTTTGTGTCTGATTGATGGAACTTGGATCTTTCAGCAACTCGGGTCCAAAGGTCACTTTTGATCTATACAAAGGATATACTAGTTATTGTCAACTTTCAACAACAAGCGAAAGTGGAATGTAACAGATCCCTCAAAACAACCATTCCTTTTTTATACCAGCTGTGATCAGGAACATCAGATCTTGATAATTATTGTCAAAACACACCAAAAAATGAAACTGATTCTCTTGAAGGACATGCTTTGGAGTTGGAATGGTAAACCTTTCAACCTTTGGCCAATACGCAAGAATTAATGGTCTGTTGCAAAAGCAGACGTCTCCTAAGTCCTCAAATGTCAGATATTCTATAGACATGATAGTTGCCATGTAAACAGATGCCAGGATGTTCTTGAGGTTGAATGCCAGGCAGGGTAACAACATATATCACAATTTACATACTTAAAATTGAACTGTGGATCAAAACAAGGGGGACTCAAAGTGTTCATGGTGTCTATCACTGGATGAGCGTGTGTATGTTTGGTTTCATGTTTGTAGTAATCTTCCATCAATATCACACCAAGGGACACCAGAAATGAGCTTCACACTTTGTGCCCATAAGAGAAATCAAACCCAGGTCCTTGGCATGAAGAGCAAATGTTTTAACCTCTAGGCTACCCCACTGCCCAAATCACTTTCTGACCTGGCCTTGACTAATCAGATACTTTAGTTGGAACTTCAAAAACATACTTAATGAGTACAACTCAACTACAGTGGATCTCTTCCTGCATATTTCTGTTGTACACTTGTATACGGACATGAACACATCTGACGAAACACTAGATTACTTGTCTGCACAGTACATGTTTTCATTATGCACCGACACAAAACACATCCTTTGCACACAAATGACATACATTTCACTCAGGAGACATTATGTTATCAGATGACTCTCATGTATTGTTAGCCTTCTGGTTAAAGCATTTGCTCATCACGACTGGGTTTGGATGCCATTCTACCACTATGACCACCAATTTGAACACTACTACTCCATCTCCACATTGAGTGAGTGAGTGAGTTTCGTTTTACGCTGCTTTTAGCAATATTCCAGCAATATCACAGCAGGGGACACCAGAAATGGGCTTCACACATTATACCCATGTAGGGAATCGAACCTGTGTCTTTGGCGTGATGAGCAAACGTTTTAACCACTAGGCTACCCCAACGTCCTCTCCACATTGGGTCAGTGGGACAGCCTAATGGTTTGGCAGTTGTGCATCATGCTGAAGACCCACTTTCAGTTCCCTGCATAGATACAATGTGTGAAGCCCATTTCTGGTGTACCCTGCCATATTGCTGAAATATTGCAAAAAGTCGCGTAAAAATAAGGCTCATTCACTCATGGATGGTGGGTAAGGCAACTCCTAGCCTTCACATTGTGGGTGTTTTTACCTTCAAAAACATTATTCTTCCCAATCTTCTAAAGATACTCTTGCTGTCCAGGATAAAGACCAAATTTATCTACATGGGCCCCGAACAAGGACATTGCCATTTCAGTTGAAATTCTTTTCATCTCTTTCTCAGAACAATCTCAAATCTAAAAGACAGTACTGTCTTATCCTAATAAATAAAAAATTGGATTCCCTGTGTGGGTATTATCAAGTGTGAAATAAGCAGGCAATTCTTTCACTGCAAGTGCAAATTCATTACTCACCAACGTCCAATGATTTTTAAAGTTATGAAATCAATAACGATTTTCTGGAGTTGCCTAACCTTGGCCATTTAAGAGAGTATAAGTGTGGCCGCTTAGATGACCTGTACAGCACCAAATATCACAATCCTAGAAATAGAGGTGACATCCATTATGCCGTAACATTAAAATGGTGGGCTTGTAAAATACATTCTATTAATTTTCTGAGTGAGTGAGTGAGTGAGTGAGTGAGTGAGTGAGTGAGTGAGTGAGTGAGTGAGTGAGTGAGGTGTACGATGACATGTCTTCAACTAAATCTATTCCATCAACTCACAACCAGCACAGGTCGCTGAAGCCTGAGTGAGTGAGTAAGTTTAGGGACAACAGAAATGTACTTCACACGTACTCAAGAATGGAAACAAACCCAGGTCTTCAGCATGACATGTGAACACTTTCACCACAAGGGTACCCATCACCCCTGCTGAAACATGATTCTAAACTAGATTCCTCATGTCACTGCTCGCATTATTAATATATGTGGTATCAATAATAATGAATATTTTGCTTCAATCTTTATCATGATGCAAATGTTTATTATCGTGATCATATTACAAACTTGTATAAATTATTCAAAGAAAAAGAATTCAGAAAATGTATTTTATGATTTTTTCCCATTATCTGCAAAGCATGATCTGAAATGAGTTTTCCAATATGGCCGCCACTAAAATATTCACTGTAGCTGATCTTCAAATCTGAGCACAGACGCTGGCTCAGTTCATATGTATGTAGTCAACATGTTCAAACATCAGTAAAGTATGACATTACTACCCTATACAAATGTTACAGAATCAGCATTTCTTCAATGTATGATCCTTGTCATATAGTCAGACATTTCTACTTCAAGATGTGTAAAAATGAAAACACTTTTCTTACAAAGCACCTTCCCCTACCATGACCTTCAAACAACATTGAGAATCACATAAAGGAGAAGCGTTTTATGAGTATTTCTGCTGCCATATGTCAACCTATTGCCTGAAATCAATAATCGCAACAGTAAATAAGCAGTGGATTTATGTAAACAAGTGTTCTTCCCAATCAGTTTGTCTGGTGTCTCCATCGGATGCCAACACATGTATTGTTCCCCTGACATTAAACTGCATATGTAAAATCATAGTGGCACAATGAAAGTGTGTTTGAATTTCTGTTGAACTGTCGATCAAGAAGATATGTCCGTTTCCACAGATATCACGTTTCTTATAATACTTTATGGGACATAAAACAGAGTGGTATTTGCATAACAAGTATATAACGCTTATTGTATTTCCATAATTCTCGCATTCTGATGCTGCAGGAATGGGGCAAAACAAAAATGTCAATGCACAGACCAACAAAGTGGGTTCAGGAACTGTTAAGGCAATAAGGAATTAATTATCAGATTTTCATTCATTACCTCACTGACAATGATTTGTTGTCCTGAACCCTTATAAACAATATACCCATCTAGGCTTCATGACAAAACCCTTTTTTTCCATCTGAGCCAGGAGTCTGTTGTTCTATTCCTACCATTTATTTCTTTGCTGCTAAGTAGTATCCTAGCAACATCATGGAGAACACAACCTAGGTTGTATATACATGTATCTACTTACCAGTAGGAATATGAATTATATCTTACATATAAAAGAATACATTGTATCCAAACTTAAAATTTGAAATCAAATAATGGCTTAAGAGACAGTTTTGTTTGTTGGTTGTTTATGCCAAACCACAGCAATATTCCAGGTATATGGCGCTGAGCTATAATATTGGACTGGACAATCTAGTGATCAATAGCAAGAGCATCTATTTAAGTGATTGGGATAAAATGAAATGTGTAAACCAAATCAGTGGGCCTGACTACCCAAACATGTTATTTGCTTGGGTCATGGGTCATTAACAAAAACAAACAGCATTACTTTGAATACATAAGGCCATTTAGAAAGTGTTAAAATGTAACACGTTATGTTTGGCATTACATTTTCTAAGTGTAGTACAGATTCTAGTACTTATTCGGGTCCAATCTGGGATTCAAACCCACACCTGCCACGTACAGAGGTACTGTAAACACGAACACAGCTGTAAGTATTCACAAAATCTGCCTAAATTAGCACCAAGATCAACATCTGAACAAATTTATCATTATTTCATTACCATGTATGTTCTTTCCACAAACCATCGGAAATATTGCCTTGAGAAGCATGAATATTTTATTACACATGACATGACTATCTATGATTATCTATAAATCTATATCTACTCTCTTCAAACTACATATTTGTACACATAAATGAATTCAAAACAAACAGGAAGTAATGAATATTGTTGACATAAACCTAATGTATAAACACAAAACCCTTTCCTCATACATAGGAAATCTTTGCTAAAAACAGAGCCAACAGTACAATTCAAACTATTTCATGAGCATGTGATTTTGTGTGTGTTTGTTTTTTTATAATTAACTCTACAAAGCCAATTTGCAGTTTGGTTCCGTAATTTGACCGTTGGCGAGAAACATTATTCGCTCCGCATCAGTGCCCCTTTAACTCTACAAAGCAAACAGACAATATACTAATATACCCGTTGCTTAACCACATACACAACAATTACGATGCTATTGTCCACAGAAAAAACCCCGAAAAGATACCATATCATTGCATAATCCCTAGTTAGCTGTAAAATCATCTGTTTTAATCCCACAAAGGCTAAGCTGATTTATACACCAAGGTGCCGAGATGTCTATGTGAAATTATACATCACCAGACCCATAACACTCAGGGCACACTGACAACACTATCATATGCTGTAGGCATATGATATCTGGTAGTGTGAAAAACTGCACATATACATGCGACTTCTTAATGCAGTGAATATTTTAATATCAACATTGATAAGAAATAAGTCGATATCTGGAGGCATAAAATGTACCCTTAAGTTCTGGTCACACATACCTGAAATGTGTTGGCTGTCATAGGGGCATTTACATGTAAGCTTTCATAGTCATCAAATTAAGTACATGGACATAATTTATTCATCAAATTTACAATAATTCTTACAGCACAGTACTGAAACCTTTACCATTTTACACATGAAATCACCTGATTTATTACCTATCTCAGACCTGGGCACTATGAATAGACAAGGATAAGTCCCCACTTGCCAAGAATGATGACTTCTTCTTTCCAGTAGTCAACTTCCCCCTTTAATCTGAACAACTATCCTGCCACTCTGACTTTATGTGACTGCACTACAACTGATCACGCACTTTCTACATGGATTCCTATGATCCCAGTTGGATCTGGATTAATGAATTTATGTCTTTCAAAACAGTTTGGTAGATGATCCACAATGCAATTTCAGATTTTGACTTGTAATACAGTTCTGGTTACAACAAGCAATTAAAATCAAAGAAAATTCTAAAATGTCTTGAACCATTTATTATTTCATAAATGAATCAGTCTAATAGTGATCCGATAAGGTTCAAGGTAGAATAGGCCTTCAGCAATCCATGCTTGCCATATTACGCAACTGACAGGTTATCCAACTAACAGGATCACTTGATTGTCTGGTCCAGACTCTATTTACAGACTGCTGCCATATAGATGGAATATTACTGAGTGTGGCATAAAATTACACTCAGTCTGATATCTTATCTGTCTGCCTGTTAATAAAAATTTTTACATTTATGTTCCATACAATCCTTTCCACCACAATAAGACATGTAATACAAATGAATTCCGAATCTGTGCAGACTACATATTCCTCTTGGCAACAAATGAACATATCTGCATGCACAGAGTGAAGAGAACAAGTTTGAGAAAGAAACATCATTTTAAGCCACAACAAAGGATTTCTTATTGCCATCATATTGAAAAATTATTCAAACATAGATATGGACCAATGTCAAAGCCATCAAGTATGTATAATCTCCTGTTACATCACACATCAACTATAAAATCATGGGACGATAATATCAACATTATTTTGTCATGACCTAAGGATATAATTTCTACATTTTTGTGTTTTACATAGTCTTCTTAATAAAACATTGGACTGATTTGATTATCATAAACAAAAATAAACACTGTTCTACTAGAAACTTAGCAAGCTGCATGTTGAATGTCCTACACAGATTTGACAAGATCAATACAAAGTGAGCGTGTTTTCTTTCCCTCAGAACAGCCTGTTCTAGGAAAGATGGACCAGGAAATACCTTCACTTGTATTTGAACAGCCATTAATGGTCAGCCAGTGCAAAACACAACATAAAAACATCCACGGAAACAGTACGAAGATCACCTACCTGTAACTCTTCAGAGTAAGGGGCGTGTCACATCTGAAAATAAACAACCAACATTAGCTTATTCTACAAATGAGTGAGTGAGTGAGTTTAGTTTTACGCCACACTCAGCAATATTCCAGCTATACGTAAATAATTGAGTCTGGACCAGACAATCTAGTGATCAACAACATGAGCATCGATCTGCGTAATTGGGAACCGATGACATGTGTCTACCAAGTCAGCAAGCCTGACCATCTGATCCCGTTAGTCACCTTTTATGGCAATCATGGGTTGCTGAAGGCCTATTCTTCCCTGGGACCTTCATGGGTCATTCTACAAATGACCGCACATTTTGTAGACATACTGTCAAAATTGTGCCAATGCATGTAGCTCACCTGCATATGTGGTCTTTTCATGTTGAATACCATACGTTAAACTGTGCAAATATCTGATTTCATCACAAACTGGACAGGTAATAGCCATAAAAGTTTCAGCTTTCAGTGTGTGTAACTCTCATGAATAGCTTCACTAAACATCAATGACAAATGCAGATACAACTATCTTTTTCCAGCCGACATGATCTATTAACAAACTAACATCATTAGTGACATCACATACCAAATTCTATGACAGTTCGAACTAAAATGTCACTGTAGTGTAACATATATAAGTGAGTGAGTGAGTTTGGTTTTTTACCACTTTCAGTAGATAAACATCATGTGTTGGCCAGTTTCCGGGTGTTATTGAGTATTTGAAGCACAGGAATACACTTGGAACCGACCAGTCCTATAAAAGAACACTGTGACTTTTGGTTTACAATTAGCAATATTCTATCAATATCACAGTAGCTCACACCAGAAATGGGATTTACACACGGTACCCATATGGGGAAGGGTACCCATGTCAGCATGATGAGCATATGCTTTAACCACTGAGCTACCCCACCCCCCTCAATACCTTTTTACCAATACCACCTCAATGTTGTAATGTATGACAAAACTGGTCCAATTGACAATAACATATGAACATGATGTTTTACCATCTCAAACACAACGCTTCAGTTATGTGTTCCAAAAAAGGAGGTCAAGGCTTGAAAAGCGACAGAAAAGTAGACAACATCCAAGAAATTCAACAAAATGGTCTGCTAGTTCAAGGACACATACCAATGTACCAATATCATGATAAACCTTATCAATGATCAGCCTTATGTTTCACTACCACATATGGCCTTAATTAATGTGAAGGAAATGATTTGACCATTTCTGCCGATTTTGATCCCCAAGTCCATAAATTAGATAATGTCCCCATAAATAATTGAGGTCATCCAGAAACATTTACAAGAAAGTAATTGTTTTCATTCTTGATTAATGTGTTAGTATCTATTTTGTTCACAAAGGAGTTGACCTTTTACAAGATGTCAGGTCAGTGTACCACCCCTTCCTAATGAATCAGGTCAAAGGTCAGTGGCCTCACACCTCTTGATAATATGGGTGAAATGATGTGGTGCACATGCCTATAAAACAATGCCATAACGTGAACAAAATGTTCATTTTCCTGATGAATTCAACGCATTCATATTGAACTCATGTTCTGCAGTATATAACTGTAACATTTCAGATTCCTTGACTAAACACTGTTAACATACAAAAAAAAATAGCAAGAAGCACATTTGTAGGTAAGTTAATGGGTAGGTTCTTATTGTCAATGATGAGGGTTTTTTTTCTCACAACACATTTATTGTTATATATTGCATCATGATTCGTCATCATCATCATCATCATCATCATCATCATCATCATCATCGACTAACAGGATCGGGTGGTCAGACTTGCTGACTTGGTTGACATGTCATCGGTTCCCAACAGCGCAGATCGATGCTCATGTTGTTGATCACTGGATTGTCTGGTCCAGACTCGATTATTTACAGACCGCCGCCATATGGCTGGAATATTGCTGAGTGCGGCATAAAACTAAACTCACTCACTTACTCACTTATCATCATCATCATCGTTGTCATTGTTGTCATCAATATCACATCATTTATTATTGCTGTCATCACCATCCTTGCTGTCATCATCATCATCATCATCATCATCATCATCATCATCATCACCACCACCACCACCACCACCTCGAAATCATCATCAATGTCATCATCACCTTCATCAGCATTATTATTACAAACCACATTCACCATACGTTTAACACCAGCAAATACAAACCCTGATACAATTCATATATGGCTATGTGAGGAAAGACGGTGGGAAGCAGTTTCATCAGATTTCCATATCGATCTGTTATTGTTATACTGGAGCTCTTTTCACATATGTGATGAGAATATGATTTCCATTGTTCCTACTTGTATAATGCCTGTTGCATGCAGACTAGATCAAAGAGAAAGTTGCAGCAGAGAGACTTTATTGACCCATTCTACCAAGAAAAATATTAAATTACACAGCTCCACAAAATGCACATTGTAGACAGCCTCTGCAGGATATTTCTTATCCAACCGTAGTTCCTTGGAACACATTAGAACGGAGAGCAACAAAATATATCGTATCACTGCCATCATCATCATCATCATCATCGTCATCATCATCATCATCATCATCGTCATCGTCGTCGTCATCATCATCATTGTCATCATCATCATCATCATCATCATCCAAAGCAAAGCAACGCCATTAATGATAATACTGAGAGAGTTAGGTCTAATGTGGCTTTGATTTCATATTGAATTTTCAGCTAGTCTTAATAAACTCTTCATAAGTACCATTAGCAATCATTGTCAGTCATCATCATCATCATCATCATCATCATCATCATTGTCGTCGTCGTCATTATCATCATCAACAATAACAACAAAAGCCACATACAATTTGTGACTGTTTGGTACTCTTAAAGAAATTGTTGACAACGTCAAACACTCAGCCAGACTTAACGTACATCTTAGACATTTGCCCCCTACCATTCCAGATAGGATTCATAAGAGTGGGTCTTGAAGATGCACTCTCATGTCAGCCTCATCTCCAGAAACACCCCTGGTGTCTCCATATTCATTTTGCCCCTTCTGGCTCCCCGCTGACACATTTGTCAACCTGAACCAAGCAGGCCCTGCCTTTTTAACTGTTACAACCTTCTTGTAACTGTGAGAAGCCAGCTATTTATTCATCTGCCTCTCTGACAAGGCGTCTCCAAAACAAGTTCTCCTTCGATCGATTTCACCAACGAAATTATTTTGGCTAAAAGATTATCCGTCTGCTGGTTGTGGCGCCCCCACAGCATGGCATTCTGTGAGCGTGGGGTGAAGAGGTTTAACCATGTCAATCTCCCACAATGCCATGGGTTAGGGAAGGTATCCTTGGTTGGCTTAATTGTCACAGGGATTCAGATTAAAGGAAGCCCTTTGTATGGATTGTATTCTGGTTTAGAGGCTAGAGGTGGGGGTTGAGGGGAGGCATGCTATACAAAATGGGGCAGGTGGGAGTGTGGTGGGTGTAGATGGGAGGGGCAAAGGGGGTTTCTGGTAGATGGGGTGGTAGGCGGATTGGAGACAGGGGGAATGTGGTGGCCAGCAGGTGGGGTGGAAGCTGTAGATGGGGTGGAAGCCGTAGATGGGATAGTGGCCATAGATGAGGTAGAGGCCACTGATGGGGTAGTGGCCAAAATTGGGGTGGAAGCCGTAGATGGGGTGGAATCTGTGAATGGGATGGTGGCCATAGATGGGGTAAAGGCCATAGATAGGTTGGTGGTCATAGATGAGAGTGGAGGCCATAGATGGGGTAGTGGCCATAATTGGGGTGGAGACCATAGATGGAGTGGAAGCCATAGATGGGATAGTGGCCACAGGTGGAGTGACTGTGAGATGACAGGCAGCAGAGAAGGTAGTAGCAGATGCATGTGAGGGGCTCGAAGGGTGGTTTCAGGTAGACAAGATGATGACAGATTGACAGTGAGGGACTTGCATGGTTGTTTCACACAGATGGGACTGTGGCTGTTAGGTAACGGGCAGCACATTAATGGCAGCAGTCCATACTGGCTTTTCAGGTACATGGGGCTGTGGATGGTAGATGGGGGCAGGAGTTGGATGGGAACAGCTCATACTGGGGTTGATGACAGATAGATGTGAGAGGTTTATAGGTGGGTTTTCAGATAGATGGGGTTGTGGCAGGTAGATGGGGGTGCAGGAGATAGATGTGAGCAACTCATACTGGGGTTTCAGGTAGATGGGATGATGTTAGGCAAATAACTGAAGATGGTAGGGAGATGGCTAGACTAATGCTTAGTAACTGAATATATACAATAGAAACAAACTGACCCATACAAATTGAAAAGGAACCCCATGGAGACCAGAGATTCAGAACTTGAGGAAATCTAGACTTGCTTCATTTAAGGCTTCAGCACTGCAGAGAGGGTTTGGCAGTAGAGAAAATAATACAGTTCAGGGACTGTGAGACAAACTAGGAGACGTCCAGAAGATAAGTGCCTACTGGGGATGGTGGAGGTTTATTAGGGGTATATTGAGTGTGTGGCAGCTTAGAATGCATGTACACAGAGGTGGAACTAAGGCAGAGCGTAAATTGTAGGGTAGTGTTGATCCTGAGTGGCTGGAGGTAAGAGGCCATGGTGAGTGAGTATGGTTTTCATACAACTTTTAGCAACAATCTAGCAAAATCACAGCAGGAGAAATGGGGAATAAAGCCAGAAATGGACTTCACACATTGTACCCATGTGGGGGATCAAACCCAGGTCAGCTGCATGATGAGCGGACACTTACCCACTTGGCTACCCCATCGCCCCTATGTGGAAATGGAGTCATACAATGGTGAAATTGGTGTCCGTAGTGGCAGTGTGGCATCAGATTATACATCCTGCAAGGGTAGGATAGAAGTGGGACCTCTTACTGAAGTGGTGATGTTGCTGGTTGGAAGTGGTGGTGGTGTTAAGGACACTGAAAGTGACAGCAATGTAGTGACTAAAGCATTTCAGCTATTCAGTCAAGCTAGGTTACCACAGAAGGGCAAATCTTCAAAGAAGCCCATCACTTTCAACAATGAAAATAAAAACAAATCTGAAAACCTAAGCTCATCAAGAATTCAACAATCAGCCCCGTGCCCTTCAAGAAGGCTGATATTCTATAAATACCCATATATAAGCCAATTAAAAGGTTGTCCATAGACAAACTCAATTTAGCTGTATGAGAATCCAATAGGAGTCTCCAAGCCCATTTTGAATATAACTAATTCATGTCTGACTCAGACAAGTAGTTATAACCAATGAAATACACATTAACACAATGTATTACCCTGTCTGAAGCCAGGCTGATTGGACAGGATCATCTGCTGAAGTTCCAGAACAGTATGGGCACTCTACTGCAACACCGTATCACCATCCTTTGATGATGCAGAACAGGTAATAAGGTGTAATGACATTCACTGATTAAATAACAAACACAGTCCAATCTGTAAGATGTCTAACAGGGGTAAATAGAAAATTTCACTTTCGTGTCACAATATCAAATATATCAAATGAGTCCACAAAGTATTAAAACTTTAAGGCTTTGACATCTAAACCATGAGGTAAGATCCTTTTCATCAAATTCAACTATTTCTCTTTATATAATGTAATGACTCTTGTCTAGAGTATAAAAAGTGAATTAAACTAGCTTCAGTAACACAGATAAGTGATGCAATTTGATTATGGTGAGGTAGCCTAGTGGTTAAGGCATTCGCTCACTATACCAAAGACCTGAGTTTGATTCCATGGCTACAATGTTCTAGTGTTCCCCACTATGATGGCGCTGATATATTGGTAAAAGCAGCATTAAACCATATTCATTATCTCACTGTTTTGAAATGACATCATGTGATCTGTGATAATTCAACTGTTGTAGTATCTTGAGGAAATAGTTTCATATTTTACATATTTACAGTAAAATTATGTACAAAACATTCTAAAAATACAGCGAGGAGTCCTACAGTAAAGGCTATTGACCAAAAATTCACAGGTAATCACGCAGTACTTAACTGATACACCATATCTATGCTGATATGATAGTTATTCAACTAGTTGTAGGTTACCAAGTCTTTGACACAATCTGGACCATACGACTTGTTCCATATATGGCAAAAAGGCCCAAATGGATACTACAAAATCATTATAATATTAAAGGTCACTGTACCAAATTAACTTAATTAAATTAAATTAATTTATCTCCCTCTTTCAACAAACAACCATATTTTAAAATAAAAGTTCAGGTTTCCTTATTAGAGTGGGGAAAAACTTCATCATTTTGTAATTACATATTCAGGTCCAGCAGGTGAAAGGGATGGATTGGCTGTCATGTCATCAAATGCTCCACAATTTGCTGTACAGAGTTACCTCCCTTAGGCAGGTTATACTGAATGTTGTAATGAAATAATCCATTAACTGCTACTGTGAAGTACAGAATAAATTAAACTTGTTTTTAATTAAACTTTAATATTATTTAACTGCCTCTGGGTGGTTGTTGGGTAAGGTTGCTTACCTTGGGTCACTCCATTGTCTACCATAGCTCACACCTGATTGGCCTTGTGTAAAATACTAAGGTTGAGTCACTCCATTGTCTACCATAGCTCACACCTGATTGGCCTTGTGTAAAATACTAAGGTTGAGTCACTCCATTGTCTACCATAGCTCACACCTGATTGGCCTTGTGTAAAATACTAAGGTTGAGTCACTCCATTGTCTACCATAGCTCACACCTGATTGGCCTTGTGTAAAATACTAAGGTTGAGAACATCACCAGCACAACACACAGCCCACTAACACTGACCAGACATTGTTACAAATAAGTTACGTATTTTACAATCATTTACTTGTATATAGGATTAAATCATGTTTTGATGTTATCTGCAAAATCAACCTAGTTATAACCCAAATTGACCTAAACATCACCTTTTCACGTAACTATTTCTGTCCTTGAGAATGAGTGAGCAAGCATGCGGTATTTATAATCTATGTGTTTGTATATATGAATAAACCTTCAAAACTCAACCCTGACCTGTGTGTCCTTATTAAACAGTCCCCCCCCCCCCCACGTCCACACTCTGGAGCACCCACCCATTGCTGTGTCCTGTACAATGGTACAACCCCAGCAAATATTGGCATCCAATAACTTTCGAATAATTTTCAGCCAGCAAGATGAAGAGATGGTAGATAAGGACTATATATGTGAGTGAGCAAAAATATGTTATATTATTACAACATTTTACTTCATTTAAAAGCTGGACACCATTATTTCAGTTGAAAAACTGAATCTCTACACTATTTAGATGAACTGACTCTAAACTAAATGTTTCCAGTTATGTTGCTTAGCAACACAATAATCACAGTTAGTATAAACTGGAGAAAACGTGTGAGAATATAAACTGTTTTCATGACAACCACTTCTGAATACCATGACATTATAAAGTTGCTATAAACACAAACTAAATTGTTGTAAAGCTGAAATCTATGGATTGTGTCAAAAACAGTTATGCATTCAAAAATATTTAACCATACAACTTTCTACACAAATAAATTCTATCTCCCTTGAACCCCATTGCTACAGTTACCATTCATGGTTCCTCATGTGTGATATCCTTACAAGTTTCACTGTAATTGTCTCCTCATGAAACATGTGTCCATATACTTGACCACTGGACAGGTAGGAAGGCAGATGCCAGGCTAGTCAATCTAACGAGAAGCACAGAAATTACAACACCATTGGCACATGTATCTTCTTTGAACGTCATCTATAAGACGGATTCTATAGTGCTGAAGTCACTAAATAACACATTTGAAAATTAGCTATTCACACATGCTACTTTTCAAGAAAACTGTCATCGGTAAAACAGTCAGTAATTCAATCTATCCATCAATTAAAGTTTTCTTAAACCCCTAAAAGCACATTTGATGCAAGGATAATCAATTACAAGTCAACTGAAATGTCAAATGCATTTCACTTTTTAGACTAATTCATTTCTTACACTAGAATAATGACTAAAGTAAATATTACATTTAAAATGTGTAGAATGTTTTCCTCATAATTGTTTCCCTGGAGCAAAGAATTCTGAAAGTTTTTCCCTAACAACTAATTTGATTTAATCAACTGAAAACATTCAGTTCTCGGTAATATTAACCCTGCAACTGGTAACACATTTGAAGGAAAAACTTATAAAAAAGTAAGAAAATTATAGTACCTGATAGGGTTAATAACCTTTCTCAGGGAAAATCAGGACTGACATTTATTAATGAAAATTGCTAATAGTATTCCCTTCATGTGGGGAAAAAAAAGCCATATCTGCACGAAAAAGATATGCAAACTGATTAACAACTAATACGTAATTCATGACAATACTTGTCACATCATCTGCAACAGTGGAATTATGGAAGGTCTCTATTTGAATCTGGATATACACAAAATCTGTGGGTAATACATACAGACTATTGTCATACTGTTTTATAGATGAATGTCATTCTTGCATTTACAGAACACAATCTAGGCTGAAGTATGAATGTTATCACATAGAGTGAGTGAGTTTGTTACTACTTTTATAAACACTCCAGCAATAGCACACTCTGGACACAAGGAGTAGGTTTCACATGCTATCCCGTGACAAGATCAAGTTGCACCACTACATAAAACATTATTAATTCACTCACATACATGTGACATTTTTTACAAATGAATTATGGTGTTTTGAAATTAATGATTTGGAACAATCTGTAAGAAAATTTACACACAGAAAAGATATTTGTCAACATTTATCATTCAACAACTTTGTCTCTGCATTACTGTAACGCTAACCTAACATGGACGTATGTGCCAAGGCTGCAATGGCCAACAACAGCAATTACTATCTTGTATAACTGTCCCACAATTGCTCAAACACTCAATGACAGATCTGGTGCTGAAAAAACATGCAACCTTTTTATGATCCTAATAGCGAGCACACAGCTCAAATAGTTACATTTTTAAATCATCTGCCTCCATAAAATGTCAATCTATTCACCAAAACTGACTGATATGTTGACACACTCGATACATTTCTACACAAGCTTCACTTACAACGCCCTCTGGTGTAGGTTTCCAAAGACAGCATATAACTGCCTTGTGGAAGTGTAAGCCTATACCATCTTGCAGGAAAACATTCAGACTTTTTCAACCAATATAATTATTGCTGTTTTATAGCTTTTCTGTGGGTGTTTTCAACATAATGTGCAATGAATATTGTCTTTTGTGTGGTATATTACATCCAAGACACATGATCAGGGAGCAGATTTCAAGCGGTATATTCTCCATGTCTATTTATTTGTTCAGTGAGTTGATCAGGTTGTTGTGTCTGTTTGAAGAGTATCTACTTTCATAAGTGGATAAATTATCAGTTTCTTTTTTTGTGATTTTGTGTCACCTTGAGCATTACTGACCAACATATGATCTTGACATGGTAGGAAAGCCTTTCATGATGCTGAATGTAATATTTTAATCTTTGCCACACTAATCATGATCAATGTGAAGCTGAAATATACATCTGCAGTGATAGGATCCTGGCATCCCTAAGGTATGTAACTCTGGACCACCTATTGCTGTGTCCTATACAAGTGAACAACCCCAGTAAATACTGGTGTCCAACAACTCATTTTCAGCCAACATGAGGATCAGATGTTAGATAAGGACTGAATATGTAAGTGAGCAAAATATGTCATATTAATGTAGTAGGCACTAAATGTCTGAGTCACATACTGGGATTCAAACCATGAACCATGATCCATAGTTGGACACCTTGTCCACAATACCAAAGAGGTTAAGCCCATCAGCAAGCTGACAAGGTGGATGTGAAAGCTGACAAGGTGAAGATTTCATCTGTGGGATGACTCCACCCCTGCTACATTAATATAAGATATTATTTCGTTTTAAATGCTGGTCAGCATTATTTCAGTTGAAAAAATGAATTTCTACACTAGTTAAATGGACAGTTTCTCAGCTAGATGTTTCCAGTTTTGTTGCTTGGCAACACAATAATCACAACCACTGGAGAAAACATCTGAGAATATAAACTACTGTTTTCATGACAACCACTTCTGAATACCATGACATTGAAAACTTCCAGTAAACACAAAAATTTATACCTCTGATTCAGAAAATCAAAAACATGTTTTGAACTTGTGAAATAAGGTAAAACGCCACCAATAACAGAAAGAGCAGGATATGTGAAGGGTTATTTAATAGATGTAGGACCCAAAAACGGAGGAAAGGACATCTGGTGCCCTTTAGATTGGTCTTGGAAAACCGAACAAGCAGTTGTGAAGAGTTCACACAAATAGGTCTTATAATACTGAGGACAGATGTATTATACATAATGCTTCATGGATCCACACAATCCAAATGTAAAAAGCCAAAAAGGAAACAAATTTATAACACATTATCCGAAAATTAAATGTTCAGTCCATATACTCGCAGATTGGCTCAGATCCATGAAATTCTAAATCTACTGTTGTTGATGATTTAATGGCACATTTCTACCAGAAATACCAACACTTACAGCTCTCTGTCTGAATCCTGAATACAGATATACACAATTCAGTATTGAATACTATTCTAGAACAGTCTCTAAAACAAGAAGAAGTGACAATAATTCAAGACCTGCAAGCATACAAATCACAGAGGAGACATTCTTTGAAACAGTTATTTACCTGTCCACAGGTAAGTTACAAATGTTGTTACAGATTAGTAGAAATAAATTTTGTAAGGATGTGGCCATATTTGTTTAAAGATGCACAAAACAAGTTACCTGTACTTTGAGCTTTGACTACGCCGATATTCCAAAATTCGGTCGAAGCTAAAGCTGCGACGTCTGCCTCTATATTCCATAGTTGTTGAAGAATGGAAGTACACAGTCTCACAACAAACACCAATTACTCACAATGGTCAACTGACAATACAAGTTGACAGTGATCAGTGATCAACATTGTAAATATTCAATATTTGTTGCCCACACCACAAAGTAAACTTTCACATATATCAGCAACGAAGGCTGCTATAACAATGGAATGTTGTTGTTAATTGTAGATGTTTACTGGCTTGAAAATGTCCAACAGAAAGTGTTAACGATCCACTGATGGGATAATTGTCACGAAATCATCAATAAACACTTATAGTTCTGCAGCCATCCTTTTACCTTCTTTGTACCCTCCGAAAGCATAAATGTTCAATTCAAACATATCCAAAAGCGATCGGCTGTGACTAGTAAATGGTAAAAACTATTATCCTATGCACTATATATTAATACCAGCATCCTCCTCACACACAAACCATCATGGTTGCAATATGACCTTAGAAAAGTTGGTGCTCTGAAATAGCCTGTTATTTGAACCTAATTTCATTTACAATCCAACTTTCAAATGTCATCTGTAGAATCACGGCAATTTGTCCTCACAACGTTGTCATAAAAGAAACACTTGGCACATATATGTCCTTTGCATGTTGAAATCTGCTTATTTCCATTCTTGCTTGAAACATCTGCAAAATGTCATTGCATTTTAGAAGAGTTTGATTGTTCATAATGAAACATTCTCCTGGAGCACATCGCTGGGACACTGGTCTTGTTACTATGAAACACTCGTATGTATTGAATAAGTAGAATTCTCTGTCTTCATAATAAAAGGTAAAAAAGCCAAGGTCAAGGTCATATGATTACAGGCAAGCCTTTGAATGAACTTCTGATTGAAGATATCCTTGTTTAAAAAGGCAAAATTCATTTACTCCAACTGTTTGAGAAATAGCATCATACTGCGTCAAACGAAACCTTATAAAGACGACAATAGCCTGTTTTCCACTTATTTGAGAAGGATCGAAGGTCACCTACTTTACACGTCTGATACAGCTGAAGTAATGCTATCCCATAAGCCTTCAATTTTCGTCCAAATGAACCAATTTACAATCAACCAAACTTTGTACTTCCTTTATCCAAATCTGGGCAAAGCTTATCTGAAGAAATGCAACACTGACAGTCTTTGTACAAAAATATTATTCATTTCCAAGATCATGGATTCAGATTGTAATGCTGATCAAGTAAGCTGCAGATTTCCTCTAAATGCTGTTTGTCCTGTGTTTGTCATAGAACTCATTAACAAAAGGAATTTAACACACTGCTGAGTGAAAGCAGGGTAAAATGTCACTAATAAATCACACAAACTGCCCATTTACTCCCTAACAGACTGCCTTGGATCATGGACATTTCTGTCAAACCTTCCACACTGGAGCATGCAGAGAGATTCATGGAATGAAAACACTAATTCACTCTTCACAAGAAAGGGTTCAAATAATCATAAAATTAAATTCAAGCTGAAAATATGTACAAAATATACTTCATCCATGAAATAAAAAATGCATTTTATGCCTGCTACTGCATCAGGATAACATGACGTTTCTAAAGTACTCTGCCTGCTAGGATATCCTAACTTATCGATTTCAACTGTTCAAGTTCTCCAATCAATATGTAAAGAAAACAGTTACAGCTGAATTTAAAATTTCAGTCCACTCTCCTAGTCACACTTGGATCCAGCAGGATACAAAAACAACTCCTTGATTACCGCATGATTTCAGGAATCTGAAATGCGTATTTTAATCCGAACTGTTCACACATCCTTATGAAAATCTTTGTTATGTGAAGTAGAGAGAGATCTTCCTTATGAAATGCAAATTCTGACTTTCAAATTCTTGAATTCTTGTGCCCAATGTAAAAGAGCCTGTCTGCAGATGATAACAATTCCAAGTTGAGCATCAAAGCAGGTGATCAACAATCTGTTTAGATTACAAGATTCCCCAACACGGATAACATGTGTCACATTCGTTTCTTGTGCCTGTCAACTGGGTTAATACGAACATCAATTAACACTCCGGCATCAACATGAGGTCCCCACAAACACTGACCACACAGGGATTGGGGTCATCAATTTCAACACAATCTAAAAATCTCAAACTTAACACCACAAAGAGACAAAATGGGTTTGTGTGCCGATTTCAGCTTAGTGTAAGAAACTCCGATAGGAGTCACGTTTCTGCAGAATCAGACAGGAACAGGTGCCCACCCCATAGTAATGCACATTTTCTCAATAAACTTTCTTCTGAATCAATGCCTCAAACTGAAAAATAATGTTCAATGTCAATCCGATTCTTAAACAAAATCTTTTCTTTTTTCAAAGACTCTCAGAAGATATGTATGAAGACATGTTTCCCGACTGCTGTGTTATAACGAGGTATGGATTGTTATTTGACCAGGTGTACTGATTGAAAGGTCATTAATCATGATCAGTAGACTTCCTTATAAGGAATCTATAAGACACATTTTATTTATAACCACTCCTCCTGTTTAGAACAAAGCTGACAGGTGACAAGATAGCTACTAAGGCTGATGGGCTGATAACTAATAGCCTGTCAATCAGACAAATGACCTTTTCAAAACTATATTCATCAACAACATATGTCAGATTACTTACTTAAATACATTAATCTGTCATTATTGAATGCATATCAAATTGAAATTTTATGACTGACTTCAAATTTTATTAAATCTCTGCGCGTGCGTGCATGAAACCATATACTGGGAAATATCAAAAAGTCTCCATTCTACAGGTCGTAAAAGTTTAAATAGAGTCCACATTTAGTTACTCTGTTTTATGTTATATTCCTTGCATTGAGAGTATATTTTAATGAAATTTGGTATTGACATACCATCTTTATCATAAATAGTAACAATATATGTATTTTTGAATTTCATGTGTAAACTATGTCAATAGTGCTTCCATGTATCAGATACAGAAAACTGACAGTTTTGATGAATTACATTTAACCTGAAACCACAGAGTGAGTGAGTGAGTTTTGCGTCACAGTCAGCAATATTCAAGCTATATGGCAGCAGTCTATCAATAATTTCATTGGGACCAGGCAATCAAGTGATCAACAACCTGAACCTCGATATGCACAATATTGGGAACCTATGACATGTGTCAACCAAGTCAGCGAGTCTGACTACCGGGTCCTGTTAGTCGTCTCCTCCCCTATAATATGACAAGCATGGGTTGCTGAAGACCTTTTCTACCCCGGGGCCTTCATGGGTCAACTTGAAACCAGACTTTTTCACAAATAAGCACACTCAGAAACCCATCACAGTAGGGTATAGCTGATGTCACATATACATGTTCTTTGGATTAGATCTTCTGATTAGCCCTTATCCATGAAGATCCATGTTAGAATTTAATTTCAGTCACTCATAGGAGGTGACTAACGGGATCGGGTGGTCAGACTCGCTAACTTGGATGAAACTCATCGGTTCGCGATTGAGTAGATCAATACTGTGGATTGTCTGATTAATCAGTGGAATGTCTGGTCCAGACTTGATTATTTACAGACACCTGCCATATAGCTGGAATATTGCTCACTGCAGCAGAATCTAAATACTCTCACTCTGATTAAATCTGATACATAAACTTTCTGAACAATTTCTGAACTATCATGCACCTCTTCCTCAGTGCCAAACATACACCTCGTCCTCATTGCCAAACAGATTAACTCATCAGGTAAGGTAAGGATGTCACCACATCCAGTTACATAAGACAGCAGTTATAACTGTCAGATGGAGGGGAGATAGGGGATTGTATTCCTCCTAATGATCTTACATTCTCAATTATAACAAATAATACTGGGCTATTTATATAGCACTTTTCTGCATCACACGAATATGCTCAAAACACTTCCTGAGCTGAAGTATTACTACATACAGCTAGCTGGTACAGAGATCAAAAGTCACTAGTAGTGAAAAGATGAATTCTATAATATCACATCATTGTGCCTTGCTATAAACTGGATTTAACCTCTCATTTTGATTATTTCACTCTGTGCATGCATGTGTTAGCATTACTACCTGAACTAGACCTCGAACTGAGTGAGTGGTTTGGGCGAGGGAGTGAGTGAGTGGTTTGGGCGAGGGAGTGAGTGAGTGGTTTGGGCGAGGGAGTGAGTGAGTGGTTTGGGCAAGTGAGTGAGTGAGTGGTTTGGGCGAGGGAGTGAGTGAGTGGTTTGGGCGAGGGAGTGAGTGAGTGGTTTGGGCAAGTGAGTGAGTGAGTGGTTTGGGCGAGGGAGTGAGTGAGTGGTTTGGGCGAGGGAGTGAGTGAGTGGTTTGGGCGACGAGGGAGTGAGTGAGTGGTTTGGGCGAGGGAGTGAGTGAGTGGTTTGGGCAAGTGAGTGAGTGAGTGGTTTGGGCGAGGGAGTGAGTGAGTGGTTTGGGCGAGGGAGTGAGTGGTTCGGGCAAGTGAGTGAGTGAGTGGTTTGGGCGAGGGAGTGAGTGAGTGGCTGGGTGAGCGGGCGGGTGGGTGAGCGGGCAGGCAGGCGAGTGAGTGGTTTGGGCGAGTGAGTGAATGGGTTGGGTGAAAGAGTGTGTGAGTGAATGGTTCAGGTGAGTGAGTGAGTGGGTGAGTGGGTGAGTGAGTGAATCAGTGAGTGAATGGTTTGAGTGAGCGAGTGGGTGAGTGAGTGAATCAGGGAGTGAATGGTTTGAGTGAGCAGGTGGATAGGTTGGTGCGCTGGTGAGTGAGTGGGTGGGCAAGATTTTAACAGCTTTACCCACATTCAAGCATGAAGGGGGAAAGCAAGAAATGGTCTCATAAAAAACTGCACTCAGTACACTGACCATGTGCTGACCAATCCTTGTTCTAACCCCTTAAATCCCATGAACCAGGCAGAGTAACAACAAACTAACTATCAACACATACACCGATAAATCAACATCATCATCAATGCATGCACATTTTGGCCAAGATTGGTCCTCAACAGCCCTTGCATCTAACAGTATCGGTGGTCAGACTGATAGCTGATGCAAGACATCGTAAACAATTGCAAAATGTGTAGAGTGATCCCCTTGATGTCTGGCCCAGACTCTATTATTTAGAGTCCGCCATCATATAGCTGGAATATTGCTGAATGCAGCATTAAGCAACGAATAAGGTCATAAATCTTCTACACCGCTGCACATCTTTTGAAAACTTGCGAGGTTAAAGTCATGGCACATGATTGAATTTTGATTGCTTTTTTCCCTGTAATAAAAACTAACATGAGAGCAAAACAATTTTATGATAAAAAAATACACGAAGGGAATGGCCGAGTTCTATATAGAAGATACCAAAAACCTTGAAAGTGGAATCCTTATGGGATATAGGATAAAAGATCAGGAAAGTGCGTCATTTGGCTGCTAATGATGTCAATTTTGACAATTAATTTCCAATTTTAGATGCCAACTTCTTTTTAATTTCAGTGTTTAATGGCAGCACTTGATGACAGTGATTTGGCTCGCTACTGCAAAATAGACAAGTTGATGACGGATACTTGGGAGAAATCCAATGAAAAGAAGCTTTAATTTGAACTCTTTAGCTGAAGCCCTTGAGCAAAGAGGTTTTAATGATTTCGTCAAATACAAAGAATATTGGAAAAGCAGTGTGAATTATTTCACAAAATAATTAAAATGCCACAGCAATCAAAATAAAAAAACTCCAACTTTCACTTGACTTGACATTTTGAAAAGTTCATTCTTGAGTTGGGACTTCCAATTGAGGATTTTTCTCATGTGAATTTTTCCTCAAACCCAGAACAAAAAGAAAAAAGTCCTTCACACAAATACACAAATATTAACAAACACATCACCTAACAAAAGCATAATCTGTTTGAATAAGGCATTTGATTTGCAGGTCTTTTCAACAAAACACTTTTGTAAACAGAACAACTTACTCTGACACCACAGATGGCTGCCATTTCCTGGAATAACCTCGACACATGGATGTCATGTCACGTATATTGGAATCCTGTGTCAGTGAATTTCCCACTATTTTCCACATCTGATGTCCACTTCTGTTGCGAAAACCATTAATGGCTGATTGATCGATCACTCTATCAAGCTAGTAATCACAGCCTATCAAACTCAACACATTGTCAAAAAATAAGGCTGACCCTGTCAGACACTCTTTAGCAATGTTCAACACTAAACATAGGTCAAGTATGATACTTTAACCTTTTAACCTTTAACGAAACAAATCACGCTTTTTATTCTTAAAGTATATCACACATCTAAAGCATACACTTAAATCTGCATTTCAAGAATACCCACACTTTACGTTTTGGATAAAGATAAAAAAATACCTAACAATAGAATAAAACCATTATATGGTAACAGCTTTTCAAAAGAATATTTCCTTGATGTTAAATTCAGTGGAAGCTTCAAAACTTGAAAGACCTTTTCATAAAACAAAAATCATGTGTACACATGAGAACAAACTTCTTGAGATCCCTTGTTTTTGAATATCTTAAATGATATTCTGCTTGAATGTATTGATAGGATCTAACTGGTTAATGTAGCCACCGGTCACATCAGCTGGGGCAATAAGCTTCCTATTTCACTGCCAGCCATGACCCAAATGCAATAATCCTTGGCCATTTGGTGATATTTCCAGGTAATCTAGGAAAGCATTTTGTCACAATAACCACTTGATTAATCCGTTTAGAGGAATAGCAGGCAAATAGTTCTCACTTCAAAGGCACAGGAAAAGTAGTGTAAGTGTTATACAATGGATTATCACATAAGCCTCACTTTCATTGAATGTCCTCAGGTCACATGGCTAAAACCCTCACATCTGAGGTGTATACACAGACTGTACTATGACTTGCCGAATACCCAGGACTTTTGAAAAAAACACATGGATAACAGGTGGTTTTATGTATGTTGTTGTATAACATAGTACTGTTGCAGCACATTTCCATTCATCTAAAAAATGCAAATGAATAATGAACCCTGGGTGCCATTGTAGAAAGCGATCTTGGTGTTAAAGTGAGTATAACTCCCATACCTTAACATAGACTAAAGGTAGTCAGCTGTACCCTGGACAAGACTTTCCAGTTGAGCATTTTGGTCACCATGACAATACTTCTGGGTAAGTAGAACAGAAAAACTCCTCTACATTCAAGCGAGGAGATATTGGGTACATAAGTGGAAGTAAACTGCCAGCAAATGTATCAAACATATTGATTTTCTCATCCTTGGACAGATGAGGTCTGTTTGCTGATTTGCTAAGGAAGTGAACAGAAGTTTAGTTTGTCATATATAACAGATAAATAAATTTGTCATATATAATAAAATAATAATTTTGTCATATATAATAGAAAAATAATTTCTCTTATATCTTAGAATAATTATGTTGTCACATATTATAGAACAATAATTCTGTAATATATAATAGAAAAATAATTTTGTAACATATAACAGAATAATAATAGAATAGAATCACAGAAAACTGAAGATGTCATTTAATCGAAGATCAAAAGTTTTCATTTTAAGATATATAGCAAAGAAGGAATATATGATTTGACCATATTCCCTTAAAATTACATTAGGATTAGGTTAAAAACATATTTTGACATGAATAATTATTGGTTTTTATTCAATAACGTTTTACATGTTCCACATTCATCCTCAGTCAATTTCAGAATCAGCCCTTTAAATAATGTTTCCTCCCAAAAAGATACATCTTGAAAAGAACTGAAGACAGTTTCATACAGAAATCAGAATGGAAAACCAAGTTTTTAAATAGAAAAATACAAACCTTTTAATGAAACACATCTCTTGCACATAATTAATATAATTAATTAATTATGTGTTTTCATGAAATTGATGTGTGTAAGTCAGCACTACAGGTACACAGAGAAACAGGGACCAGCCAGTAAGTGGTATTAGCTACAATGTTGCAAATCTTTCAGCCTGGGGCTCATTGATTCAGGAAACACCAGCTTCATCAATGTTGCAGGCCATTCATATAATACTTCCCTCACAACTACTTTATTCTGTAAGTGCTGAAGTTCTCCACTTGACAACAGGTATTCAGCAGCACTTTAGGAAGATATCCACCCTACAGTAACTTCTGCCCAAATCCGATTCTACTTAACTTCACGTTTGATGTGATTAGAAGGCAAAGACTATCTAAGTCCCTGAGAGAGGAATTAGGGATAATTTCATACTGAAGATCACTGCAATTTCTAAACAACATGCATGCGAGATATAGGTGAAATAATGTCAAACGTAACACTGAAATCCCACCTCCTTCATATTTTGCTTGGAATGTTTTGCATATCAAGGGAAGTAACTCTTGTAAACTTTGGTAAAGCCAAACAGTCAACAGAGTCAATCTGAGATATTTAGTTACAATTCCTGAAATAATTTATCATTGCATTTTTATGTAAGAAATTATTTCAAAATATATCAAAACAGTATTTATTCATTTTACAAGTATTTTCAAGCTTATCAAAAGCCAGCCACACAGCTATGTGATTTATTCATATATAAAGACAGGTAATATCCTAGCGTTCATCCAAATCCACTTCAATTTAGAACAAAATGTTCCAAAATTTATATCTTCTTCAAGATCAAAATAACTGAGAAGTTTTGTCTCCAAGAATGTATTCAGAGTTAACACAAGAGATGAATTACAATTAAAGATTTAAACTCAAGTGAACTTTATAACTTATCCGTCTCAAGAGCACATTAGCATTTCAGAATGTTCAATTCATACAGCGTCAACACTGGCATTGAGAAAATTATTTCACTTCAGCTAAAAGTAAAGCTCAATCACATAAAAGTCCCAAGTCTGAAACATGAAAGATGGCTTTTCTTTCATCTGCAACTTTAACGAACAATTATAGGTTTGGGATCGGCAGTTCTCCTGGCTGCTTGTCAACTAGAGCTGTAGGTAGTCATTAAACCTTTTCATCAACATCCATTTGGACCAACAACTGGAGACATTTGTCTAGGGTGAAGACTGCAGAAAGAAGTACATCCATGTGCATTGGAATTAGAACCGGGGTCCTGAAATATGGCTCTAAGTGACTATCACATAGATTTTCATCAAGGGAATTACATCTTCAAAGAAAATCAGTGTAACTGATGAAAGAGGAGGGTCTTGTTTTAGTGGCTCGACATGTGTATGTAGTGTTCATCATAGCTCATTAGCGGGAGACAGGTGTGAGAGGCAGTGACAGGTTGGGGAAGTGCAGCTGGGATAGCAGGTGAGATGGTGGTAGGCTTATATACAGGCTAAAATCTCAGGTGGGATGGTTGTAGGCTTATATACAGACTGAGATCTCAAGTGAGATGATAGTGGCTTATATCCAGACTCTAGATCTCAGGTGAGATGGTGGTAGGCTTATATACAGACTCAGATCTCAGGTGAGATGGTGGTGGGCTTATATACAGATTTACAAATATCAGGAAAAGGCACCATGCTGGGCTTATATCCAGAATAAAAGATCTCAGGTGAAGACAAGATGGTGGGCTTACATCCAGTCACAATTTTGACTGGGTGATAAGTATAGGTGGTGGGCTTATATGCAGGACTCACAGATTGCATGGGGTCAAAGGCACAATGATGGTGGGCTTATAACTAGGGCTCAGTGATCTCAGATGAGAGGCATGATGGTGGGCCCATATGCAGACATGTAACTCTAATTGGTTGACAGGTATGGGTGGTAGGCTTATAACCAAGAATTACCTTTGTAACCAGGCCTGACTTAGGATGGGCTAAAAATGAAATTGACACAGATTGGATCTTTTGATTGGCTCCGGTGCTGGGCTAATAAACTGGAATGACACTGACTGGGCTTATACCAGGGACAGACACTGACCTGACTGAGAGATGGGCTCTGACAGAGGGCTTGCAGCCAAGTAAATAAGAAAAATGTTGCTGACTTTGAATAATTTCTTAAAATAACCTCTTATGCATTGATACCTTGGATAAGACCAGGGCATCATGTTAACAGATAAACAACGAGCATTGGAACATTCAACACATATATCTACAAGCTATATATATACAAGCTCACGTATATCATTCATATCTAAAAGATCAAGGCACAAATGGGTATTTCCTAGATGGCAAATAAAGATTTGAGAGTAGATCAGTAATACTTATTCAAAATTAACTAATATTTCATTGACATTAACTTTCAACCAACTGGCAAGATGAGAGTTTTGAAGCAAATGACAAAAGCATCAAGGATAAAAGAGTCATATTTAACCTAAAAATCAATGTGAAGTTACATATCTTTCTATATCTTTAACAAATTAAGTCTGCAAAATGAAAAGATAGTGTTCACTAATGAATGTCAGGTGCCTTGAGAAAAGAAAAATTCTTTATGGTAAATGGTACATCATCATCACCACCACCACCACCACCACCACCATCATCATCATCATCATCATCATCATCATCATCATCATCATCATCGCCATTCCAGTATGTTCAAATCCCATTTTTAGAATGAAATACAGTGACAGATTACCTGCTTGGAAACACATTTCCTAAGGCTGAAGTACCAAAACATTAGTGTAACCATACTACCATGCCTGTCCATTCATACTCGCAGATAACAAAGCTTAGAGATCAAAGGCAGCATCCTCCTTTGTAGGCGTGGACTTAATGAAACGCACAGAAGACTTATCATTGCCTTTCACCAAAAACTTGATCAGTCCCTCAAGGGATTATCAGACATTCAATGTATTAATAACGCCTCGATTTATGGGTTATTCTCGACACGATGGGAAATGAAGTCATTGTTCGTGGAACCCAAGATGACAACAATGAAAAGTGTCTGTTGAGCATATTCAGCCCAATGAGGCTGTTTGTCATCTTCATACAGAAAGTTTGTATCCACAGAAAGCTTCCCATTTGACGTGCAAGACACAAACAAAAGGCCTTGTTTCTTATCATCTATTAAAAAATACGGACATGCAGGTGTTGTATTCATTTTCACTTTAAGGTTAATTTTAATTGTATTATATTTTAAGTTTAATTTGAAAAGAGGTGGAGTTAATTATGTTTAAGAAACAGAATGTAACAGCATAATGCAGTTTTTAATATTGTGTTTGTTAAGTGACTTAAGGGGTCTACTTAGTGTGTCGTGAACACAGCAAGGTTGGATGGTTAGTTTGTTGTTGCACTCGGTAATATACTGAACATCATTGAAAACGCACCACCCCTAAAATTGTGGATTTCTAAGAGCAGAAGTGAGCAATCTATGTAAATTTTACATATTTGTGTAGACCAATGTTTGATAAAGAAAAGAAGCAAAAAACAATCAAGCAAAACAGTGAAGATTTAATGCAGCTGACAATGAAATAAAGATGGGGTCAAAATGGAAAGTCAGTAGCGTGTATGACCCCCGTTAGCAGCAACACAAGCTGTGCAACGTCTCCTCATTGAACGGATAAGTCTCTGAATAAAGTCCTGAGGCACTGCATTCCACTCTTGCTGCAAGGCACTGTCGAGTTCCCCAAGGTTGTTGATCTGCGGACGACGTGTGAGGCGTTGGCCGATGTAATCCCACAAGTGTTCGATGGGTGACAAATCTGGTGACAATGCAGGCCAATGAAGTAGAGGAATGTTGTTGTTAGCCAGATACTGTATCGAAACACGTGCAGTGTGGGCTCGTGCATTGTCATGTTGAAATGTGTGCAGATCTTGATGCTGGTGAAAGAAGGGAACGACGTTGTTCTGAAGAATGTTGTCACGGTAGATAATGGCATTCACTCTGCCACGACAAACAATCAGAGCGGTTCTGTGGTGATAACTTATCCCTCCCCACACCATAATGCTGCCTCTACCCCACCGATCGGTTTGCACAACACAATCCTGATGATAACGTTCACCCCGTCGACGCCATACCCGTAGACGCCCGTCAGCATTTCGCAAGTGAAAACGCGACTCGTCGGAGAACACCACACCATGCCAACGTCGTAACAACCACACACGATGCTGTTCAGCCCATTGTCGGCGTTCACAGCGATGCCTGTCAGTCAGGATGGGTCCAACGTAAGGGCGTCGACAACGTAACCCTGCCGCACGGAGACGGCGTCGGACGGTGGAAGCGCTGATCAAACCACGTCGACCCTGGACAGCGTTGGCGGTTCTGGCAGCGGGCAAGGTTCGATCCCGAATATGGCACCGTACAATGTCTCGATCTTGACGAGGGGTGGTAACACGTGCCTGACCTGGGCGTTGCCGGTCCCTGCTGGTTCCTGTTTGTTGGTATCTGTTAGCAAGCCTCAGAATGGTCGAATGATGACACCCAAATCGTCGTGCAATGTTTCTGCTTGAAGCGCCGACCTGCAACATACCCAAGGCCTGTTCTCGTTCCTCTGGTGACAATCTTGGCATGGCGAAAAAACTTTACTTACGAAAGTACTGCGAAAATGAGAACGGTTTTGTGCCGAAGGTCATTTATACCCCTGAACAGCATGCTTTCTGCATGCAATTTGTGCCCTTCGTGTGTGATGTGCATGAATTTTGTTGTTTTCATGTGATGTGTTCGATGATGTGTTCGAACGATCCGTTTCTTACTGTAGAGCGTTATTTACGATCTAGTGTGTTATTATAAAAATTCCCACCATTAATTTTCCATTTCCAAAAGATTCTATTGCCTTATTTCAAAATTTACAGGTGGTGCGTTTTCAATGATGTTCAGTATATAACAACAGTCTGTAAATATTTGAGTCTGGACCAGACAATCCAGTGATCAAGAGCACGAGCATCAATCTATGCAATTGAGGAACGATGACAACCGAGTCAGTGAGCTTGACCACCCCATCTTGTTAGTCGCCTCTCACAACAAGCATGGATTGTAGAAGATCAGTTCTAACCCACATCTACGCAGATCAGCACAACAAGGCTGACAGTCAATCTGTTGATGGCTGTTCTAGTCCTGATGGATGTTTGAATGAGTTCTAATTTCACATCTCTTGTAGCAATATTCTATCAATATCACAGTGTGGAACTTTGTACCCATGAGGGAACTGATCCTGGGTCTTCAGTGTGACCAATGGATGCTTTAACCACTGGGCTACCTTACTGCCCCCTGCACTGATGGAGCACATTGTATCACGGTATCAACACTATGTCAATAGGCCACAATAAACAACATCATCTGCAACAACGATAAAATGCTATAATCTGTAATGGATACAAAACTATACTTTCCCATGCCCTGACAGGAGATTAACGATCTAACTTGCCAGCGTTTGCCTCATGGTATAGTTATTACGATAAAGGTGTGAAACATACACATTTATCAACATTATCTTACATGCACCATCCTGGTCGCATACTGCAAGAACAGGGGACCATCTCAAAAGTAAATGTATTACAATTTCCATTGTACATCTATATAGCACATGTATTACGACATATATCCATAATATGATAAAGAAAATCCAAATTCAGCCTGTAATGTCTAAGACATAAACACTGACGATATCATTTCCAATTTGTTCCGTCCTTCTGTCTCAGTTGAACTCTAAATGATATTGAATTTGAGTGAGTGAGTGAGTGAGTGAGTGAGTGAGTGAGTGAGTGAGTGAGTGAGTGAGTGAGTGAGTGAGTGAGTGAGCGAGCTAGCTAGCTTAGTTTAGTTCGATGTAGCTTTTACCACAATTTCAGCAATGTCATGGCTGGGAACACCCGAAATGGTCTTCAGAAATTCGCTAACTCATCACCCCAAGGCATCTTATAAAGTGAACTAGTGTTGTTTTATGGTGCAGTTACGTTATATCAGCTGCAAACATAAAATGAACAAATACAATTCATGGCTGTAGGTTTTTTCTTAAGTCTCCACTCGGATTTTCTATTTACACATTTAAAAGATGAACATAAAGATTTGAAGAAGAAACTTTGAACAGTTTTTGACCTATTCAAAACAAATGGGATAGATATATTCAAAGTAAAATGAGCTATGGTGCTCAGACACATAGCCGCTCCTTTTTAAACGACACACAATTCATAAATTGATTCTTATTTCTCATCCCACAGCTCATCTAGATTGCATGGCACCTTGGTATTGCTCAGATTCTTTGAAAGTCTTCCACACAAAGCGGCTCCAATTCCTCCTGGAATCAGTCGTCACAGAAAATGAGATTACTGTTAGGTTTGTTTTCTTCAGAGAGCAGTCAGTAATTTCCTTTTTTTTCATAAATATGTCCAAATATGTTTTGGGCTCCATGAATTTAATGCAATCTTCAAAGCTATTTCTTCAAAGTCTCCACACAAATGTTTTGTCTACAGTTCAGTAATATGGACTGTAAAGGGCTTTTATGTGTGTACATGTTGTGAATCAACAGAAGTGTGAGGGGGTGTTGGGTGTGTCCATTGGTAGGTGTGTCAATGAGTGGGTTAGGGGGAGTTAAGGCAGTTGGTAGGAAGGGTATTTAGTCAATAGAAGTGTGAGGGGTGGGGGTGTCAGTGGATGGATTGCTGGGTGTGTCCATAGGTGGATTTGACAATGGGTATGGGGTAAATCATTTATTGGGTAGGTTCGCTGGTACAAGTGGAAGGAGGGAGATGGGATGTTGCCACAAACTATCACCAAGTGCTGAAGGTTGTAGGATCTGAAGATATGGATCAAATGCAAGGATCGAGCCACATCACCTCAATAGGTACAAAAAATATATATGAAAACACATTTTCAACGAATATAGTGGCCGCATGTGAGTGGTAAGAATTTCAAGTTACAGAGGAAAGAGACAAAGTGGAGTTATTTATCATTTCCAATCAACCTACAACATTTCTGAAATGGAAATGCTTTCTTGGGAGGCCGGTAGGACAAACTTTGGAGTTTAAAAACAATATTCAAGACATGAAATTAGTCTGCTGAATGGACTTGAAACACTACGTCAGTTATGTTGTAGGTTGTAACGCTACCGTGACACCCTGTAAGTACACTTTTCTTCACAATATTCCACAATATCATGTTCTAGGACAGCAGAAATGGGCTTCAGACACTGTACCCAAGTTGGGAATTGAACCTAGGTCTTCGGTGTGACAAGCAAACACTTTAACCACTCAGCTACCTCACCGCCCCTGCAATGTAACACATGAAGTCACACTGTATTCTCACCATGATCAGATGTAGTTACAATGTAGTGACACATAAAGTGACACAGTAGTCTCACAATAGTCACATGTAGTCACAATGTAGCGACACATGAAGTGACACTGTAGTCTCACAATAGTCACATGTAGTCACAATGTAGTCACAATGTAGTGACATGTGACGTGACACTGTAGTCTCACCGTAGTCATATGTAGTCACAACGCAGCAACACTCTGTTATCACACTGATATCATATCTGTTACCATACTGTCATCACAATTAGACCTATTTGTCATCACAATGAAGTCAGAGGATACAGTCAAATCACAATTGTGAATTCACGCATCCACTCCTAACTATTGTATAGTGAACATTCTGAACTGTATGAACACCATTTTATGTAAAAAATAACATTATTCCCTCCCTCACAACGAGTGCACAGCTGCAGAAATCTGAGCTGGCACTTGTACATATACATCCTCTGTACATCACAACCTTCTTCATTCTTAAAGTTCTCGATTTCTTATGAACTCAGACAGTGGAGTAGTCCATTGGCTGAAGTGTTCAATCATCATGCTGGAAACACAGGTTCGATTCCCCATATGGGTATATGGGTACAATGTGTAGAGCCCACTTCTGGTATCCCCACCCTGCTGTGACATTGCTGGAATATTGCTAAAAGCGGCATCAAACCTACAACACTCGCTCCCTCCCTCCCTCCCTCACAATTACTAATTCCATGTGTCTCTTGCTGAATGAACAGGATCCCCAGATAATGGTCTTACCAAACAGGGAGTCCAGCATGGATATACATATTCATTTATCCTTCATAGAGACATTTTTGTAGATAGAGTCACTGCAGGAAGTAGTTTTATTTCATACAATCACACCCACAGTTATTCACTCTGGAGGAGGACAGAACATATTCTGACAAACATAGCAATTATTGTGACCTAAATGTTAATTGTGTCAATATCATGTTTGCCTTAAGACACTGTTTCATTGTCCTGGCTGTTCAACAACACACTCTGCTGTAGGAGACCATGTTTTTGACACCCACTCTTTCAAGTACGACATGGATCGCATATTACATCTACTTGAGGCACAACTGTCATTGACACCCATCAATCAATATGTTCAAGTTGTCGATATCCAACCATACAATATACTATCTTCCTGGGAGCTAGTCTTCACAGACTCAGTGTCTCACAGTTGGACATTCAGTCTTACTTTGAGTACACATTAAACAAAGGTGTTTGTTAAAGACCACAATGGTGAATTGTGTGACAGATGGATTATATGTGAGAACTTCCATGCAAACAGAATCATTGCTTTTCGCTTGTGTTCATACATCACTGATATGACTGAGTCAATGCCACTGGCTATGGTTACAACATTATTGTGTTTGATCTCTATTGACATTAAAATTCTAAATCTTTGGCCAATATGTGTTAGAGTGTGTTAGTGTGTTAGTGTTAGTGTGTTAGAGTATGTGTGTGTGTGTGTGTGTGTGTGAGAGAGAGAGAGAGTGTTAGTGTGTGTTAGTGTTAGTGTTAGTGTGTGTGTTAGTGTGTTAGAGAGTGTGTGTGTGATAGAGAGAGAGAGTGTGTGTGTGTGTTAGTGTATGTGTGTGTTAGTGTGTGTGTGTGAGAGAGATTGTTAGTGTGTTAGTGTGTGTGTGCGTTAGTGTGTTAGAGTGTGTGTGTGTGTGATAGAGAGAGAGAGAGTGTTAGTGTGTGTTAGTGTTAGTGTGTGTGTTAGTGTTAGTGTGTTAGTGTTAGTGTTAGTGTTAGTGTGTGTGTGTGTGTGTGTGTGTGTGTGTGTGTGTGTGTGTGTGTGTGTGTGTGTGTGTGTGTGCGTGCGTGCATGCACCTCCATTGCACCTACATACAGACTGCAGCAGAAACAAAACTGGTTGTCAGCATTTGTATTGAATATATTTTCTGCTTATAGTGAGTGAGGATTGAAGACATAAAAATATAAGAGTTATGGATATATGATGTAGATATCTAACCTACCACATTTGAAACCCCTGACGCTGCAAGCTTTGGAAAAGCAAAGGATCTTTTTTAATTAAAGATGGCTTCCTGGTGGCCATATTTATCGTTCAATTTTTATTAAACAAACTTCAGCCTTCTTATAGTAAGTAACAAACACAAGATTTCAGCTGAATTCAACCGTCCTTGCCTTTGCAAGATGCCAGCGTGAACGGTGACTTACAACACGACATAGCTGAGTAAGTCATACATATAATATGGAACTAACTGGCATAAAGAGCACGACATCTAAAGTCAGTTTAACTAACACCCTTGGATCTGTCACGAACTATAGCTTTACTGACAAACTGATAACTTTCAAGGTATATAGTAGCTCAACTATCAATATTGTGCCATAACTGTCCTACAAGTGAGTGACTAAGCCTTACTCTGCTGTTCTCACAACATCATGTTAGGGGACACCAGAAATATGCTTTACATGTTTTAGCCACTTGGATACCTTATTTTATTTTAATGGATACTGAGGTGGAAAATTTGTTTAAACGTGGAAATAGGTCCAGTGTCTATTAACTATAAAAGTCCTTACAATTTTAAATGAAACATTTGAAATAATGACAGAAATTTACTCTTTACCCTTTTGAAGAAAACAGTAAATTCTATTAATTATCAAATCAAGAATGCATCATAAAATTGTATATTACAGCTGTCTCACTCTAAAGTCATCCTCAACAACATCACTATCACATAATCACCAGTGTGGACTTATTACCAAGTTCCACACATTCCTCAAGGTGACAATGCTTTCACCATCAATAACTTCAGTTTCACAATTCACAAGAAAAAGCTTGTTTTGGACACAGAACCTAAACATTGATTTCAGAGGAATAATCAATCAATTACTGCCATGAGTGGGACCTTCTTTTTTTCAAACTAAAACACAAGCGACATAACACCTAATGAACACGCAAAAGCAAAGTAGAAGAATGAAACTCACCCACATTCTGTCCAAACAATCCCAAACAAGCTCACAAGTCTTCACCGAGTAACAGGCTTGAAGAATAAGCCGTCTACCATAAGTGATCATAACGCACCTCTGACAACCGTCTTCACGTTGTCGCTGTGCGGTGGCCTGCCGTGGACCCACTAGTCAAGTCTCACAATCAATGTCCATCACGAAACATTGCAGATGTAATGCACTGCTCCAACATGGAGGTGTGCCGCTCAAGTCAACGTCGTCACAGTCCAAGACAATCATTGCTGACAATGACCACAGCAAATATGATGTACGAGTTGATCAACATAATCCCAATCTTCTAATCATAAGTTCTCTGTCATTTGTTCTCAAATTTGGTAATTAATTAATTACCCATCCTTGAGACAGAGGAATCCCATTCTTGTTGACAAAAATCAAAACTGAATAAGGGTTGGAAGCTATTAATCATTCCAGAAAACGATAGTCCATACATAATTGACTATGTGTATTCACTGACTGCCTAGCACCTGCAGCCATTTTGACCACCAAATCCATATACCTGACTTGTACTTTACATACTTTGATTGTCTAGGATTGCTTCTTGATCATCCACAAGAAAGCTCATAATGGACATATTATTATTAGAGTATTTTATTGAGCATGTCATTGCAAAATACAGAATTATACAATGAGTTATCCTACTAGTGACAGCTAACAATGTTTTCCCTAAAGGCGAAGACCAGAGTCCGATTGCTAACATGGGAACAGAATTTTGGTTTTGAAATTTTTCCATAATGCTTCACATATCTGACGACAAGATTCATAAGTGTTTGTGGTTGTTTCAACATATTATAGGAAAACCAACAGAAATCTGTGTTACATAACATTATTTCCTGATTTAATTTTAAGTAGTACTCCCAAACACCAAACTAACAGACTTACAGGAAGATTGCTCAATACACAAAGGGTTTACAGCAAAATTTGATAAAATATGTTTTAAAAACACAGCTGAAGAATACAAATTCAAACGGAAATTGAAATTTGATATTACATTATTGCATGTTTAATATTACATCACTGCATGTTTGATATTACATCATTGCATGTTTGATAATACATTATTGCATGTTTGATATTACATTATTGCATGTTTGATATTACATTGTTGCATGTTTGATATTACGTCATTGCATGTTTGATATTACATTATTGCATGTTTGATATTACATTATTGCATGTTTGGGGTGGGTGGGAGAATATCACCATGGCTGAAAAATACATTTCGGAACTTGCAAAATGTAACAAATGTTATACTTGGGATAACACTGCCTTAGTAGAGAACACCTTCGATCATTTCAGGTTGTGTCCCATCTGGGATGCTATAGATATTTGAATTTATCTCATCTCCTTCAAACTCAATTAGTTGCTTAAGTGAATAATAGCGTAACACACCATCACTTACTGCCCAAGCAAACTGCAGTAAAGAAGCAGAAAAAATATTTAAATTTGTTACAAAATCAATAGTCTACTCAATTTCTCATGATACCTGCAATGCAATAATATTTACCAATTAAATAACACAATTCACAGAGTATAAAAAATGTATATTCCACCTTTTCAAAAAACAAACATCCCACAACTAAGACTGGTCTCAACATACAATGCTTTCAATGTGATCAATTCTTCCTTTCAACACTCCATGCTTATTTTCTCTTAATAACATCAAACTGCATAGCAACTGAAGATACATTTTCTGATTTTTTTTTCGATTTCATGTTTTGTACTCTGTTATTAATTTTGACACTACCTTACGTCATGATTGTCCATTTGTCCTGAAAACCAATCTAGCTGTTTTTGTGCATGTATTGGAACTCTACCTGGGGCATGTCTGTCCCTGCACAAGCCTATATCTCATATTGATTTCTGTAACAGCATGAAGCAGGTAGGTGGAAGCAGGTCTCAGTCCATGGCTTAACATGGCAGGCAGATATACAGGATGAAGTACATGGTAAGCATTTGAAAATGCTTCAAGGCAGATACCATGTGATAAATTAGCTACACGTTTACTTGACAACATAAAGCATCTTAAAGTAATAGTTCTCACCACATAACAATGCAGCAAACACTTCCAGAAATAATTTATATATGGATCTTATTTCTGTTTATGGCATTAGTTTCAATACATGATCACAAAAGGTACTTGTGAAATTATACTGAGCCAGCAATGTAAAGCATCATGGCTTGTTGTCTTATGTCACACTAAGAAATATTCAAGCTACATGGCAGCAGTCTGTAAATAATCAAGCCTGGACCAGACAATCCAAAGATCAATATCATGATAACCTGACTGATAACATGAGCACTGATTCATGTGACACACAGATTCATGTCACATTTCATCATGAGAACTACAATAAGAACTCAGGACCAATCCCAACTCAAAACCCCTTCCAGTGTTTGCAGCGACCTGTTTGGCTGAATCACTGAGACACCTTGATTACAGAAACAGTTCATGAAGTTGCCATGGAGAGAACAAGTAGTTTCAGTCAGATTTTCACTTATCTCACAGTTTGTCAATATATGGTTTGAGGACAACCCAAGTTGACACAGGTCGGAGTTATTTACCAGTTTGGTGAAATCCAGGAGTACTGAATCACAAGCAGTTCAGTAGACATGATAGAATTTTGCAGTCCTCTTGGATAATGAGCTCTTCTGGATATAACACACTTCTGGAGTGGCATAACACAGTTCTGGTGCGTTTTATTCAAGTTCTTCTGTGGTGTAACCAAGTTCTAAATGTGTTTGGTTGTGGCATAACAGAATTCTGATGTGGTATAACAGAGTTCTGGTATGGTATAACAGAGTTTTGAGATGGTCTGGAGAGTTCTAGTGTGACAGAACAAGAGCTCTGATGTGCTATAACAGAGGTCTTGCTGTGGGATAACAGAGTTCTGCTATTGCATAACAGAGTTCTGGCATTGTACAACAGAGTTCTGGTGTGGCATAACAAAGTTTGGCTGTGTATAACCATGTTAAGTCATGATATCAAATCATCCTACTGTGATATAACCCAATTCCGCTGTGGTTTAATAGTTCTGCTGTGGTATAACAGAGCTATCATGTGTATGGCTTAGATAAGTCATGATATTATATCATTTTGCTGTGATATTACCAATTTTTGCTGTGGTTGAACAGTTCTGATGCTGGTGTAACAGATTTCTTATGTGTATAAAAAAGTTCAGCCATGATATTCTGCTGTGGTGTAACAGAGTTCTGGTACGTCACGATTAATGTTTTTACATGTAGCATAACTAAGTATGGTGTGACTGAGTTTTTTGGTGTCACAGAACTGAGTTCCAATATGGTGTAAGTAATTTCTTGCATGGCATTATTGACCTCTGGTGGGATAAAATTCCATTCTAGTGTGATATAAATGTGTTTTCATATGGCAGAACATGGCATTCATGTGTGTGTGTGTTCCACTGACAACTCTGTGCTCTCTGACATCAAACTGAAGAATCGCTAACACAACACTATTTTCTAATGTTATTGCTTCAGATTTCAATAATGAATTCAATTCATCATTGTGAACAGTTTAAGCCAAGACCTGGATCCTGTTTCAGCCATAATGACTGAAGTCTATCAAACGATGTGTCATTCTCCATATGCCAAGGCCTTGCAATCTAATTCAGGTGGAACTGTTGAAATACGAACAAAAAATGTAAAGTAATGACAAGAAAGATGGATTTGAGAAGTCCTGCATTTTCAGGATCGATGATCATTTCTGAATGTCCATTAAGTCAGGGGCTAAACTACAGTACTCCTAGTGCAATGTCACGTCTGTGACAGCTAGTCTACGAGAGCCATCGCATATTGATAGAGGGAGAGCTCTCAAGAAAAGAGAGGCAAAAAGAAAGAGGAAAGGAACGGCAAACAATTGAATGAATGAATAAAAGGGTAAATGAAAGTGAATGAGTGAAAGAAAATCAAGTGAAAGAACGAATGAGTAAACGGGAATCAGCTCTACTTTCCAGAGTATTTCAGTAAGGTCTCAGCATGTCAGTGTAAGAGGAAAAACGTTCTCCTTCTTTGATGCACACTAATAGGAATGTTTTACTATCAAACCTGCAACATGCCTTTAATGAACTTTAGAGAGCATCCAGATACTTCCCAGCAGATATAAGCATCATGGTCAATGTCAGTATCAATGAAACTGTGGTGATCCTTTCCACACCAGTTTGTATACATCAGTGCCTTGTGGAGAATTTGTCAATCACAGCAAAACCACACCAGAGAGGCACAACAAAGTTGCTCTGAACAAAATGGTTAAAACTGCCTGAGGTAAAAAGCCACATTGCATGAGAAACACACGGATCTCAACACCAGGCTCAATATGTTGTGGAAAAAATAGAAAAAGGTATTCAAAATGATGAGATTCTATTTTAGCTGTGAGATCAAACATGGTGTTGTATAAGTTAAAAAAAACCCTCCAAATCTGGGGAGAATGAAGCCTTTAGATTGCAGCATGATGGGGTCAGGTGACAACATCACGCAGTAACATTTCATGCCAAGTTGTGTACCTATTACAATCACTACATAACTCCACAATGTTAGAATCGGTTGACACTTTATTGCCAATCTTGGTAGTATCTGTTGTCACTCTGTAGTTATTCATGGTAGAATGTGTCAGTGTTCTACAGGTAGTTATAGTGGAACATATAGGCACTCTGTTGCCAATCATGATAGCATCTGTTGTCACTCTGTATTTATTCATGGGAAAATGTGTCAGTGTTCTATAGGTAGTTATAGTGGAATATGTAGGCACTCTGTTGCTAATCTAATTAGTGGGATCTGTTGGTAGATGTTCTATTTTGACAGAATGTGTGTACACTCTCTAGTTAGTCATGGAAGAATTTGTAAGCACTCTACAGCTAGCCATGATAGAATGTGTAGGCACTCTACAGCTAGCCATGTTAGAATGTGTAGTCACTCTACAGCTAGGATTGGTAGAATGTGTAGGCACTCTACAGCTAGTCATAGTGAAATCTGTAGGCACTCTACAGCTAGCCATGGTAGAATAGGTAGGTACTCTACAGCTTGACATGGTAAAATCTATCCACACTCTACAAATAGATAATTATGGTGGAATCTGTCACCACTCTAAAGCTAGCTAGTCATGGTGGAATCTATTGGTCCTCAACAGCTAGTCATTGTAGAATCTGTCAACACTGTAAAGCTAGCTAGTCATGGTGGAATCTGTGGGTGCTCAATAGCTAGTCATGGTGGAATCTGCCGGTGCTTAATAGCTAGTCATCGTGGAATCTGTAGGTCCTCAATAGCTAGTCATTGTAGAATGTGTCAACACTGTAAAGCTAGCTAGTCATGGTGGAATCTGTGGGTGCTCAATAGCTAGTCATGGTGGAATCTGCCAGTACTCAATAGCTAGTCATGGTGGAATCTGTCGGTGCTCAACAGCTAGTCATTGTAGAATCTGTCAACACTGTAAAGCTAGCTTGTCATGGTGGAATCTGTAGGTCCTCAATACCTAGTCATGGTGGAATCTGTAGGTGCTCAATAGCTAGTCATAGTGGAATCTGTCGGTGCTCAATAGCTGGCCTAAAACAAAATTTATGAGCTAAAGCATTCATGTCTGCTTGCATGAGCAGCAGCTCATCTGTTTTAGCCACACAAGTGATTGCCAATTCCAATCAAAATCTGGTAACCACGTCATTGTCTGGCTGGCCATTTTTTTAATTCAAACTTAGAATTTGTGCAAATATGACAAATTTCAATCCATCCAGCTTTTTCCCCAGACTTGCATATTTCATATTGCCAACGGCTCTCAGGCACCCATTTTTTTCGTGCTTCAATTCAGTCATAATGAGTTATTTGATGATGCAACTTCAACATGCAAATGTAAAAAAATAATCGATATTGTACATAAAAAGTGCTCTCTGTGCAAATAATATGCCCGAGTCCACTCTGTGGTGTTGTTCCATTATTGGGGTCGTTGCTTTGGCGGGGGAATCAATTAAATACTCTGCAATTTTAACCCACAAAAGGTGTTCTTTGTCAACAGACTGAAAGCCAGTTGTTGGGAAGATGCAATACACACATGCGCTCAAAAGCGGTTGCAGGAAACATGTACAGTTTTGTTCACTCAGCAAGGATTGGTAGCACCATGTGGTGATAATCAATAAATACTGTTTGATCAAATGAAATATTAACACATTTTAATACTTGTTGAAAATGTTAACCTTACATGATATTTCCGACAATTAGTGTGTAATTGATTAATGATTATGAATGTACAAAAATTAGTTCTTGACTTGAAATAGGTTTGGGAAAATAATATTCCCATCCAATAAACCTCTCTATCAATCAAAATGAATGAGTGAGTGAGGTTAAGCAATTACATTTCTTAAAATCTTTTTAGCAATATTCCATCATTATCATGACAAGCACCTGTCAAGAAAGCCACCAAAATAGGATTTGAACACCAGCCTCACATGGCAAGCCAACACTTGAACCACCTGGCTACCCAACAGTCTTGTCAGCCTGTGAACTGCAATCAAATCTAGATGGCCCCTCACAATGAAAAGGATTTGTACAAACTGCCAAGGGTATAAAGTTGTGACCATAATCAAATATGCTATGACAATCCCCAATCTCTTAGTTATAGGGGATCAACCACATCTCGAGCACATTGCTCACCAGGGCCATGTAATACAAAGTAGTCAAAGCGATATACTGTAAGCACACCTTTACAACATTCATAGGGCAAAACCGATGGTAACTCCTACATGTCCTATACACTAGCATACCAATACCACTTTTGCCTTGCGAAGCCAGTGATAATTAATGAAGAAATACACTTTGCTCTACCCCCAAGTATAGTGTTATAAAGTTGCCCAGAGCTATTATAGTTTAAGTGCAAGGTGTTTGTGTGACACAACATTGGTCCATTGGTTCTTTCCACAAAACATCTTACAATATTCATTAGAATACCATTACAACAATCCTGTCTAAACCAATGGCAATTCCTATATATTAGTATACCCTTATGACAATTATAGAACTATAACAATGGTAATTAATGTACACTAGCATTCACTTACAGCTACCATAATGCTAACATTTGAGGAATCGGGCCTCGATCTGTTAAGCTGCCTCTTGTGACCTTGTGCCTGACCTACCAGTGGCCAATTCTAACCAGGAATCCTGGCAGAGTTAATCAGCTAATGTTGGATAATCAATAGCCAAGATAGAGCGAAGAGATAACGGTTCAGAACCACTCCAGGAACATCGGTAGCCACCCAAGCAAAGCAAGTAAGATTCCCCTGGCAATATTGGTGTTTGAACTATTTGAGAGAGCTGTGGTAATCTTGGTAATCAAGACTTGTCATACAGGTTTACTTGAACCAATCAGTGTCACTACAAATTGATGCTATTAATTTCAATCACTGGCTTATCTGGTCCAGACCTGACTGTTTACAGACAGCCATGACACAGTCAGAATCATGCTGCCAGTGTTAAAAAAAACCTCTACCACTCACAGTCGGTGGGGTAGCCCAGTGGTTAAAGTGTTTACTCATCATGTCAAAGACCTAGGTTTGATTTCACACTTAAATGTGAAGCCCATTTCTGGTGTCCCCTGCTGTGATGTTGCTGGAATATTGCTAAGAACGAAAACTAAATTCACTCACTGACATAACTGTTTCTCAAAACAAACACCATATCTACTCAAGGTAAAGTACACTGAAGTCATTTTAATCACGACAAATTATGTACTGATGCACTATCAACACTGAAAACTGTGTAACAAAAATGTTGTGGTGGACATCAGTGAACATATTCCAGATTAACTCTCCACCTCTCTTGGTGACACTGTCCATCTCTCCAACTAATCTCAGTCACTACAACTGCTTCAAGCAGAAGACAAAAATATCTTTTTAAATCTCTTTTCCATGAAAATACATTTGAGAAGCCTATTCGATGTCCAGCTAAAGCGAGGTCCAGACATCTTCACGAGGAGTAATCTACTTTCAAAGCAGTCATCAGTTTTTATAAAGGTATTGGAAGCAGTATCGGAAAGAGCAAAGTGCAGCTCGACCCTCAACACCTCTCATCCAATGGTCACTGGTCACTTGACACAGACTGTCTTCCGCACAACTAATTATAGCGAAAATCCAATCAAAGCTTCTGTTGACTGGCACTGCTCAATTAGTGAAGTCAACATCAGATTTGTATGGACAGTAGGATCGGATTTTGCTATCAGGACTATTCCTTGATTTGTCTTTTGTGGCTATCATTTATGATTCAAAGTCGATGTCATCCTGTGCAAGACATCTTGATAATTTTAGTTTGTCAGATAAAGGGAGTAGGTTGTGCTGGACAAAGATGTGATGACCCCTGTGTCCCGATTTTACTCTTCACTGATTGGATTTACATAGCCACGGAATAGTCTTCACCATGGTTAACAAAGGGAGACAACTCAAGGTTGATCGAAACTATCGATGAATCACAAAAATTTGTTCAGTCCAAAGAAAACACATTACCATGTAAGGAATAAAATAATGTTTGAAATTTAAAATGGACAAAACGATGACTGGAACAAGGTATGAAACACAAAAGTGATCGGGAGGAGTGAGTGAGAGTAGTTTTACGCTCCTTCTAGCAATATTCCAGCAATATCAGAGCAAGAACACCAGAAATGCATTGTGCAGATTGTACCCATGTGTGGAATCAACCGAGATTTTCAGTGTATCATGAAAACACATCAACCACAAAGTTACCCAACAGTTGTGATCTAAAGGATGAGGCTCTTGTAATGCTACCACTTATACTTTGGGCAAGCTCATAGAACATATTGTCAAATGAGAAGAATCTTCTTATTAATTCATTGATTAATGCCTTCGAGCAAACAATCAACTTCAGTTTCTGAGAATGAATTCTTGAAGACTCTTATCATTGTTCATCCATTCTACAACAAGAAACAGTTCAAGCTGGCTTAAAATTCCAAAGCACACTTTACAGAATCTTAATCCTTGTAAAAACCATAAGCATTGATATTCATTATTCAAATAAGATGAAAGGTTGCATTGACCTGGTAAACTTCAGAAATGAGAATAAAAAATAGAGTAATCAATTTACCCCTAATGATAAACATTGACAGTAACCACATTTTTTTCCACCTCTACTTTTAAACAAACATCAGTTTTAGCATTCAAACTGCTCATTTAACCCTAAGAGATTAAGAGATCATACGTCTAACTACAAACTGGAAAATATGATTTTTCAAAAAAAGAAAAGAAATTTGGAAAAAATTAATCAATACCCAAATCATCAAATTCCTTCAGAATTGCCTTCCTTGGCTATGTCACAGACTGCAGGAATTCCTAATGATCATATTGAACTGGTCTCTTCTACAGACCTTCAAAGTAACCTGCCCACGTGCCGTCTGCTAATCAAGGGGAGATAATTGCTCCAGACCCGCTCCAAGGTAACGCAAGTCTTTGATGCGCTTCTTGCTAATCCAATTCCAGGCTGGTGGAGGAGTGAGAACTTCTCAGCCAAATTAGCACAATTATTCCACAAATATGCAGATCTTTCTCCCAATCTTGAAAAATAAATCACACATTTCCAAAATAGCGCTGGCTCACCACCCATTGGAAAAATTGTGAAAAATGCATTGAAATGAAAGGAACAATTTTCCTGCATCTTGTATCAGTGAGACTACAACACTTAAGTCAATGCTTACCCAGGTACAGAAACTTGTGTAGGTCCTAGCCTCCAGTTGGGTATCCCCTGAGGGATTGAGTGAGTGAGTGGACTTATTGCTGCTGACAACAGGGATCTGTTTAGATCTATTTTTAAAACAGTCGGCCACATTTATGACTTTTTGGACCTTGTCTGAAGCCTAAACTTAAAATTCTGTGCCTAGGAAAATTTTGTTGTGTCTGATAGGTTCAGCTACCATACATAGTAACACTAAAGTCTTTGAAGGTAAAAGTAAGAGCCAAGTCTGTGCTTGTCTAAGAAAGCTTTGCCTGAGGTTTTACATCACTTCTAGCAGCACCAGGAAGGGGTTTTTACACACTGGAATCAAACCCAAGTTTTCAACATGACCTACGGATGCTTTAACCATTAGCCTACCCTTGACCCGTGAAGGTCTGGGGTAGAATAGGCCTTCAGCAACCCATGGTTGCCATAAAAGATAACTATGATTGTCATACAAGGCGACTAACGGGATCAGGTGGTCAGACTCGCTGACTAGGTTACACATGTCATCAGATGTAACTGCACAGATCGATGCTCATGCTGTTGATCACTAGATTGTCTGGTCCAGACTCGATTATATGGCAGTAAAACTTTCTCACTCCAGACTACCCTCATGCTCCTTTTGACAGACTGCTGTAAATAATCAAACACACTCCTCAGGCAAGTAGTATGAAACTCAAAGCAGCAATGTTGGACCATACTGGTTCACACAAAAGTAAACAGACACCCAGACATCTGAATCATCTGAAAATAACCAAATCTGTTTCAGCCTTCTTTGTCCACTATTAAGTCTATAAATACAAACTAACACAGCTAGAGGATAGTGGTGTTTAGAATGCCTCACATTCCCACAGAAAGTTGACCCTCTGATCAATGGAGCAATGTTTATAAATACCACTTTCCTGAAGACATGTCTTGAAACCTGATCTACCTATATCAACCCCAAGTGAATGGGGTGGCTAGTTGTTGTTTATAAACAATGGCGATTGATGAGATGACCAGTGGTGTGTTGTGGGTTGCTTGCACACCTGGGGGTCTGGGGTCAGTCCAATGGCCTTAACCCTGCACCAAAATACTGGGGGTCATGCCATGGTGGGGCAATACTGAGTTGCTTCTGATACTGTTAAAGTGCTACACATCTGCACACACCAACACTTACTTCCTGAACATATATAATTTCAATAGCAAAAAATAATCCCATTGAACTGAAAAGGAGTCCCAGTGAGATGGGACATTCAGCACCTTCAGAAATCTAGACTTGCTTAATGTATGTCCGTAACACTGCATGTGGCCTAGGCAGTAGGGAAAATAATGTGGTTCAGGGACTGTGAGACAGGCTAACATCTGAAGTAAGTCTTTCAGCTCTAATACTTTCAAAACGTGTCTCATGTCATTTCTGTCAGATCTATAACCCAAGCTATACTGACACCATGACACCATTCTGTGAGTCTCCTGCAATCATATCTCTCATATCTAGTGTGAGCTAATATTACCTACTAATACTAATCATTTATATAAAAAATAACCACGTTACACGTTTCAAACCAAATAAATTAAAAAAGAAATATCAAAATATTTACAATTTTTTAAAGTACTACTTCACCATGAATAAATCTTTGAAACCAAACAAGAACTCAATATTCGTACTTTCTTCAAATTCATGTGGATTTACAGGGCCATGATACATCCCCACATTCATGAACAAGTCTCGAAAGGAAACCCAATCACCATGAAAATGTCCGTACTTGCAGAATCACAAGTAAGTCAAACACTGGTTGTCTGTACACTGATATTACCTCCCAGTAATCATTCTCTCCCATCTCACCTTTATGGAGTTTTATTTAGACACGCTAAACACTATCTCCTGGAAGTCAACAAAATGCTAGATTTAGTTAGACAGAGCTATTTAAGAAAGCAGACCAATCAAAGCTTACACACTATGTGGTTTAATAAAAACACACTGACATCAGAAATGTCACACTCATACAGATAGGTTTCAGGTTTTCAGATTTGTGAGATGTGTATATGTGATTCTAAGTCAAGGAAATATGAGTTCCTGGAACAGACAGACCATGAGGTGATTCCAAGAAATAATTCTTCTCAAGTTTTCAATAAAGAAGACAAACTTTAAAACTTAGGACCTTACAATAATCTTTAATGCCTCAATCTCTGGAAACTGGCAAATTATCTTTTATCCAGAAAATAATCTATTTTATGGCAAGAACCAATGAAGACTTACATAAATATTGAAGGCAACAATGATCAATATACATCATAATTTCTAGATTTCATAACTATACGAACAAGTTGTCCCCATAAAAGACTTAGTAGCATCCTGTACTGTTCATTCTACCACGATTTCAGTAAATACTGGATTGTGATTGGATAAGCAATGTCATTCAGAGGTATATAATCCTGTCATACATCTCCGATTTTCTAACACAGTATGTATTTGTTTTAATTCTGAATGACTCAGTTATGGCAGAATGGAAATTAACATATGCGCTATTATAATAGCTGTATTTAAACACTCATGGTATGTGTTCGGTAAAATCAATTTTTGAGCTATAATGACTGTTATATATACCTCTGATTTTTCAAAACACCATGTTTATCTCCTGATTATCTAGACAGTGTAAATAGTGCCGTTAGACTATCATCTGACTCACATACACAAAGTCCTCCTTTGAATATTACATAGCAACACAGAACTCATGCCCCATATAATTCCCTAACCTCAAATTTAGATCCAAGCATACTTGTAAGAAATATACCTTTAAAGCATACCCAAAAAATATTATCATATGCATGATATCACAACCTCTTAGACAGATAATGGCAATGATGTTCCTGTATTCCATGTTATCGTACTTTGGAGGTTTATCACGTACTGAGTAATACGTGAGTTATAAACAAGATTAACTTGCTTATCACCCTCTAAACACTCTCTAGTGAAAGAATGACACCTTCTTCCATCAACACAGAAATAGACATGTGTTAACTTCTTCGTGCAAGTCATTAATCCTTACCCGCTGTTCATTTAGATGAGCAACTTTGCCTATGTAATTCTCTGAAGATGTTGAAGCGTTAAGCAAATATTTCCATCCATTTTTCACTTAAGACAACATGACTTGTGAAATATAAGAAACGATAATCATTTTTCATGTATTTGAGATAAGATATAATGTTCTTAAAGTTTTTGAAAACTAAAAACGACTTGTTGCAATAAAGATAATTCCATATATAAAGCGTTCATCATAAATCAAACATATTGTACCAAAAGATAGCCAGGAGGAGCAGGTCTTCAGCTAGGAAAACTGCAGTTTGCTTCCTTAAATAGTTACAAAAAACAACACTCACTAACTCTCTCATGATCTAAATCGGTGGGTTAATGCTGCACTCTGCAATATTTCAGCTAGATGGCAAGGGTCTGTAAATAAACAAATCTAGACCAGACAATGCAGTGATCAACAGCATGAGCATCGATCTATGCAATTTAGATACATTGATGTGTCAGCAAATCAGATGCCGGTGTTACTCATGATCTATAAACTCAATGAGATCTAGAAACATTTTCTGGATTGTTTGCATCTGACTCAGGAAGAAAATCATTGACATTCCTACTTACTAAACATTACCAATATTTACACAAAAACCTTTCCCAATCTCGAAGGAACCATGGTGGATTGACCCAATTAGTCCAAGGCTTGTTTCAGAGACAAATCATTATTTTAAGCCTAAAAGAAGTATGAGGAAGAGAGACACAAGAAACGTACTTACATTACTTTTTTTCAATACGTTACTGCCAATGACGACAAAATATCTACAGTAACATACACTATTACAAAACATTATGTCTAGCAACTATGCCTGCAACGTTATGTGCATCAACTTCATCTGCAGCAACTACATCTCTGCATCATCATGTGCAACAACTTCGTCTGCATCATCTCTGAAACATCATGCGCTGCAACTTTATCTCTGCTCCATCATGAGCAGTAAATGCACAGCAACATTATCACCAGCAACTTCATCTCAAGAAACATCATTGGGAACAACATTTTGGGGCAAGTTCATCTTGACCAAAACCAAGTCTAGCAACATCACCAACAACATGTCAAACTCCTGTCAAAGACCAGCAGCAAAGCATTACACCAAACAGCGTCACACACAGAATTCCTCTTCAGGACAAGCAGTAAAACAAATATTTTCAAACCAAAATACCCAGACTCTAATAAATGGATTGACAGAGGTAGTCATGCCATCATCTCCCCTAAGTAAAATATATGTCTCTGGTTGCTGCCATCAGCAAGGATTTTATGTCAAATTTCAGCAGACAGATCATGTCTCAATATTACCCACTGAACAAATGAAGCCTGAAATATCTGTCTGCGTTTCAAAATTAACAGACTGGAACATTAACTGCTGGCAGAAAAACTGTTAGCTATCATCCTTTTAAGATCATGTGGTTTACCAGCACTTGCACTGGCCATCTATCAGTTGGGAGCTTTGATAGCATCCATGTGACTGGTAACAGGTTGACTGGTTAGGCATACAAATAGCCTTGCTTTAAGGCTGTACTGAATGCTGAGTCCTAGCCTAACAACAAATCTCTGAAATTAACATATTTTACTTTCTTGGATATATTTACTTCATGGTCTGTACAACAGACTAGCTGGGCCCATGGATGTATAGTAATTCAATCCTCCAGGGAGGCAAGTCTAGATAAGTGGACAAAGGTTGACAGTCTGTTAGACTAGTGTGACAGAGGAGTATATATACTTAACAGAAATTATCACTTGAACCATTAATTATTACATTAGAAACTGGTGCAAGGCTAAGTACAAAATTTGTTTCTTACAAAAAATAAAAACACTTCATTAGGCAAGAGATGTAAATTAGTAAAGAATTTGAACAGGGGTTGACTGAGGTTCCTGAGGGGTTTGGAGTCTGTTTGTTAAATGTTTATTTTGTGGTAAGGGAGAAAATATTGAAATAAAACACAGGGGCAGGGCAGGGCAAGGCAGGGTTAAGAGATTTGAAAATTTACACCTTGGTTGGTATATGGGTGTGGGTTAGGCCTAGGTAGAGTCTGTTATACAGACCCTGAAACATACATACCCCAGAAACCCAGAAAGCCCATGCAAGTCTAGAATATGTGGCAAGTCTAGGTTATTACAGTTTCAAGAAAATGTAGAAAGTAAGAGATCTGTTTTCCATAATATTTTATAATGATAATATAGGAACTGTTTATTTGTAAAGTATGTTCACTTTAAAGACTAAATGTTAGTCTAAGGTTAGAGTTAACATGAAAGTTTGAGCTAGGGTTAGGATCTACCTTTAGGGCAAGTGTTAGGGCTTGGTGCTTCAAATCATAGTTCTGTTGAATTTTTACTTTTGTTGTCTATGATATGTAGGTTTAAAGTAAAAAGGAAATAATCTTTAGAGGAAGTCAAAGTTGATAACAGTCATCTTTCAATCAATGTAATCATTTCATACAAATTCCCAGAAAAAACACAATGCTGAGTTGGAAAGGAACAAAGTCCTCCATCATGTCTGACTGCATACAGAGCAGGAGCACCTATACTCCCCATTATCTTCGTAATCATCTGACTGCGACATTAATCATATGATCCGTGTAATTACAGCTACAATGTAATTAGATGGCCGGATGATACTAGGTTTATTACCTAATAACGTCTTAATCCCAAAATACAACGTCTACCTAATAATCATCAGGGAAAGTCTCAGATTTTTTATCTCAAATTTTCAGCCGAAACAAAAAATGCTGACTATGATAATCACGATCAAGGAAATACTATTATATTCTCATTTCTAAATGGAACAGTGTTTAGTTTAGTTTGTTAACATACAACAATTTCTTCTAATATTTTTTTTTAACAATACACATATTTAGTCATGTAGTTTAGAACATAACTGAAGAAAATACAACTGAGAAAAGACAGTAATGGCACCCAAATACAATGGTTACAAATGCAATGTCGATGACTAATTCTTAATCCATACTCTCCAATTAAGAAGTCCCTATTAATTTTTATCTGACCTCCACTGAAGATATTGCACGTTTAAGGACAAGCTGCAACATCCCCTTTAGATGTGCACCTCCTTACAGCAGCATTTATGGCCAGTATTAACCAGCTACATTCCATATGGGCTCTTCATCGCACCATGTTGCTATTATACAGCTAAAGATCAAAGTGTTTAGTTAATGAGGTATTTTTTCTGTCAAAAGCTGGCGTTTGTAGGCCCTGTCTTGGCGTGAGAGATGATCGGGAACCAATAACGTTCATTACCGGAGCAGAGTGCTACAAAGGTACAGAGAGGTTAAACGAACACAGGGCCGCTTTCAGGGTGTCATTGTAATGACTGGCTCTCTGATGACAGACAATGCCTACATTGAAATCAACAAAACACAATATAACAAAAAACAGTCTGTTGGCAGAATTAGTAAGCTTTCAGAATGAGTGAGTTGTCAGAGTGAGTGAGTACTTTCATGACATGACACAGCATTAACCAATCATCTACACTGAAGACCCGTGAAGAGACGGGTTAGAATTGATTCTCAGTCACCCATGCTTGTCATAAGAGGTGACTAATGGGATCAGGTGGTCAGGCTTGCTGAGTGGGTTGACCACATGTCATAGTATCCAAATTCTGTGGAATGACGTTCATGATGTTGATCACTGAATTGTCTGACCCAGACTCAATTATTTACAGACCACCACAATATACCTGTAATATTCCTGAGTGTGGCATTAATCAACAAAACAACTATCTACTCTGAAACCCTTAAATACAATGATACATTTTTATTTTTCTACATATGACCCTAAAATATTTATCAGGAGGTCTAAAAAAACAAAATGCGTGGCCTTTGAATGTTTTATTATCATATCTGTAATGATCTGAAGCAAGTAACTGTAAGATGAAAGTTGTCATTAATCTCCATTCCTCACATTCAGTCAGCCCAAGGTGGATGAAATAGACAGCCTTAAATCTGAGGTTGTCAATTTCCATCACTCTCCTGTCAAGCAGGCAAGAAACCTGCACAGCTAACTAGGGGCTATGTCAAAAACTCCACAGGAATTTTTCCCAATCTTCTTGCATAATCCTTTTGACTGGTTTCCTCTTGGTTTTTATCAAACTTTATTATGAGGGATAGTGTCAAACTCTAAAAAGTAAAAATTCAAATGGCTAAATTTTGAAAACAATAAAATTGATCTCTATACATTTCAGCATGAAACAAACATTTATCAATACAAAAGAAAAACTCTTATAAAAACAAAACATAATGAATAACTTCATCAAGTTTCTTCATCTCAAGTTTTCACTCACAATCATAATAATTCTGTAACTTATATGATAAGTGACAAAAACTTACCCTCTTTTTCACACACATCTAACTTTTCATACAACCCCCACTGCTTAACCATCAGAAAGTTGCATGAAGGCATAACTCAACATATTCTGCCTCCTTGTGAGCTTGAATAATTTGTGGACCGATAACATACCAGCTTGGCAGTGTGTAAGAATCTGTATTTATTATCCCTCCAAGGTTATTAGTCACTCCTTTTAACATAGTGAGGAAAGATTCCTTCATCAGCAGAGTGTAGAGAACTGATAGCATCTTCAAAGTGCCAGCTTCTGTTTGAGGGAACACTTCATTAAACCCCAGCTTCATAAGCATTCATGTGCAGTCCTACTACATGCTCCCTGTAGAGAGTCCAGATCATGACAGCTCCCTGTAACTTATGCTTGTTGTCTTTAGTGGTAGATAGGTAACTGATACTTGTCTCCATGTCTGGATTCAAAGGTAGACAGGTGCCCTTATATGCGAAATCCAAGGAAGAGTGAGTGAGTATAAGCAATATTCCAGCAATATCACGACAGGGGACATCAGGAATGACTTCACATACTCAACCTGGGTCTTCCGTATGAAGAGCCAACACTTTAACCACTATGCTACAGACCATCCCTCCTAAGAAGACAGGTTCCGGGTAGCTTATGTCCGTTTTCCCATGTGGATTCCTAATACTTTTCTGAATTAATGACCGTTTAAAAGCATTCTGAATAATATTTCTAAAAACTAATATTATACATTTTAAAATTGTGCCTATCTGTCAACTTTCCACAAATTTCACCTACCTTTTACAAATAATTCTAAATTCATCTCACTGTAAAGCTTTACAAAGCCTTTATATATACATTTACACACTCTGTTTTTCTCTACTACATTTATTTCTTAAAGTTATTTCATAGCTACTTGGTTTTGGTGGGTGTAGCAAACTAGATGTGGATGTATTACTCTCAAAGTGCTGGGCCACATTGGGTTATACAGGGCTGTACAGGGTTAAGCTGGTTTATAAAGGTCTATGAAAAGTAATGCAGGGCTATATGGGGGTTATGCAAGATTATACAGGGTTATACAGGGCTTCACAGGGTTGTGCTGGGTTACACAGGGATGTACAATGATATACAAGGTTATGCAAGCCTTTACAGGGTTATACAGGGCTTCACAGGGTTGTGCTGGGTTACACAGGGATGGACAATTATATACAGGGTTATACAATCTTATGCTGAGCTATGCAGGGTTATCCAGGGGCACGAAAGACTATACAAGGTTATCCAAGGGCACGTAAGACTATACAGGGTTATCAGGGGCACGTAAGACTATACAGGGTTGTGCTGGGCCATACAGAACTACACATGGTTCTACAAAGCTTTACAGGACTATACAGGATCCTACAAACTAAACAGGGCTATAAAGAGTTATACAAACTATGCAGGCCTTTACATGGCCTTCAGGGCACAGGGAATAAAAAACAAAACTACTGGACCAGAAAAAAATTTTTTATGTCAAATGATTTGAGCCTAAATTCATTACATGGCTATCCTGTCTTCTTGTAGTCACTGATTTCATTGAACAAAAGCAGACTGCAATCTTATTCAGCCATTCTGTTACATGCATTATGGACTTGATACATCAGACACAGATGCACTGAAGCATTTCCCTACCTTTCCGTGTTTAGCGCGTAAAGTTTTCTTAACTCTTTTACCTCCCCACAAGGAGATTTCACTTCCTGAAACATTCTGCGTGCTTTATGAATTGTCGCTTGATTAACGGAAATCTCCCCCTCAACACCCCCCTTCATTTTAGATTATCGGTTCACATTGCTCTCAATTACAATGAACCCCTGGCACGAACAAGCAGGGGACGGCCATTGAGTGTGAACATCTCATGCTTGCAGCAAATTAACACTAACGACCCTTCTTACAAAGCTAGGACTAACAATGCTACATGATTCTACTGTGAAATAAATTGGAACAATGGTCGCTTGTCCCAATTGTACCATCATTACAGAAAAGGCCAAACAGTCATAGATACTTATTCATACAGGGACCTTATCTAAGTGAATAACAATCATCCACTGAAGGAAATGCAGTACCTATACTTTCTTATTCATGTTTACAACATTTAGATGTAAAATTTGTCAACTTGAAAATATTTTGTTTAGGATACTGACATCATGTTAATGATGTTTGTTGTTCCCATTGAAGTATTTTGATTACTGTCTTGCACAATTAAGTTAAATTGATGAATGAAGTACATGAGCTGGTTATAACTACAATAGCATCATGGGAGCCCGGCCTATTGTATTTATAGGAATCAGCGAGAGGCCAAATGTCAGCTGGACTGGAGACCTGTCACAGATTAAATTAATGATTAAATGACAGGGCCATCCATGCCCTGAAACATCTACCGGCTACCTCAGTGACTGCAGGGCCATCCACGCCCTGAAACATCTACCGGCTACCTCAGTGACTGCAGGGCCATCCATGCCCTGAAACATCTACCGGCTACCTCAGTGACTGCAGGGCCATCCATGCCCTGAAACATCTACCGGCTACCTCAGTGACTGCAGGGCCATCCATGCCCTGAAACATCTACCGGCTACCTCAGTGACTGCAGGGCCATCCATGCCCTGAAACATCTATTAGCTATGATGAGTGAAAACAGGGCCATCCATGCCCTGAAACATCTACCGGCTACCTCAGTGACTGCAGGGCCATCCATGCCCTGAAACATCTACCGGCTACCTCAGTGACTGCAGGGCCATCCATGCCCTGAAACATCTACCGGCTACCTCAGTGACTGCAGGGCCATCCATGCCCTGAAACATCTACCGGCTACCTCAGTGACTGCAGGGCCATCCATGCCCTGAAAGATCTATTAGCTATGATGAGTGAAAACAGGGATATCCATGCCCTGAAACATCTACCAGCTACCTGACAACAGGGACATCCAGCCTTGAAACATCTACCAGCAACCTGACAACAGGGACATCCAGCCTTGAAACATCTACCAGCAACCTGACAACAAGGACATCCAGCCTTGAAACATCTACCAGCTACCTGACAACAGGGACATCCAGCCTTGAAACATCTACCAGCAACCTGACAACAGGGACATCCAGCCCTGAATGATCTGTCCAAAACCAAAGTGATGCTTGGTCAACTGAACTACCAGCAACCTGACAACAGGGACATCCAGCCCTGAATGATCTGTCCAAAACCAAAGTGATGCCTGGTCAACTAACTACCAGCAACCTGACCAATGACACAGACATCAATACCCTGAAAGATCTTTCAGAAACCAAAGTGACAACGGGGTCATCTGTACATACATCAACAAATTCCTTAGCAAAGGTGCACAAATGCTCAAATTGACAAGACCGGTCAACTGGCCATAAGAGTAACCAGTCAGACACCAATTAGACAACAAGAATTTTTTTATTTGAGACACTCAAGAACATTTAAAAGGCTATTTGAAAACAAATAATTGTCAATTTATGCACCATCTTTACTGCGCTTTTAAAGAGCAATGATGGAACGAGGTCAAAACACACCTTGAAAGTGCAAGATATAGTCTGTCTCACAGTCCCTGAGTAACATTATTTTCCGTAAGGTCCTGTCATACCTACAATGCTTAAGCCTTAAATGAAGCAAGCTGAGATTTGTTCAGGTCCTGTCTCACTGGGCCAGTTTCAGTTTGAATAGGTTTATTTGTTACTATCAATGTGATACATATATTCAGGGACTAAGCGTTAGTCTATGGGTAGACAGAATCTGGGCGTCAGCTGCAGACAAGTAAATTACTGCCTATACCAGGTAGCAATAAGTTCCAGGAGCCTGTGGACAGATCATGATGTACAACACACCACAGTGATTCCACCATCATATCAGTGTGTCAGATATCATAACCTTCTAATGCTGTATAATATAGGAAACGACATGTCTGATTAGGTTCATTAGATCTGACTTTACTCACCAACTTCACAGTCATGGATAAGGTTTTCAACCATAACATTCCAGAATATGAATACTGTTCTGATTGTGGATAAATTTAACAAATGTTGATAATATTCTCAGTCATGGGTATATCATCCTCCACTACTAAAATATATTCATGCATGGATAACATTCTCAGCCACTGATACCTTCTCATATATGGATAATATTGTACGCAACAATAATATTCTAAATTTAAAACATTCTCAAGGATGGATAGTATTCCTCAAAACTGAAAATCATTGAAAAATCACCAAATAATATCAGTCAAAGACAAAATTCATATTCATGGATAATATACGCTCATCAACTACTCACAGTATTCTTATTGTTGACAATACTTTCAGACGTGGATACATTCTTTGCTTATGAACCTACCACGTTGATTCCAGTTCAAAAACATTCAAAATCAATCATAAAATTGTGGATACCATAAAAAATATATATATTTCAAGAAATATCACGCACGGTTGAACTTACTTAAGAACTGTCTCATCCTTTCTGTTAATAATGTACACCTGAAGTGGGAGTCTTCTGCAGCATCGAGCACATCCAGGCCATCATATCACTTTGTGTATTAATATCTTGTTTCAGAAACAATCAAGAAGTTTGATGAAGTAAATGTGATGTTAAAGCTATCAATCATCCCTAACAACTATCAACAAATCCCTTTTTCTCCTAGCAAGTCCAAATTCAATTACCCTAACAACTACTCAGATTAAATAAGATTTGAAAGTACTTACCTAACAACTACTTGGCTTAATTATCCTGAGCTAGCACCACTGAGATGGCACATCCTTACAATCGTAGGCAATGCACCAAATGGTTGTAGACTGGCAAAAACAGTCTACTCTTTGGTCAACACTGCCTTGGGGGAGGAGATGCAAAATAAATGTATGGTTTCCTCTGCTGGCTGAAGAACAGAGAGTCTCCAAGACCACAGAACACACTTTAGCCTAAGAGGCAGATTCTCCTGCAGGGTGGTCAGAGGGTCTGTACAGAGGGGAACATCGACAGGTATACTTCAGGTAAAATTTGGAAAGGAAGCAAGTTTCTTCAGTGGAATCAAAGATTTACGCAGATGGATTGGATGTCGAGGATGAGCGTTTCGTGTCATGTTTGAATAATATTACTGGTGACATATCAAACAAGGGAGGAAGATTGGTACGGGTCGATAATAATGTTAGGCATTAATGGCTCCCCATTTAGAGTCTCCAATAAAGAAGAAATGTTGATCGAGTGTGAGCAGTTAATTAGAAGCACAAGCCAGGGATGGGGAGAGTAGCTTGAGGGGGTAGGCGATCTCAGGTCCCCCTGCCTCAGGTGAAGTCTCTGTGTGTCTGTGTGAGTGATGAATGAGTGAGTGAGTGAGTGCATGTAGGAGTGCGTGCGTGTGTGTGTGTATGAGCATGTGTCAATGTCTGTGTGTCTGTACGAGTCTGTGTGTGCCTGTGTCTGTGAGTGAGTGATGAATGAGTGAGTGCATGTTGGAGTGTGTATGTGAGAGCATGTGTCAGTGTCTGTGCGTGTGTCTGTGACCATGTGTCAGTGTGTGTGAGAGCATGTGTCAGTGTCTGTATGTATGTGTCTGTGTGAGCATGTGTCAGTGTCTGTGAGAATGTGTCTGTGTGTGAGCATGTGTCAGTGTGTGTGAGCATGTGTCAGTGTATGTGTGTGTCTGTGTGTAAGAGCATGTGTCAGTGTCGGTGAGCATGTGTCAGTGTCGGTGAGCATGTGTCAGTGTCTGTCTGTGTCTGTGTGTCTGTGTGTGTGTACCTCTCTAGGAAGGGGACACTAACATAGAAACACTAAGACTTAAGACTGATAGCACGAGATAGAGAAAGACCGTGAAAACAGTCAAAAAGATAGTCACTGAAAGTCATATAAGGGAAAAGGAAAATGAAAGAAGAGACAAAACAAGAGAAGTGAGTGAGACAGAGGAGAGACAGAAGAAAAGAAGGAAAAGATGAAAAGAAAGAGAAACAGTACAAATGAAAGAAGGAGGGGCTGAATTCAGGCCCTGGGATAAAGGGAAGGTGGTTGGTAGAGTCAGACAGGGAAGACTTGAGGATGCAGATTTTACATGAGGTGAGCTGTTACAACATGCTGCCACAAGGGTCTGGAACTGACAGTTAAAGCCATGAAGCAGTGTAGAGGTGAGCACTCCAGCAGCCTGGCAGGGAGGCTGGATGAAGAACTAAAGCTGTTACATTGTTTGTGTCTCAAGAATGTAGGCTGACATACTGCAGGTTGTGTATTTCCATGTTTAATGTCACATTCCAGCACATCAAGAAGGCTTTAAATATCAGTCTAGTGAAAGAAACCAATGGTAGATATTATGAGCCATGTTCCATGTTGGATGATGTCACACAATCAACTTAGTCAGTAAGCCTGACCACTTCAGCACCAAGACTACCTTCAGTCTATGTTAAAGCAAAGCAGTACGCTCACCATAACAGTGTAACACGCTTTGTATAAAGACACCCTGATTCATAGAGAGTATTATATGAGTGTCCATGTCATACTGTTTATGACACATGTGCCTAAATGTTGACCTTTCCCCAGCAAGAGTGAGGGCACAAGTATCGTAAACACAGTATGCAATAGGCATGCAAATAATATTCTGCCAGGCTACCTCAAAACGTTCGTAGCCTTATGAACTTCATGAGCCCATTCTTGAGACATTGGCTACGATCAAAGTTACGAATTCTTATGGCTACGAACGTTTGGAGAATAAGGGCCCTGTTTATTACCAAAGTCATTAAACTGAGCAAAATACCCCCAAATCTACTTTCAAACATGGGCTGGCTACCCACCGTCACTGCATGTAGAATGCAACGTCACAAAAGAACCATGTAATGGCATTGTTCATGATGTCATGTCACCATCATATGAAAAATGTGAACCCGACATGTGCACCCTGGTGATGGGGTAGCCTAGTGGTTAAAGCATTCCATCATCACACTGAAGCCCCTGGTGCATTGTGTCAAGCCCATTTCCAGTGAAATCCCCGCTATAATGTCCAGTGAACTCCAGACTTGTATGCTTATTATTGAAGAAGTGTGGACTGTCAGTGCTTTGGGAGGGAGGAAAGACTTTTTGAGATTCAGGCTGGTGGATGTTGCTCTAAGGCTGTGTTGAATGTACCATAATTCTATCCTTTGAAGATGCAAGTCTAGATTAGTGAATAGTGCACTCTGAGGACACAAGCTTGTTAGGACATGTTCTTTCCATTTATATCTTTTTCGAAATCATTTAAACTATTATTTACTACCGTAGAGACTTGTGCAAGTCTAGGTTCTAGGTTGGACTTTAGGTTAGGGTTGATTGCCTAGAGTTTCACATGAACACATCATGGGGAAGTTTGAATGTTAGGTTTTCCAATGTTTCAGGATTTATTGGTTGATCGCAACTGGACTGGGACAAGAAGGTGAACATTTCAAAGAGAAATTTAATCAGGTAAATGGCTTTTCTGGTAAAACAAATTAGCACAAATTGAGAAGACTCTTAAATATTTCAACCACTTCTTGATTCATCCTTATATGAGAACTGCTCTAAGGATGACCATTTTGAAGACATAACACCTTCCTTGTACCATTAGCGTGACTCTTGGGATCTCTTAGCAAAACACAAATTGCAATGGTTTCGTATTGCAAGGCAATATCTGGGATCATGTGATCTAATCATGTACATGTCCGTCAGGAGTAGGGGACAAGAAAGAGACAGGATAATTATAAAGAGCCCTCAAGGAGCTCGGGGAAAAAAATGTATGTCATCCACTCTAAAATGCCTTTCATCTTCAAACCCATCACACATTAGATCATACATAGGAATGACACTCCTCATTTGTCTCTTCCAGGTTATTACGAGCAAGAGCTTTATGAAAGGTCTCACACACCAAAATAACACTTCTGCTTATACCAAACTAAAATGTTTATTCCGGAAATAAGACCCCTATAAATGTCACAGGCTGAAGAAATTCACAAAAATGGTGACTTGGTAGTGTGTCAGTAGGTCAAAGTTTGTTTGATGTGAAGTTTCGGTGTCTCTCTGGGACTAAGAAATAATCCAATTTACCTTCCCATCCTTGTTGAACCTTCTTATATCTCTGGTACACTATATACAAAGGCTGACATTCAAGGTATTAGAAGATTGGTTGTTAAGTAGCTCCAAATGTTTACTTGGAGCAGTTGTTGAGAAAACTGTATTTGGTCTTTCCAAAGTTTGAGTGCTGCAAATCAAATGAGGACTGACAGTCACTGCATCAGGATATTGAAGTAGTTTTAAGGATAGTGCTATCAAACTGAGTTATCTTAAGTATAAGTGGTTGATAGGAAATGGTAATTCTTCACTGATGCAGACTTCTGGGATACATTTAGTTATTGTTTGCCCTTCTGTCATCAACACCAACAGAGAATATGGGTCAGCTTTTCAGCTACAGAATGAAAGGGTATCGGCAGAAAATTATCAAAATCAACATTTTAAAGTACTGTCATAAATGATTTTTAAAGCATTAACTTCGTCATATTTTCACAACAAAGAACTGGACTAAGTATGTAAAACCATATATTCACTCACTCCGAAAAGACCGCTCAGAGCTAGGATGATCACTGCACCAATATCTCCCTATTGTACATGTAGCAAGGGCATAAAAACTTCTGCTGAATTTACATGTTACATCTGGAGATAAACGTATGACTTATAAGTAAACACATAATACAATGACACTTCACTATATTTGTTTCAACACAGATCAGCCTATCCCATCGAATATCTTTAAGACATGACATTAAAATAAATCTCATAATGACCCATGCCTAGTGGAAAGGAACCCACAGATAATGGCAAACAGTCTTGACACAAATTCACAACCTCTTCAGACAAGGGGAGGAAGGATGGTGGGAAATGTCAACGCCATCTTGACGTTTGGACTTAGTCCCCAATCAGAGAAATGAAAATCAGACCTGCTGTCCTAATTGACAAAGTCACTGCCAGGCAGCTTATTTTCGAAAACATCCGAAAGGGCCATCTGCTGACTACCTATCATTACATCACCCACCAGTGACAGAAGAAAATCCTTAAATTGCTGGGATGACAGCACCGGAGACTTCAGCATTAAGCCGCACTCCCACTTGTTAGTCAGAACATTGGGAACATGAAACAATGTGAGCCTCTCCTGAGATGGGCAGCCATGGTGGGCCTCTGGACGAGGCTCTATGTTCAAAGACTCTATGGATGTCATTGGCATACTGAGCTCTAATGTCAAACTTCTTGTGTGTAATCAGGAACTGGTGGCAATTATTTAGCTCTTCATTAAGATTGTAGCTGCCTTTTCCTACACAAATTTGTCACCAGACAAAAATCCTTCTTTCCTGAAATGCCACAGTGGCCACTGTTGGCTTTACACACTGAAGACATGGGATTGATTCCCCACAAAGTGTGAAACTTATTTCTGGTGTCCCTCATTGTAATATTGTTACTCACTAACACACACAGTTATGAAATAATTCACAAACCTCTCAATCTCTCCTCATAATGCCTACCTGTCATCAACAATCTTCCCCCATAATGCCTACCTGTCATCTACAATCTCCCCTCATAATGCCTACCTGTCATCTACAATCTCTCCTCATAATGCCTACCTGTCATCAACAATCTCCCCTCATAACACCTATATGTCATCTACAATCTCTCCTCATAATGCCTATGTGTCATCTACAATCTCTCCTCATAACGCCTATATGTCATCTACAATCTCTCCTCATAATGCCTACCTGTTATCTACAATCTCTCCTCATAATGCCTACCTGTCATCAACAATCTTCCCTCATAATGCCTATGTGTCATCTACAATCTCTCCTCATAACGCCTATATGTCATCTACAATCTCTCCTCATAACGCCTATATGTCATCTACAATCTCTCCTCATAATGCCTACCTGTCATCTACAATCTCTCCTCATAATGCCTACCTGTCATCAACAATCTTCCCTCATAATGCCTACCTGTCATCAACAATTTTCTCCTCATAATGCCTACCTGTCATCTACAATCTCTCCTCATAATGCCTACCTGTCATCTACAATCTCCCCTCATAATGCCTACCTGTCATCTACAATCTCTCCTCATAATGCCTACCTGTCATCTACAATCTCCCCTCATAACACCTATATGTCATCTACAATCTCTCCTCATAATGCCTACCTGTCATCTACAATCTCTCCTCATAATGCCTACCTGTCATCTACAATCTTCCCTCATAATGCCTACCTGTCATCTACAATCTCTCCTCATAATGCCTACCTGTCATCTACAATCTCTCCTCATAATGCGTACCTGTCATCTACAATCTCTCCTCATAATGCCTACCTGTCATCTACAATCTCTCCTCATAATGCGTACCTGTCATCTACAATCTCTCCTAATAATGCCTACCTGTCATCTACAATCTCTCCTCATAACGCCTACCTGTCAACTTCTATTTCTCCTCATACAGTTCTATCACATTCTTTCACAAGTATAGAATGGTCATTATGCTTATGTTGCTAGGTTACACCCAGTTCTTTACTGTTAAAACAACTGAAAACCTGATTCTTTAACATTGCTATAGGTAAGGCATGGCACACCAGCATAGTAATGTAAAAGGATAGGATATTCTGTAAACTTTTATGAGTAGAATGTTACAGGTTAACCGATTCAAACTATCTACAAAACCTCTATGTGACGTAATCCACCATAATTGCAAAATTGTCAAATACAATCCTTCTTTTCTTGTGTATACATCTCATACTTGTTTCACACCATGACTTACTCACACGTATCCACCTCATTTGAGAAGAATCAAAATCTAAATATCAACCATCAAAAGGCAGCTAATTGCTTAGCGCACCACACTGGACTTCCAGATAAACATAATGCCTCCTGAAGCTGGCACACGCCCTGAAAACACACGGTCACTAAGCAGATACAGTGATTTAAGACGCAATGAACAGATGCAAATGGGCAAGAGGAAAGAATCACTAGAGATACACTGATTCTTGCATGCCCTTACATTCAGGAAAAAAACAGCAATTGTCACCGATTCCACTTTCATTTGACGAATAATCAGCGATAATGCTCACAGCATGTAATTTAAAGCCAAACACCGTAATAGCTTGGTTGCATTAATGAATAAGGAAATACTCTGATTCCTGATTTGGCATTGGCTTGCCACTTTGCCTCAAGATAACAAAATACAACAAACACTCTTAACAGAACACATCAGGAACAATAAAAATGTTTCTACCATTTGAAGCCTTTAAAGTTTCAGGCACTCTGTCTTTTTTACAAAACTATTCAAATTTCAACATCAAACTGTGTCAGAGGACATAGTCAAAAATAGTTCAAATGATTTTGTCATCTTGTTTCGGTAAAAAAACATATGCTACCAGAAACAGTCTCATATTTCATAAGTTTAAATTGGGAAGGTGATACATTTGAAACAATGTTTCAAAAACACATGTCTTGAAGGAAATAATAAATCTGAAAAAAAAATAATAATAAAACCTGATGAATTCACATATTGCCATTGGGCTTCCCCTCAAGCCCTTCTTGGAAAGTTTTCATTAAGTCTTCCTCCAGACCTTACCACCATCACACCATCCAGGGGTGGAAGGTAGCCAAGTGGTTAAAGCTGTTGCTTATCACCAAGAAAGCTTGGGTTCGATTCCCTAAGGTACAATGTATGAGGCCCTTAAAACTGGTGTTCCCCACCATGATATTGCTGGAATATTGCTAAAAGCAGCATAAAACCAAACTCATTCACTCATTCACTCAGACCATCCAGGACCATTGGGTAGCCTAGTGGTTAATGCTGTCATCCATCACACCAAAGGAATGGGTTTGATGTCCCATACTGGTACAGTGTGTGATGCCCAATACCGGTGATATTGCAGGAATATTCCTAAAAGAAGCATAAAACCCAACTCACTCACTCACTCACACCATCAAAGCAGTTTCTTCCTGAGTAAGCAGCTTTGGAACCAAACATGGGTAAATGTCGTAAAAAAGGATGATGACCTTGAAACATAAAAATGTCATTACCAGACCAAGGATTATTTTCAATTGAACTCATCACAAAACAATGAAAAGTCCAAATGTCAGCAGCACCAGTAATAACCACATGAGACCATAAACCCTGATAAATGTATTCACTAAAAACTTCAATGAGACCAACAGGACAATCCATTCTATCGTAAATGATTTGTGTCAAGAGGTTTAATTCTCCATCAAAAATGATCTGGAAAAATGGGTGTGAAACTGAAAACGGAATGAGCACAAATACAGGGCCTGTCACCACTCGTGTCCGATTTCCTGACTGCTGAACCAATCAATCTGTCAAAAACCTGAAGATAAATGCAAACAGAAAGTGGATTGGTCAAGTCTAATCGCAAAGAAAGTCGAATCATGGAGGGCAAACACTCAGGGATCCAAAGTTGCTGTAAATAGCGCCATGAGTAGCCTTCATTATGTTGAGGAAGCTGCAGAGACTGACTTAAAGATGATGTTCAAATTCATAGTGGACAGGAATATTCTTTTTGATCTATTTTGATCATTTTGGATAATAAGGATGTAACTTTGTGTAGAATAGACAGGAAATGGTATTCATTTAGATAAAACCTCTTAAAGGTGTAGAGACCCGAAGTATTATAAGTGTTAGTAATGATGGTCATGGTGCTGCTGCTGCTGCTGCTGCTGCTGATGATGATGATGATGATGATGACGTTGATGATGATGACAACAATGGCTATTGACCAAATGACAACAATAACAATAAAATACTGCCCGTTTTTCAAACAGCTATGGGAAATTTCTGAAGCTTGATCATAGCCTCAAAGGAATACAAGCAAATACACGTGATTATTTATGTGAATGAAAATCACGGAATGCAATACCTGTCATCATACTATTAATTCTGATGATCAATCTTTTGTGATTAGACCTTCATTGATTTTCACACCATCCAATTTACAACACAAACAACAGTGCCCCGGTGTGTTTGCTAAACATTGCCATACATGTGAACACGGAGTAACCTGGGAACTAGCTGTAAATTCAAAATTGCCAAAAAATCGGAGACTTGCTTGAAATTATATTTTATGTTCCCATAGTTATTTGTTGGCTGTTAACATCACACTCTGCAATAATATTCCAACCAAATGACTCATCCTGTGAATATTTAAGCCTGTTGCATGAAACCAATGACAGATGTCATGAGCAACTGCATCAAGGTATACCATCATCCACACCACTGACTCTGACATTGATGAACAGAGATTTTTCCGGGTTACATCTTTTCATTCTGGAGTAAAACGTTTCAGGGCTTGTTCTAGCCCCATCATCAGGTAGAACTCAACAGTAACCGTTAACTCTGACAGTGAAGATCAATTACACTCTACCTGATGATGGGGCCAGATCAAGCGCTTAACCTTTGTACTCCAGAATAGAAACTAGATGTAACCCAGAAAAATCTCTATGTTCATTAAATAGCATCTGTTATAATGCCAATCAAGTATCTCACTTTGACATAGCTATCTATTAAATCACATCATATGACTAGCATGGATTTCTATGGACCTATTTAATCTGTGAAGACCTATGATAACATACTGATCATACCTTGGTAAATGTTTAACTCACACACATCTTTTCATATTGGTGAATTTTTAAATACCAGAATATTTTAACATTTTGACATATACATATACATATACATATATATATACATATATATATATATATAGACACACACACACATACACAGGAATTAACTGCAGCTAGCCTGTTTGTTTTCAGGATTCACACAAAACCATTCATCTTAATGTTGAGATATTGCGTTTCTCATTTGATCTGAGTGCAGTCATTTTTCATTGCAATAGTGCCAGTTTCATGTCATTATACCTCATAACGGTTGAGAATATCCTACCCCATTTAAAGGTTAAGTTTTAATCTTAATAAATATACATATTATCACCGCATCTGAAGACATAGTCTGAGCCAAATACCAGGAGATCAATCTCAAATGTCAAGTATCACGTATCAGGACCATCATTATCCAGGGTACTAGAATAATGATAAGTCTCTGAATATGTACAATTTTGATAGCAACAATAAACCCATTTAAATTGAAAAGGAGCCCTAGTGATATGAGATTGTTAACATGAACATTCAGAACCTGGGGACATCTAGTGTTACATTATTAGGGCTTGAGCATGCAGTAAGGGCTGGACTATTGGGAAAATAATGTGGTTCAGGGACTGAGAGACAGAAAACCCATGCATGTGTACATCCACCAGTCACATCGCGTCTTCCTCCTGTTCATTGTTAATGAGAGCATGTCCCACTGGATCTGTGCTAACAAGGAACATGCACTACCCTATTACCAGCATTAGTTCCAGACCAGCGACAAGTTGGGGATCATCCCCTGATTGTTGTTTAAATGAAGGGGGAGCTGTCAGCCATTCTGTGGGGTGGTGTGGCACAAACAAGTGGTAGAATAGCCACTTGCAGATCAATGTGATGTGAGCGACATAATGCTACAGATTTCCTCATATCTGATTGGTTCCTGGTTCAGATCAAGTGAGTGAGCAGTCAGTTCTAATGATGCTTTGACAAGGTTCTAGAGAGGCATTTAAAAGTCAGTATTCTAATACACGACAAAATGTTATGGATGTCAACTTCTTTATTGTTTTCACAACATTTCTGGGCTATTCCTTGCCCCTTAGTCAGGTGGATGCTAACTAACAGTTAAACAGGATATGAATGAATGAATGAATGAATTTCTTTATTTCCTCCAGAATTTACATCCGAAGATTTACAGCATCTCTGATGTTACTCAGAGCAAACACATAATGTTAATATATAGAATATGCTAGAATAGAAATATGAATGCTAACGTCATAAGCTGTGTAAATAACTATTCAAAAACATATGTACACAGACTGCCGGTTATTGCTGCACAGAGAAGAGAGGACTGTCCAACACATTCTTGAGATGAAATACATATTTACAAAATAATAGTGACACATTTTCCCAAGTGGTCAAGCTAACAATTCCAGCTAATGTTTGAGCCGCTCCCCAGAATAATGCAAGCATTTCATTTTCATCCAAAAGTTCAATTTTAACATAACTGTCAACATCAAGTTGGTCAGTGAGGGTGGAGAAGAATTCATCTCGTTCAGTTACATAGTACTCATCCAAAAGTTCAATTTTAACATAACTGTCAACATCCAGTTGGTCAGTGAGGGTGGAGAAGAATTCATTTCGTTCAGTTACATAGTACTCATTCAAAAGTTCAATTTGAACATAACTGTCAACATCCAGTTGGTCAGTGAGGGTGGAGAAGAATTCATTTCGTTCAGTTACATAGTACTCATCCAAAAGTTCAATTTTAACATAACTGTCAACATCCAGTTGGTCAAAGAGGGTGGAGAAGAATTCATTTCGTTCAGTTACATAGTACTCATCCAAAAGTTCAATTTTAACATAACTGTCAACATCCAGTTGGTCAGTGAGGGTGGAGAAGAATTCATTTCGTTCAGTTACATAGTACTCATCCAAAAGTTCAATTTTAACATAACTGTCAACATCCAGTTGGTCAGTGAGGGTGGAGAAGAATTCATTTCGTTCAGTTACATAGTACTCATCCAAAAGTTCAATTTTAACATAACTGTCAACATCCAGTTGGTCAATGAGGGTGGAGAAGAATTCATTTCGTTCAGTTACATAGTACTCATCCAAAAGTTCAATTTTAACATAACTGTCAACATCCAGTTGGTCAATGAGGGTGGAGAAGAATTCATTTCGTTCAGTTACATAGTACTCATCCAAAAGTTCAATTTAAACATAACTGTCAACGTCCAGTTGGTCAATGAGGGTGGAGAAGAATTCATTTCGTTCAGTTACATAGTACTCATCCAAAAGTTCAATTTAAACATAACTGTCAACGTCCAGTTGGTCAATGAGGGTGGAGAAGAATTCATTTCGTTCAGTTACATAGTACTCATCCAAAAGTTCAATTTAAACATAACTGTCAACGTCCAGTTGGTCAATGAGGGTGGAGAAGAATTCATTTCGTTCAGTTACATAGTACTCATCCAAAAGTTCAATTTTAACATAACTGTCAACATCCAGTTGGTCAATGAGGGTGGAGAAGAATTCATTTCGTTCAGTTACATAGTACTCATCCAAAAGTTCAATTTTAACATAACTGTCAACATCCAGTTGGTCAATGAGGGTGGAGAAGAATTCATTTCATTCAGTTACATAGTACTCATCCAAAAGTTCAATTTTAACATAACTGTCAACATCCAGTTGGTCAATGAGGGTGGAGAAGAATTCATTTCGTTCAGTTACATAGTACTCATCCAAATGTTCAATTTTAACATAACTGTCAACATCCAGTTGGTCAATGAGGGTGGAGAAGAATTCATTTCGTTCAGTTACATAGTACTCATCCAAAAGTTCAATTTAAACATAACTGTCAACATCCAGTTGGTCAGTGAGGGTGGAGAAGAATTCATTTCGTTCAGTTACATAGTACTCATCCAAAAGTTCAACTTGAACATAACTGTCAACATCCAGTTGGTCAATGAGGGTGGAGAAGAATTCATTTCGTTCAGTTACATAGTACTCATCCAAAAGTTCAATTTGAACATAACTGTCAACATCCAGTTGGTCAATGAGGGTGGAGAAGAATTCATTTCGTTCAGTTACATAGTACTCATCCAAAAGTTCAATTTTAACATAACTGTCAACATCCAGTTGGTCAATGAGGGTGGAGAAGAATTCATTTCGTTCAGTTACATAGTACTCATCCAAAAGTTCAATTTAAACATAACTGTCAACGTCCAGTTGGTCAATGAGGGTGGAGAAGAATTCATTTCGTTCAGTTACATAGTACTCATCCAAAAGTTCAATTTTAACATAACTGTCAACATCCAGTTGGTCAATGAGGGTGGAGAAGAATTCATTTCGTTCAGTTACATAGTACTCATCCAAAAGTTCAATTTTAACATAACTGTCAAAATCCAGTTGGTCAATGAGGGTGGAGAAGAATTCATTTCGTTCAGTTACATATCACTCATATACAAAAGCTGGTATGTTGTTGTTACAATGGAATAAGCAGTAGAAGCCAATGTGTTTGATTGGTGTACAATAGTAGTGGGATGATGGTCTGACAATGTATAAAAGCTAGGATAAGATACTAAGGGTGGGATGATGCTGTAACAGTGGATTAGCCGGTGATTAGTGAAGCCTTGCGTCTAATTGATATCTCAGGCATTGGGGAGGTAAACTCCTTGGTCTCTGTTCATCTGTGGGGATAATCTCTTGATGTTGATAGCTTCTGAAATTTTGCACCATTGCCAAACATCGATGTTCGATGCTATGATGGTTGTTGCTTGCCAGTCAATGGAGTGTGACGGGTTGTTCACAACATGTTTATAAAGGGATGACTTTAGATCTGATTTTTCTACTAAAGTTCTGTGCTCTTTCAGCCTAATGTCAATGGGGCGAGATGTCTCTCCTACATAGCTGCTGCCACAGACACACATAAGCTTGTAGATGCAGACCCTGGGCTTGTGAGTGGTCTTGGTTGGTGTACATCTGCCATTGGCCTTCAGAATGGTCTTCAGTGAGGGTCACATCCATACCGGCAGTTTTCTTGAGCAGTCGGCTGATGGGGTGGCTAATCTGACCATGGTAGGAAATGTTAATTCTAACTGGGGATGGTTCAGGTTTTGTTTCGCGCTCTTCTTGCTGTTGCAGGGATGATGAAAAGGATAGCCATGAAGGTTGATGAATGTAGTTCTTAGATGGACGGTTTCAGTTTGGAGATGGTCAGAATCGCAGATAGATTTGGCTCGTCTGGTCAGGGTGGAGACAATTGCACAGTTGATCTGGGGGTGATGGTTGGAGAGGTAGTGAATATACTGGTCAGTGTGGGTGGGTTTTCTGTAGAAGGAGAAGGTAATGTTGTTGGGGGAGTTCTGCAAGGACACATCTAGGAACAGTAGTTTTTGTTGGTCTTCTATTTCCATCATGAGCTGGATGAGCAGGTGCTGCTTGTTGAGATGGTCAAGGAGGATAGCAGGGTCATGGTCAGGATCTAGGATGGTGAAGGTGTCATCCACCTTGCTGTACCAGCAGAGTGGTTGGAAAGGGGATGTAGCCAGGGCTGTCTCTTGGAAGCTGGCCATATAGATCTCGCTGATTAGCGGTGACAAGAGGTGAGCCCATGGGGAGCCCATGGATTTGCTGGTAGATGCTGTCTTGCCAGGTAAAGTAGGATGTCTGAAAGCAGCTAGAAACTAATTTGACAATGCTGTCTACCATGAGTCTTGTGTCCAGGCTGCTGATACAAGAGTCAAGTTTGGAACGAAGGATGTGGAGGGCTTCATCAAGTGGAATGTTGGTGACCAGGTCTACAACGTCGTAGCTAAACATTGTGCCATTTATGTGAGAGTCCGAGAGTTTCTTCACAAACGTAGCAGAGTCACAGATAAAGGATTTACCTTCTTTGCCTAATTGTGATAATAATTTTGAAAGGAACTGAGCAGTGTTACAAGTATTCTGCTTTTTACAGGATTTTTGTGTATTTTGACAGTTGCAGGTGCATAGAGAGGTCAACCAGTATTTCAGTTTGTGTTTGTTGATCAGCTTGTTTGGTTGGTGTTAAACACTGCACTCAAAACTGTTGTAGCACTACGACTATCATAATTCAATGTCACAGCATAGGGTTTACAATTGCCATGACAGAGTGAGTGCCATGAGTGAGTGTGTGAGTGTATGAGTGAGTGAGTGACTGAGTGAGTTTAGTTTAACATTACACTCATCAGTATTCCAGCAATGTTGCAGCAGTCTGTAAATAACCTGAACCAGAGAAATCAGTAATCAACAGCATGAGCATCAATTTTCGCAGCTTGGAGACAAAGACATGTTCAACCATGTCAGAGAGCCTAACCACTCAATCCCAATATTCACCTCCTACATGCATGGGTTACTGAAAATCAGTTCCCATCCAGATCCTGATGAGAAGGAGTTGAGAGGTACAGTAGAATACTTTTATAACGAACACGGATATAACGAACTGACGGACATAGCGAACTGTTTTAAACGACTCTATGTTATCATATAGAAACGTCGTGTATAGCGAATTCTCTATAACAAACCTACCAGCTACAGTGAACTGATTTGTAATCCCTGCGAGTGAAGTTGTAGTTTGCATTATTAACCAATCAGATTGCCAGAGGCCGTAAAGCCCGTCGCTGACGACCTGGCTTTATATACTTCCGGCAAGTGACGAGTGCGTAATTGTCCGGTTTTCCATCACGTCGCCGTGATTTCGTGATGCACCCTTGCAGGTTATATGGTAAGGGGGTTGGATAGTAAACCGAGACTTAGTTTATCGATTTTTGCACCCGCAGTGGGCCCCTGTGTAAGATTACTGACTTTTTAGTGAAAAGACGTAATATGAATGAATGAATGTATGAATAAACTGAGTAAGAATGTGTCATACTGTACAGTGTGTTTTACTGTTCTTTCAATAGATTTTTGTGAATAGCGAACTATGGATATAACGAACTAATTTCACTGGTCCCTTGTAGTTCGTTATAAAAGTATTTTACTGTATTCCAAAGAATTCGAGGATGGTCATTTAACTCCACACAGCATTATTCCAGCAATATGACATCAGTCTTGAAAAAAGTGCATGCACTAGCCTACATCTGCTCTTCCATTCAAAAAACCAAAAAGATTTGCTCACTGCTGTGCACATCCTTCTTCTCGTATCTTTGTTCCCTGTGCCAGTCCAACTTATGCTTGTTTGCCAGTATGACAAGAGTTACATGGTGTTTCCATTGAGTGAGTGAATCTTCTTTCATGTCAGGGAAATATTTTGAACAAGATGACAAAGATTTGCAAATAATGAAACTAGTGGTTTGCTGTACGAGCACCAGATTTCAGAGACACACCTTTGTCATGTCCGCCAAGCAAACGTGCATATCACACTGTACCAGTGTCTAGTTGATTTTCTTTAAATGAACAAGAAAATCAGTCAATCTTGTGGAAAAGTTATCAGTGCACATGATTTTACATGTGCCACTGTACTGGAGTACACTCATAACTTTGAAGTTATTTCCACCCCTAGAGACACCCAGGGCTGACGGACTTAAGCAGCCTGATCATCTTGGGTTCAAACTGACATCGGAGAACATGAAATGAAATGTCAGGGTAGAGTATTCAATTCATACACCCCTTTGTTAGAGATTTCTTCATGAATTAGTTAAAGCACACATCGTAACAAGATTTTCAACCATACAACAGAGTTCTGACAAAGCTCTTTCCATAAAGAGAATAATTGATTTGAGAGAAACGTATTTTCCAAATTTGACACATGCCTTAAAAAGCGACTCACCTGGAGGACTTGATAACAGCACTGATGATGTTGAGAATAACTTTCTCCATCAAGATTGGAGGGGGCGTCTCAAAATCTCCAAAGTGATTTAAAGGCAATCAATCCAGTGTAATAATCAGTCTGAAATACTTTGTAGAGGATATGGTTGGTCTGAGTAGGAAGCGAATCAACGTTCCGTAATCAAGCAAGGAAACAATGTCGAGACTACAGCTTAGAACAGAAGCTCAACTGAGTGAAATCACTCCTAGTTATTGTGTCCTCTGAAAATATTCATAATTGGTCTCCATCGAGGTGTTGTTGTCCACAAAAGCCATTTTCTTGACAAACATGTACACAAATATTTGAACAGTAATGCATAGACAGAAGATTAGTAAAGAAAGTAATTATTTCTCATATTGTTACATTAAAGATCTAGAATAAATCCGCCGAGAAAGTGTTGATCTTTCACAGCAATGGTGCCATGTTTTCAGTGTAAGATCAGATGCATGCCATTAACAAAAATGTGTTGAGCCACATTGACTGTGTCTTTGATGTTTGCGACCTGCACACCATGACTGTATTTTACGACATTCAGTCACATTCCACAAAGCAAAATTTTAAAAAAGGTTTATCACCTATTCCTTAGAGGTGAAACAAAATGTCCAGTTAAGAACTGTGCTGACAATTGTCTGTCAAACCACAGCAAAATATCCACGATATCATTCCACTTGTGACAGACTATTCTTCTCAAAGTCACATTAAGTAAAGATTTCACAGACACTGAAAGCTTGCCTTGCGTATTCTTAATCCAGTATTTCACGGACACACTCTGTCGACTTTTCCATCCTTCAGATAGAGTCTTTCACTCCTGTCTCCATGTTGATTATCAACCTCAATGTTTGGATTGTGGTGTAAGGAATCCTCTGTCCATGGACAACAGCAGATTATTTCAAAAGCTGATTAGAATAAAATCGTATTTGTTTGATCCGAGAACTTATGTAAGTGTCATGCCTGAATTGGACGGAACAGGATCATTGTCTCAGCAGGCAAACAAGCGGCTTCAGTTTGCACAAAGAAAACTCCAGCATGAATCAAAGCACTGTCTCCCATTTCAAAACTCTGATGAAATTCTCTTGACGATTCACAAGAATCTTGTCGGAAAATTAAAGGTGTTCAACATTCAAAATATTTGCGTTAAATCCAGATGTTGAAGAAAGTGAATCTTTTTTTTATTATATATGGTGACATGATTTAAGTGCTTTCAATGTCCAGATTCCTTCAAGACTGAAACAGCATCTGTCATTTCCAATTTTATTGATGAGATGTTTTAGAAACAGTTGTGAAATATTACTTCTTCCTGAAGTTTCAACAAAGGCAGACAACTGTGACGGACTTAAGACAAGTCCTGGGTAGAGTCCTACCTGTTCAACAGGTCACTAGTCCGGAATATCTGTTTGACTTTCTCCTGATTTCCATAAAACTTATTTAATTCCAGATGATCAACACTTTAAGTCCATTCACAAATCACATCATAACAAATATCCACCAAACTCAAAAATGAATACTGCCACCGACGCATTAAACATCCGGAAAAAATTATGAACGAAGTTTCGCAAAACTAGAGGAGAGTTTAAACACAACTGACAGTGAGGTCATGTGACCATTGATGTAAATGAGCATGTAAATTGACAGCAACCAAATATGTTTACTTGTTTATTTTCCCGATTTGGAAGCCGCGTGCGTCCCTGATGCCCAACCTTGTGGGATTGAGAAGGCTCCTACCCTTTGAGCAAATACTCCTTCCTTGTGTATGTCCATATTGAGAAATACCATGGTCTCGGTCTACGTGCCCTCAGGTGCTATAAGCGTATTGACATCAGCCATGTTTATATAGATGCCCGATTTACGACACTGGTGCTCAAGCTTTTGATAAGTGTGAAAGAACAAAGAAACGTATTTTGTCACCAGTGTCTGTTAGTTCTCACCACACTTGTTTAAGTGTGTCTGCGGAATTCCACGCATTTTGGCGATAAGCTCTAGCTCAGTTAGCATATCCTCCACATAAACACGACTGTATGTATACTCTAGTTTACCGTCAACATCGGTGGCTATCTGTGAATAACACTATATACCTAAAAACTATGAAAAATAGTTTGTTTCTAATTTGGATGTATGAAGTCAACTTCAAGTTTAATTCATCTTTACAAATTCTCAAAATCCACTTTTGTTACAATGATTATTATTCATGACATTGTCAGCAAGTACTATTTAAACTGAAGGTTATAAATAACATTTGAAGAAAATATTTATCCTATTCTAAAATGTGAAGCATAAAACAGAGTTGCACTTTAGTTGTCATTTAGAAAAAGGGTTTCATCCAGATTATAACATATAATTAGATCTGTCAAACAGGTTTTTTTAATTTTTGTTATTTTTTTAGAAAAATGTGCTTGTTCCTTGATGATTTGTTCACAAATTATTGTCTTTACGCGGACACTTGGTAGGATTTACTTTGGGCCTAATTAGCCATTGTGTGAATCTGAATACCTTGTGCAAACTTTCTCAATGCACTGAAAGATTACCACTCCCCATGGGTTATGTCGACAAAAGAAATGGCAAATATCTCTATACTCATTTTTGATATAAATAATCACCACATACAAAACAACTCAACAAAGAAATGTTTATTTTACCCCATCAAAACAACAGATTCTTCAAAGAAACACATGAGCCCATGTTTGTGCTTCCCATTCATTCCATATTGACATGAATCAAGCAATCTGTGGTGGCCATCTTTATTTGTTCATATCCTCTGCACATGACAATATTTTCCTTACAGCTGTTTATTCCCCTGTCATATGTAGACCAAATATTCCCATATTGACAGACACAGAGCATAACAATGTCACCTTTCACAAACACTGTCAGTTCTTCAATATCCTCTTTGCTGACATAATTATCACATATTGGAAATAGTCATTTATGATTTTCGAAAAAAAAAATGTTTTAAAACAAATATGATCTAAAAAGTATTTTTAGTGAAAGCCTTAGACTCTTGTCAATATCTATAGCAAGTTTCCGACATGATAAGAAGAATGCCATCAGAATTATTTTCATGTCTATACTGATAACTTTGATTCTTGACAGTAAATTGTTGATAAAATGGGCCAGACAATCCAGTGACTGAATCATGTACTTCAAGATACAGATTTGGGGTACAACAACATGAAGCATCATGCAGCCAAAGCAAGCTATTCTGTTCTTCAGTGAGTGAGTGGGTGAGTGGGTGAGAGAGTTTCATGACACTTTTAGCAATAATACAGCTCTATTCCACTCTTAAAGGTCACATGCAACCAAAAAATCAAACATAATTAAAACACATTTATCACTTATTCATGACATATAATATACATTGCTGCTTTTAAAAAAACAAATAAACACAGTTATGAGCGTACAATCGCGAATCAAAAGTGCACTATTTTGTACTTGGGCTTACTTCCCCCGAAACGAAGCCCTCGGGCAACCGAACCCAGTCATCGCGGGTGGATATGCACTCAAGTGCAACGACGGCTTCCGATTGGCTGTTTCATTTACTGATATGCTGAGGGTTCATTGTGTGCACAGAAAGATGATCTGTTTGATGGGCATTTTAGAAGTATAGCCAGTCACAAGAAAGTAAGATTCTTTATGGATAATAACTTCTGTTTGTGTACTTAATGCGTCGTTTCAGTATGGATTCACATATTGTTGTCAAACAAAATCATATACACTAAAAGAAGTCGTTATCCATGAAGAATGTATATAGAGATGTTGGGTTTTGAAAATACATGTTCTCTGAATTTGCGCTCGATCCAATCAACAATCATGTCAGTAGAGATGGTAAACTACTGCGTGGCTGGATTCTGTCATTCGTCCAAGACCAAAGCAGGACTTAAAACTGACAAGAGTTTGAACCAGTTTCCGTCAGATCCAGTCATCCGAAAAAAATTAATGTAGTTTGTTTGCAACCCACAGACATAAAAACATGTCATGTGTATCACACGTGCCTAATTACATAATGTGGCAGAGACGGGACTCGGGTGCACGAGTCATAAATCAACTTATTTTCTTTATGTCGTACAGTCTGATAGGTGTTAAGTTCAAATTGCACGTGGTCAATGATTGAAGGTGTGTATTGCATGTTGTCTTTAGCAGACGGGCAGGCAGACATATAGGTGTGAATAAACCAGACACTGAGCTTTCTCTGTGACAGAGACTGCTTACCACAATCAACAAGTTTTTTTACGTAACGAGTAGATTATTTACTTGTTTGTGTACACAACCAACATTAGAGTACTGCTCACAACTCAGACGCTGGGCATGCATACTGTTTCCAAGCTCCGCGAACCTATTCACTGCGCATGCGTTACGGACGCAGCGCAGCACAGCAGTTGAAAACAGTTTTCCCCCCAGCGCTGGGGGGGATTTAGTGAAACGTTTGAACTCCGATTTCGCGGGCTTTTTTTCATCGCGATTTTTTCAACTTTATAGGTTGAATTGGCATTTTTTATGATTTGTTTCAGTAAGTGCATACCGAAACGTACCAGAATCTGCAAAGTTGTGTTTTACGTTGCATGTGACCTTTAAGTGAGTAAAGGAATGATAGAGTTTAGGGACACCACGAATGGGCTTCACACACTGTACCCACGTAGTGAAGTCAACACAGGCCTTCTGACGAGCAAATTCTTTTACCATAAGACTACCACACCGCCACAATTCCATTCTCCAACAACCATGCGGCGTTGACAGTAGTCTCAAGAAGCAAATTATTCAGTGTGTCTAACAATTTAAACTGAAAAATCATAGTTGATAACAACAGTGGTCACGTATTATGAATCATTATTGTTTAAACAAAAATTCACACAAAACAGATATTTTCTGACATTAAACCCTGGTGAGTTGTCATGTCACCTACTTCTCATTTGTTGACTGTCCAAAGCAAGGATGTGTACTTGGGACATACCATGAACCCGAATTCCAAAAGGACTGGACAATTACTATACAGACAGTGCTATGATAAGCCAAACCATGATCTACCTCTGGGCCAATCTTCAAGTAGTTTTGATTACCAACCTCTATAAACCTGAGTCAGTGAATATGCTTCAAAGCAGATCAAAAAGCAGTATTCCAGAAATACCATGGCAACACCATGGCAACACCATGGCAACACCAGAAATGGGCTTCATACATTGTACTCATGGGTGGAATCAAACCCTGATCTTTGGAGAAATGAGAGCAAATGCTTGAACCAATAGGCTACCCATTGTCCCTCCCCTACAACAGATGTTACAAGAGTGTGTGCTTTCTGTAATTTGTATTATCATTGATTTAGTGATAGTTATCATTGGGTCACAATGTTTAGAGTTTAGAGAGTGGACTGTGGGTCACTTTTCATATCATATATGTTCAATGGCAAAAGTATTTTTAGCAGCAGGCCTTCTTGATAGCACTCCAGTTACCTGCCCTTGGCAATCTATTGTTTACTTCCTGCATGCGAAGATTCTGGGTGAATGACGATATGACCATATGAAGATATGTTCGCTAGAATATTCATGTCTGTGTGCCGTATATATAAAGCCTGGTTGTTGTGTTGTGCAACAGGGAACACACACAGACTTACACTCACACTTCCATCTGGAATTCTGCCTCTGCCGATCATCGACTATTTGTCAACAACATGACCTGAATCATCTGACCTGGAAGACTGACACTTCCTGTCTGACTGCTTCATCAAAGGAAACTAGCTTCAATTAATATATCTGATCTCACTGTAAAATGCCAAGACTCTGGTGAGTTAATATTTGATATTTGTGAAAATATTATCCTTAGACTCAATTGCACTTCACTACAAATCTGTATTGTGATTCATTGTAACTTGCTCATTGTTTGCTCAATATATCACTGAATATTTGACTTGTCTGTTTTATATTTTGCTGGTTCAGATTTCTCATACCTTTTGTCACAGCAATATATTAACCATAACACTGACATAAGGAGAACATCATGATACAGATTTCCTTGTCTAATATTTATTTCTTTCACAAAAATAGCACCATAGAGTGTTGGAGGTTTAATTGATAATTGTATTCATTCTGTTGACCGTCTTGTTCACAATTTAACTTGGTGTTTGGATTTCAAAACGAATGAAGCCTAAGATGCCTATTAAGACAGTACCACAATTCGTCCCAAATGTTCTCATGTCATCCTTAACCCCAACCTCTCCATGAAGTAACTCCAAGTTATTTCATATCCTGACTTAACCTCAGCCTTTAACCTCCGCAACTCTAAAATGTAACTTCAAATCTTCTGATAAGCTACCTGAACCTCAAAGCATTCCATAATCTACTCAACCTCACATCATTTCATAATCTACCTGAACCTCAATTCATTTCATAATCTACATGATCCTCAACTCATTTCATAATCTACCTGAACCTCAATTCATTTCATAATCTACATGATCCTCAACTCATTTCATAATCTACCTGAACCTCAATTCATTTCATAATCTACATGATCCTCAACTCATTTCATATTCTACCTCAACCTCAATTCATAACCTCTCTGTCCATCTCTAAACCCAGGTCGACCTTGTCTGACTGTTAGCCTTACCCTGACCCCTTGCCCTGGCTCTGTACACTCTGGCTTAACCACAGCTATATTTAGATAATAGCTTTCTTTACATTAAGCCCAAAGCAAACTGATCGCTATTTTTTCACAAAATTGCTGTCCGCTACTTCTGCTTGTTCTGAAAGACTTTCATGATTGGGACAAATTACTATACTTACCAAAGAATTCTTTTTACTTAACAAAAGCCTCCTCTAAATGTTTTGCAATGTGAAAAAGCACATGTCCTATGTATGCCCTGTGTGCACTATTTAGTTGAAAGTGTTTTGACAATGTACCATCTCTTGAAACGACACATTTGTTTCATGGAAAATATATGCCATTCCAGAACGAACAAAAACTGAAATTTAACTTTTCTACTGTGGACCAAAATATCAGACACATGAAAAATCGTGTGTTTTTGTTTGTGTGTTTGTTGTTTAACACGACACTCAGCAACATTCCAGCTCTATGGTGGGAGTCTGTAAATAGCCGGGTCTGAACCAGACAATCCAGTGATCAACATCATGACCAGACATGAGGTAATTATTGTTTTCCTGTTGAAAGTTGAGTGGGTGCTTGTATGAGTGGCATGGAGAATGGAGAGGGAAAAACGGAAGTAAAAAAAAAATTAGTAAAAATCTGTAGTATGAAAATGCTGAAGTTAAAACACTATTTTGTGCATGAATCTTAAATGATTAGCTTTAAAGAAACTGCAGGTAGAAATTTAGAGAATGACAACAATCAGTGTGTCAGTTTAAAACTGGAGTGAGTAAGTAAGTGAGTGAGTGAGTGAGTGAGTGAGTGAGTGAGTGAGTGAGTGAGTGAGTGAGTGAGTGAGTGAGTGAGTGAGTGAGTGAGTGAGTGAGTGAGTGAGTGAGTGAGTGAGTGAGTGAGTGAGTGAGTGAGTAGTGTTTCCTCCAGACCACAAATAGGGCATGGTGAAGTTTCTACAGAAAAGGGCACCCTAGTTTGAAAAGGGCACAAACAACAATAAAAACCTCATGTATTATTAACCTACACTCTCCTTTGCTTTTTTGTCAAGAAGCTTTTCACAACAGCTTCCAAGTCGGTGTCATTGTTGCTGTCAATGTTTAGGCCAAAGTACCAGGCAGAGCGCAGTAAAAAGGGGCAGGGTGCAGCGCCCTTCTAAATCTGGAGCAAACACGAGTGAGTGAGTGAGCCTTCCTTTCATCCCCACCCTATCCTTTCCCCACCTATGTGCATGAGCGTGAAGAAC